>NW_017728998.1:2464097-2492396 GCF_001723915.1 Gavialis gangeticus | reverse complement strand
GCTAAAATTGAAAGAGGCACCCACCTCAATTACTTGCAGAAAAATGCAATGCGCCTGTGTCTACGGGAACCGAAACAGTTCCTTCTTCAGTGCGGTACGTTCATTTTAACTGTACACAGGCAGGATCTGACAAACATTTTGCAGCACAGCCAAATGTGTCTAACCATCGAGCAACACAAAAAGGAAGTTTATGTTGTACAAGTTGTTTGTGTTTGTTTCCTGGCTCGCATCTTCAACCTAATGCAAGAGGAATTGATTTTATGTACCGAGGATTTCATTTCCTCTAAGCAAAGTATGCTTAAACACAGTAGATTAAAATGTAGGAACCTAATAAAAGAAGTCTCTTCCTTTTTCAGAACACTTTCCCACTCTTTTGATCTCTTCCTCACCAAAAAGCCTCTATTCTTCATTTACAGCCTCTAAGCCCATCTCCTTCAAACCCTGACAAGCCAAGGTACTGCATTTATTAAGCTCAGGCTTTATATTACCAGGAGCCACAAGACAGGGTGATGGTTGCAACAGCCTGTTGAGATACAGTTGGGGTCTGATCACCTTGTAAATGGCTCCGATGGGCTTCAACCGGTTGCTCAGACCTTGGGGATCCTAAGCCAGAGACAGCTACATAATTAGCTTGATAGCACCATCTGAAAATGGGTCATAAATAAGATCTTTAATGATAAATCTGAAATGTGGCAGTTCAGTGCTTTTTGCAGCTCTCCCTTCCCATCACTATTTGAGAAAAAGTCAGATGGCTTCACGTACGAGCTCCATGTGCAAGACATTCGAACATCTGAAAAAAAATCTTAAAATACCTCAGGCAGGCATGGTTCTTTGAGTAGATGCAATATCTTTTATTAGACCAACTCAGTAGTTGGACAAAAGTTCTTAGCAAGCTTTCCGGTGCAGTCAACCTTCTTCGAGCACAGGGGGTCTCCGCTGGTCTGAGACTCCAAGGAATGAGAGATGCTAAAAGTAGCAGGATGTCAGTGAGACTGGAAATGGGTAGAAATTAGAAAGACAAAAGGTAAAGCAGGGAAGGGAGGGGAAGGCCAAAGGGAAACATTACAGTGGTAACAATACAAGGTAGATACGTTGAATTAAAATACCTCAACATGTTAATACCTGATGAGTGTGTAGCCAGGAGAGAAAGGAAGTGCTCAGGGACCAGGACGGGACAACAAAGGGAAGCGTTACCAGATCAGCAACCCATAAACCCAGCTGCTGCATGCAGCAAAATGCTTACTTTGATCACAGACGAGATGCTATTTGAAACAAGATGCTTTATATAGCGTGGTTATAGTCAAAAGCAGTGAAATACCCAATTTAGGGCAATAAATGAGGAGAGACTGAGGAAAGAATGTAAGCGGAGACAGGAGGCTGCTTTGGACCTCCCAAGATTGTGTAACTGTTTGCTGGTTCTGTGAAGGATCTGTGATGGGGGGGACAGAGGTGAAGGGGGCACCTGGGATTCAGTGAGCACTTCCCGGACTGATTGCTCACTTATAATTAACTGGAAGGAAGCAGTGGAGAAAACAACCCCAGTCAAAGCAATTCCAGCACCAGAAAATGTAAAATACGTTGGGAGGGATCTCCTGGCCTCCATGTTTATGGCGCGTTACGATGACTCCAAGAATTAGATAAGCAGCAAAAGCACGATGTAATTTCCAGCAAGAAAACATTTCAGGAAAGCATGATGCCTTAGGTTAGCTAATGACAGACTTGTGCAGCAGCAGTGAAGAGGTCCAAGCCTATAATTGCCCAAACCGTGTTGCACACTTGTTCTGAAGAGTATTCAGGAGGCGGCATTTTGGTAAAATATTGGAATCTTTTGTAATATCTGAGAGTTTTCTTAAGAGTTAGCAAAGAAAGGAGGCCAATAAATCATTAACCCAGTGGTTTTCAAGCTGGCTAGATTGAAGGCACCCCCCTCAGACTTGAAGCACCCCTCAGAAAATGCCAGCTTTTGGTTTGCACTCATTCTCCAACTACAGAAAAATAGATCAATTCTACTGGTGCAAAAACCTCAAGACTACAACAGGCCTGATGTTTAGGATGCTGTGGATTCCCACTTCAGCTTTTGCACACTGAACAGTGAGGCACTCAGCAACACCCTCGGTAGGATCTCAAGCCACCCCAGGGTATCACTGCACCCTGGCTGAGACCCCATTGCATTAATCCATGCCTAGTTTGAAGATCCCCCTTTCTTTTCTTCCCCAGCTGCTGCTTCTCTCTCAGCCTGCATAATCAGTCAGCCTCTAACACAAATTTGCTCTCCCCAAAAACAGAACTATCTTGCTTGTGGAAACTTCTTGATACCCTGGATATCTATTGCATGGCCTCCAGCTCCATCCTTTCAGGCCTGCCTTGAACCCTCTCCCACCCCCTCAGTCTCTCCAAAGCATGCCTGCCAAAGGGACCACCTTCTCGTCCCCCCACCCCCAGGATTCCTTCCTGGCCCTTACCGCACCAGGTCTGGCACGTCCCCATCTCAGCCACTATCATCATCTCTGCTCTCAGCCCCACTGCTCCACTTACTCCCTTAGCACATGATTCGTGAAGCACGAGTCATTCCCAACCCTCCAGTCCCCCCATCCACACCTTAAACAAAAAAAGCCCCAAAATAATAAATAAACAAAATAAAATGGCTCCTGCATTTTTGTCTTTGACATACTGTTCTCCCAACCCTGAACTATCATCCTGTGCCTTAAATGCACTTGTTTTACCCTACGGGCTGTGAGGCTGGTGCAGTGGAGAACTCTCTTGGCTAGGTTTGTACTCCTCGGAGATTAACCATACTACACTCATGTTTTCTGACGGTGTCTATTCACGTTCACCATTTCTTTATTGACCTGAAAGATGAATGAGGCTTTTATAGTCTACTATGATTGGCTTGTTACTGAAAATGAGTCACGTGGAACTAAAAATGAAATAAGAAAAAAAAAAATGTAGATGCATCAAACCAAAGCAAAATTCCAAGAGGCAAACCCATGAAGAAATGAACCAAGAGGTTTCTCCTTGTGCTGGGCTGCTGAATTCCAGCACATGCTTCAGGACCAATAACCACAGGTTTTCTGGGGGGAAAAAAGCAAAAAAAACCCAAACAAACCCTGGGTCTCACAGGGAAGGTAGGGAGTGTCACACCCATCTCCAATAAAATAAAGAAAGCCAATTGCCCCCAAACAGCTCCAAAAGAACATGCCATGACTGAGGACTCGTGGTCAACAACTCAAACGCTTGGCCCTTCAGACAAGAAATTCAGTTAAACTGGTATCAGGGAAGGGCTGCCTATTCCCTTCTTGGTTATCTGGGATCAAATAAAGCCAGAAAGATTCGTTAGCCCATTCTACCGTAACCGGTCTATAGAAGTGGCATGTCTGTCCTTTATCATGGATGTCAATATTTTTTCTGTTTACATGTCAAACAAGACTTCTCTGAATAATCGCTGTGCTAATAGAAGGCTGGATATGCTGTTTTCAGCACCCTTTAGCACCCCTAGAGACCTGGAATTGAAACCAAGGTGGAAATCTTTTGATGTGCAAGATGGTAAAAGGCAAATCCTGTTATTTCACAGCTATTTTGGCTCTTAAGTGTTATTAAAAAGTTTGTCAATAGACAAAGCAAATCTGATTTGGAAGACATTAGGGACACCCATAGGAAGGATCATCCCCACAGCAGAACTTAGTGCAGTGACTCTCAGTGTTTTCGAACTCAAGGCACCCCTCTATAACTTCCCCGAATGGAGTAAACCCCATTTCAAAAACGGATGCCTTTACAACCGTGCCTACCTCCTTGCAGCAGGGCCAGGCAGTGGGTGCAGAGGTGCAGCTAGGCTGGGAGAACCCAAGCCTGCCCCCATCTGTTCTTATCACACCTCACTTACCTGCTCACACTTCTTGGGCACCCTTCAAATGATCTTCCATTACCCCCCCTTGAGAATCAGTGACCTGATGGCTACACATACCCATGTGTGTACGTCCTTGCAGAGTACCTGATGGAGTGAGCTGGGGTTTGCAAAAGCTCTGATTCAGCTAGTCTATGAGGTGCCTCTCTACACTGTCTCTTACACATAGCCATGCCTTTCATTTAGATGTGGGGGAAACAAACCTACTAAACAGCCTGCTTGAGACTTAACTTGCTAATCTTAAACAAATCTTTGTTTCTTTAGTATGCAACTTATTCTGAAGGCTTTTGCCAACCCCCCCACTCAAACATTTCCATCCAATGTGACCCAAATACTCCATCCTAATGTAGAGACTCTTAGATGGGACTGAGAACAGGAAGGAAAAATGTCACATACCAGATTAACAACAAGACAATTTTTGCCAAGAGCAGTATTTACTAAGCTCTTAACATGCAAGGTTAATATTCAGCTTTACTTTGTTCATCATCTCAGTGCAAGAATTCTCTGATAAACTACATTTATACCATGTGAAACCACCAGTGGGAAACTGGATCCACATAAAGAACCAAGCCAGCCTGCAATTCAAGTCTGAAAGAAAAGCCTCTGTAGGTACTACATGGAGAAATATTCTAGATTAAGGCCTTAATAGAAAAATAACCTATTTCTTCCCTCAAAAGGTTTAATTTTAAAATTACCGTTCTCCATTTTCTAGCACTGATGATAGCTAGGTCAGAAAGCAGCCCTGGAAAATGTTACTCAACTGCAGCTTTAGAAACCATAAATTATTTTAAGACTAAGTTTACACACTCCCCTCCCCCACGCCATCACAGAAAGAACAGTGCTGCCAAGTCCATTCTTCAAGGTTTTCTTCCATACACTATTGATGTCTTTTCATGGGATCCTCTCAGCATCTCTGCCTTATCCTATTTGCCTAGGTAGCACGCAAGATCCTTGCAAAACTACTCTGACTGCTATGGCCAGGAAAAATAATTAAATCTGGATAATAAAGCTGAAGGCTCCTATTTGGAGAGGAAGGTTGCATCTCTGTTGCTCAGCGCAGGCGTCTATAGACCAAGCTCAGGACACGCTGGGGTGGGGAAATGAACTCTTTCAGCTGCATACAAATTTAACAACATTGGTTTATTTTTCACTACAATAAAAGCAGGGTAGGGAAGCTCTTTCTATTGTAGACCAGCAGCCCAGAAATTAAAAATAAAGCAGGATGTTTTTGAGATAGAAGCACCACAAATGTAAAACCACTTTGTTCAAAAAGAGTGGGGGAGAGACAGCTGTGGTAACTTGAAGCTGACCAAGGTTTCCTTACCTCCCTGGCTTTCAACAAAATAGTCAGCCCTCAGGTTGAGCAAAAAGTCTCAGCCTCCCCTCACCAGCCCACCAAAAAACCAAGTTAAAAGAAAAAATTATACAGCACTCGAATGATTAGGAACTGGGAATAGCAGCAGGCCCATCTGCTTTAAGTTGTCTGGTGCAAAAACGTGTCTTTGTAGATGAGGTTCTTTGGGTAAATCCGATATCTTTTATTTGACCAACTCAAACGGTGGGAAAGATATTGATGTGTTCGTAGGCAGACGCTGTTTGTGCGTTTGTCCAGTATGGACACAAGCACAAAGGGCCTCGATTCATTAACAAGGCCTTTACCTGCTAGCTAGCATAATACTCGCACTAATGAAAATAAGAGCACATTTATCTAAAGGATCAGAATACTTAAAAATCTTGTTCAGTTTTTTCTTTTTAAAAAGTTCTAAGTTTCTAATACTTAATTTGGCTGAGTCCTCCAGCTAATTGTTGCTGTTGCACATGATGGGACCAAACCTGTTTTGTTTTTAAATCTGAAAAAAGGCGGTGCTGTTTCCACTTTCTCTCTGTGAACTGGAAGACGGACCGTGCAAGCTGACTTCACACAGAAAGCTTACTGCCGACAACAGTCTGCAGCACAAATAAACTGCGTTTGCTGCTGTCTTCCAATTCCAGGGAGAGGTGGTACGGCCTGTAGTCACTGTAGAGAAAACACTTGCAGGAAGAAGCATAAGAAAAAGTTTTCGGTGCCCCTCAAAAAGGAGCAGGGAAGAAAGCTCCTCTCTTCCAGCGAACACTCCCCAATAAGCCTTTTGTCTTGGAACATCCGACCTAAAGGCCAGGAAACCTGATCTCACTGCTACATGCGTTTCAACACAAAGCCAGGCCTGCAGAATGCAAGCCTACCCAGGGCAGCACGAGAGGTTTCCAAGCAAAATGGCCTACTTTAAAAGAAGGGAGAGAGGAAGGAGAGAAGCTCCTCTTGGAGAATCCCTGGCGCTTCATACAAAGGACAGAAAACTGATATTTTACTCATGGAGGAAAGTGAAAATGCACATGGCAGAGCCTCCAGGTAGTAGCCATATTGGTCTAGAGGCAAAAGGAATCAGGACTTGTGGTAGAGGCAATGTCTTTTATGAGACCAACTAGATTTTTGCAACAACAAAAAAAAACAACATTGTTTAATTGCAGGCTTTTGGGCACAAACACCTTTCATCAGGCATGAGAGAAAAGACTGTAAAAGTTCTCCTGGGTAGAAATGATACTATACCAGGTAGTATAAATAGGCTCCTAGGCAGAGCCTGTGTGTCTTACATTGCCACTATTACAACCATTTATGCAGGACAAAAAAAATGCTACCCCCTCTGCAGACCCACCAGTTTGGATGGCTGAGGCTGCCCAGGTGCTGGACCCAAGTTCTGGCTCCTCCGCATTCAGCAGCTCTGCCCCCTCCCCTCCTGGCCACCAGATCCCTCCACTAGAACACAAGGGGCGCTAAACTGGTCTCTACGCCAGGTACCACTGTGTCCAACAGAGACACCGAATGCCAGCTTATCTGGCTAGCTAGCTAGCCCACTGAATGCTCCACGGCAGCAACAGAACCGGGACCACCCTCACCCCACATGCCATCCTACTGGAGAACAAGGAGACGGGGTCTTGTCTTGGGTTGCGCAGCACCTGGTGAGAAGGCCAAGTGACAACCATCCCATAACATGAGCATCTTAAACATTTCAGAGAGAGAAAGAATAAATCTTGATACCAGCTTCCTCTGCAAATGTTTCTGGGGGCCTTGTATGGGTCTGATCCCATGACACCTCCCACCCCCACAGCAGAGAATTCATGGTGGAGTAGAAAGTATATAGTGTGCTTGTCCAACAACATGCTGTTTTAACTGTACTTCTGTTAACCCAGAAGAGGATCTGGGGTCATGTGTTGCTACCTTTAAAGCTGAATTCAAGCCTTCAGCCAGGCTCCAGCCTTGAGAACACAACAGAAGTTAAACGGGGGCGAAGCAAAACTTCCCAGCCAGAGATTAGTTTAGAAACCTCTCTAGAGAACAGAAACAAAACCACGGTGCAACAAGAGATTAATAACCAGAGGAGTGCTGCGCTCGTATCTGTGACTGAGAGAAGTACTCGTTCTGGACCTCCTCCCCCGGAGCCTGGCTTTGCCGTTCTTAAGGAGCAGCAAGCAACTGTATTGAGGGCAGCATTTCACTTCTGTCTATAGCCATTTCCATGTAAGATCTATCAAGGGGTAGCAATCATTTTTCCCCAGGCAGTCTACCACGGCAGATCTGCCTGCGCCCTAAATCATATAGATTAAATTTAGAGGTAAACATTGGTACTAAAAGTGGCTCAGAAGGTTAAGAGAAAAAAAAACAAAAAAATCCCTGTGCTCTAGAAGTTTCTCCACATTTTGGTATGCAACATCTTTAGAGCAGAACTTTCAATTCAACAGAGATTTAGCGCTGAAACCACATGTGCTGACAAATAACTTATGCTGAATTATCTGTCCTAAATAGAAGCAGGATCCCAAAGTTAATTCTTAAAAGAAGAAAAGATGCTTAGAAGTCACAAAAAGTTCCCTATTACCTAAGAAAAGTCTAGAGATGACGACTATGTAACATTTTCTCACTCTCTCAAAATTTTACATATTTGTTTCTGGAACTACCCCTTAGGATCCACCCAGAGCACTCCAGCAATAAATGACCCTAACCACAATCTCTCCTTAAAACAGTTGTTGGATATAATCGCGTCACTGTTCAGCACCTTGCCCATTTGCCCTATAGTGCTTGGATGAAGTCACAAACGACATACCAGGCCGCTCAATTTTAGCTGATTGTTTGATGGAGCCCGTCCTGCTAGTCACCGGGGATCCGCAGCCACATTGCGGCTGACATGGGCTCCCGTTGTGAAGGATTCAACCACTCGGGCTTCCAGTCAATCACAAGGATGCCAACATAACTGTGGGATGCTCACTTGTCTTCAAACCACAAAAGGAGCAGGCAAACTCCAGACACAAGGGAAGGCAGGTTAAAGCACTGACTCAGCCATGGCTACTCCTCCAACACCAAGCAACATCAGAAACCCAACATTTTAATACATAAATGGGCAATTAAAGATGCTGCCTTTAGCAAGGCAGCAACTTCTACATTCAGAGGCTCCCAAATTGGCTGCAAAACAAAATGATCTCCAAAATGAGAATTACATCCTTGGATGCTGTCTGGAACAGAATATTCCCCTGCCCCTCCAAGACATCAGAGCTGAACAAAGTGCTGCCTATGAGAAGGTACTCTCCCCCCAAACAGCCGTCTTTATGTTGTCAGCCACCAGCTTAAATCAACAGGCCTCTATCATCCATGCAAGGACCAAGCTGTGCTCACAGGAACAGCAAGGACGAGGAGCCTGTGAGCACTGAGACTGAGCCCAGGGAGAAGAACCAAATGATGAGGGAGAGCAGACTGAATAATGACACAAGACATGAAAAAAGAAAGGGCACTGCCCATAACCGTACCCTGTAGAGAGCAGGGTAGAGATGTGCCTGATGAACTAAATCAGAGATGCATAAGCTTTTGTGAGCTCAAGCTTACTTGAAGTGCTGTGAAAGGTTTCACAACCCCTGATGATGACGCTTGGGCTCATAAAAGCTTGTGCATCTCCAATTTAGTTCATAAAAGGTGCATCTCTACCCTGCCTTCTGCCTGGCTTCAGTTTAACAAGGCTACCTACCTCTCCCCATACTCTGGAGATCAGAGAGGCAACTAGATACACCCATAAGCCTGGGTTAAACCCAGCTTACTTCCTTCCAAAATATAGCTGCATTAGTGTCAAAGAAATCAAGATAAAGAGGTCTACAAAGCTGAAATACAACATCTGTAGCCTTTAAAAGTATCAGCTTACTTGGAATTTGACCTACGTGAGCCTCCTACTTTCTGTTCCTGAAAAACAGCAATTTATTGGGAAAAACCCAAGTGTAGAAAAGACAAGTTGCAAATTCTCTATCCTCTAAAACAAAAGCATTTAACATTTCCAAGCACGAAAGCTTGCAAATAAAGAAAATAATTTGTTTTCAAATATCTAGTTGATCTAATAAGAGAGATCACCTCGTCCATGAGTTTTGATAGCATTTCCAATGCATGTAAAGGCTGCTAAGATTCAAATTCACCCAACAAACTAGCCGTTTATATATTTTATAGTGTACAGAAGAGGTGACTGGAAGCTAGGTTATAAGCACTAGGCACTACTGCTGTATCGAGGACACACAAAAAGCAAGGCAGCCCTGCCAAGTGGGCAAGTCAGGGCAGCATTCACTGCCCTGATGGAGCAGTCTCCTCTGCACTTGTAGTTAGAGGCAGCACACCTTGGCAGCTACACAGAGCAAACACAGGCATGCCCGCAGTAAGGACATGTTTCTGGGGAAAATTACTACACCAAAATCAAAAGTATATGGATATAAGTAACATTTTTGTCCTGTTCCTAAAATGAAGAAAGAAAACATTTAAAAGGTTATTAAGATAATCCACACTGGAAGACATCTCTTACAGCTGGGAGCTTAAAAGAAAAGAACTTAATTACAATTCTGAGCATGAAATGAGCTCTCTTCCACACATGTCTAAACCAAGTCTGTTCCACCAGCTGTAGGGAATCAAAGCAAGCAAAATTAAACAGAACACACCTAGCAACAGCAGCCCTTGATGCCTTTAACCCAGTAATTGTATGGCACCTGGATCTGGAAAGACTGCAAAGGGTTTAGCAGCTACAGTGGCTGGGCTGATACGGCACACCAAGCATTTGATCTCATTGGGATGTAGGAGCGCAAACAATGCATCTGTGTCCTCTTGACTGCGCTACAGATCCGGATGCAGAACCAGGGGGATATGTAAAAATCTAACATTATGCTGCAGCTGGAAAGGAAAAAATGCAGCCAAATGGAGCCTGCTGCTCAACTGAGACAATAGCCGATTTAGTCCTGCGCACCAAGTCAGAGTGACCACTAGCCATTTCCACACATTTCATTTACTTCAAGACGCCAAGATTTTTAGACTGTAACCAGATCAAGAGTTGAAGACAAGTGCTAAATACAACACACTGTTTGTAATCTTTGTACCTTAACGTGTCAAAGGGCTTGGCTCACCCTAATTACACTTGAAAGAAAAATCAACATTACGTAAGAGCACACTGAGATTATTATTTGTTGTGTTTTCTCCTTTGTCTCACTTAGAAACCAATGAAGAACTCCTGAAATTATGCTTTAAACTTAGTCTGCTAGGCCTTTTCTTCAAAAAAAAATTCAATTTTTCCTGAGCCTACAGCTGCTTTTCCAAAAAGATGTTACCCTCAACTTGGATCCTTTTGCTGCTGTCTCCAACCAAGTAGCCAGTTTTCCCAAGCGGTCCACCTCTCTCATAGGAGTGTCACAATTCAAATGCCGGTGCTTTGCCATACAAGACAAACAGCTGTGACAACACAGTTGGATTTATGGCCAGACTTCTTTCAGGAACAACGGAGGAACCAAAGTCCTGTTATGTCTTTTTACAATATTGTAAAGTTAAGGATCTCACCCACCCAACAACATCAATATTCCTTCAGCAAACGTACGATTAAAAAAACCCAGAAAACAAGGACAATTCTCCAAAAGGACACAGATTTATTTTTTTTTCAGCAAAAAATACTTGCAAGTAAAAGGTACAGCTATTTCTGAGACAGGATACAGGAATATATGTACAGTAAACTGAAAAAAATTCTAGCCAACACCTCACAGTGCTACATTACATGGGATTGCATGAAGTCTGGTGCTCTGAATGGAGTCAGCTTTCATCCTGGAAAAATGCTTATACTGTAGTTCCAAACTAGAGAGAAAGGATACAAATATCAAAACATGGTAATCTACAGACTACATCATTAAACCCTTCCCTATAAAGGAACAACATCCAGCTACATGGTTATGCAATAATGCCCTGGGTACAGATTTTAAAAAAGCTACCCCGATTTGCAACTCATCCATACGCAGCAGGTTCAATCTCTGCCCCCAGGTCCCACGTGGAAAGGGAAGGGGTGTTCCTCCTCCGCTGTGGCAGACAGCGCAGCCCAATCCGACCAGCCTTCCTGGCTCTTTCTGCAGCCACCTCCTCATCTCTGGAAATAATCCACTGTAAGGTTTCTAGAGTACAGAGGCTCTTGGACCAAGGTCATGTCTTCCTGCAGGAAGGTGGCAAAAGGCTCCCACCGCCCTTTTCCTTCATGGCTGGTTTGATTTGGGAATGGTGTCCCAGAACATGCCTGGTCCCGGCAGGGGCCCCATTATAGAAATCCGAGAGACTCACAAACATTACTTAAATCATTTGTATACAACTCATAAAATCAACCCCTGGGTTTCAGAATTAGATAGCCCTACTTGGTCCAGGATTAGGCCAAGGAGGTAAATAAAAGTCACCTAATTACTGCATAGAAAATGCCAAGGTGGCACAATAACATGAAGAAATTTTATTAGCACGGGAAGGCTAGGCTGTATCATTTCTTTCCAACAGACCATCAAGTTGGGCCCCATGGTAATACTTCTGATAAAATTCAAACTACCTCTTCCGCGGGAGGGAAAGGGTAAGGAGGACTAAAGGGGGATGCTCTTCTGTAAAATGACAAGGGGAGAGGTACTGAGAGATTCTTCAGGAAGAGGGCTTCTTCCTCCTGTGACATCAAGAAATTTTCTAGTAATCGAATGCGCTGGGGCTGCCTGGAATCAGACTGAGAAGATTCGCAACAGGAAAACCAGCTGTCTTGATGGGCCTAGAAGGCTACGTTGGACCATCTTCCCTTCCCCCAAACTGCACAGGTTAATACAAGTAGCAATACGGGGCCACACTGGTTCTATTCCCTCTGACAACTGTTTTCCTGCAGAGGCTGGTTGTAAGAGGTGTAGGCTTTCCTACACTTCCTTGAAGCCATGCTTCATGCCAGAGATTTCTGGAGGCAAGCCTCTTTCCTATAGACCTTCAAGTCAAGCTATCTATAGTCTCCTTCTCTAGGAAGCAGTGTGCAGTCTCATGAATTGCCCCCACCCCTTGGTTTTTTGCATTTTATTCTGCATTTGCCCAAAATGTCAAACAATATCCCCAGGTAACACTTGTTGTCTTGACTGGTCTTAGTTCTCCAGAAACTCATATGACTCAACGTGATCCCATTAGCCAACTCCTCTCATGCAGACATCCATGAGCAGGCAGCCCGGGTAAGGGGAGTCAGTCCGTGTTATCACCTTCTTCACAAAAGGCAAGGACTCGTGAAGGGACTTGGGATTCATACTAGCACCAGTAAGGAAAGGCACTGGGGAATGCAAGAGCAGGCATTCTGGGGGTGTACTCACATCAGGTAGTCTCCCCTGTCCAATTAGCTGGGATCGCATCTCTTGTGAGCTCTCTTTAGATCTCTGCCATAAATTGTCACTCCAGGTCTCATTTATTGCAATCCAAGAGAGCCAGGAAGTGATAAGCCTCTCAAGGGGCCAGACACCTTTCCAATTTAGAAACAGATGTTGCTGCTTTGATGGAGATTAAATCTATTATATTTCATTCTCTGAAAATTCTGGGAAGAGAGGAGAAGGAAAGAAAAGCTTTCAAGAACCTCCATAGTGACAGCTGCGCAATGCTGCTGCAATGAAAGAAACACGTTTTCCAGTCAAAAGGCTTCACAGAAACCCGCTGGTGCCTTTCTGTAGGAACATGCACACAATGGGCATGGGAGAATTTCACCGGACGCTCAAAGTTCTTTCAAGGTGTGTCCTTGGGACACGAGTCCGTAACCACTGGGAAGAGCTATACATGCTAAAAGGCACGTTAAAAACTCACCCGGTATTTGCTTCTAGTCTCTGTGAGACGATGGCAAATTAAAAGGCCAGATCTAATTATTTCAGCAATCCACTCGTTTCAAATTTCAACTACTGTAGGTGACAAATACCAAATAAAAATTTTTAAAGTTTAGCTGCCTCAGAGGCAATAAACTCAAGAAGAAAAGCTAACGTCTCACTATTATTATGAAAAACACCACTATGAATATAGCTGGTATATAAACACGAAGACTTGGAGTTGCTCTGCTGAAAGCGCTCTGTTAGCATACCACAACTCACTGCATTTTGGTTTGCATTTCTTCCACTACAAGGTCTTTCCCCACTCTGAACCCCAAAAGAGCTGCTGTTTCTTTCAGATGAGAACTTCTGCCAGCATGAGAGGGCTGGAGTCCAAAACCACAATGTACACTAAAGAGAAAAGTTTAACAAAACAATTAGGATTCAAACCAGGGCATTAAAAGAAAAACAAAAAAACAAAAACACACAACGACAGACAGACAGACAGACAGACAGACAGACAGACAGACAGACAGACAGACAGACAGACAGACAGACAGACAGACAGACAGACAGACAGACAGACAGACAGACAGACAGACAGACAGACAGACAGACAGACAGACAGACAGACAGACAGACAGACAGACAGACAGACAGACAGACAGACAGACAGACAGACAGACAGACAGACAGACAGACAGACAGACAGACAGACAGACAGACAGACAGACAGACAGACAGACAGACAGACAGACAGACAGACTTGTGAAACCAGGGAAGGAGGGCCAGTGCATGCACTGAAGCTATTGATAAATTCCTTAATGATCAATAAGGTTCATACCATGTTGGACTACTGTATAGATGCTAACAAACTTAGATTTATCAACAGCCTTTTAAATATCTGAACTCAGTTCAGTTCCACAATGACATCCGGGCTTGGGCTGTGCAGCTTCTGGTTCAGGAATTGCCTATCCTACAACAGAACTGGATGTCTACACCTGGATGTCTCAAGCAGGGTTTGACAGCCATCGTACTGCTACGTGGCAATGTGGCCCTGGCTAGAACCTCATGAGATGGGAGGAAGATACTAGGATCCCGGTATGGAAAGCCTCGCTCATAGAAAACCCAGGAGCCTCATTTCCATTGTAAACCTTAGACATGTAGAAGATACAACACTAAATATCCAATTACAATTTCACATCTTCATGAACTCTAAAACTAGAAAACTTCCATTTCTGCCCTTTCAAAATCTAGAATGCTTGTTTTCAAACAGCAAAAATAATCTGAGAAATGGTAAAAGGCAACTCAACAGGAATGAAGTAGGAAAACATCTACTCTGGTTTGGTTTCCAAGATTTTGCTGCAGTCTAAAAACAGGGGTCAGCAGCCTGTTAGGAGCGGCAGACCAAATTAACAGAGTTTGGGCCAGAGGGAGGCCACTGCTTCCCCCCACCACAATAACCACCAACATCCCAACTCTGTGGGCTGGATTTCAAACTATATCACTCAGCGGGCTGTAGGTTGCTGACCCTTAGTCTAGAAGCCATACATTTCCAAACTTCTCCTGCCTCTGCCGGTAAGACCATACCAACTGCCTCTGAACACCAACCAGCAGCAAACTGCTTTGTAGAGAATTATTTTAACTGTGTAAACCCGTCAGTGTTTGTACAGCCTGTGTGTTTAATACGCTGACTGGAGTTTATTAAAAGGTACCCAAAGTCCTCTGAGCCTGTGGAGTTAGGAAACAGTTGTTCCAGCCAAGGCATGCATATTATACAGTACTTTATGAACACATCACTGGAATTCGAAGTTGCTATTACATACACTTCATTGCTCTAGTTATTGGTCTTAACGATCTAATTAATCCTCATGCTCATCATGCTCTGAGCTTCCACAGGAGTGTCTTAGTGCTTTGGTGCTATTTTGCAAGTATGAATAAGTGTAAAAAAAATATCCTGAAAAAAAGCTCAGAAGTCTCCCCAGCAGTAGGAAGACGCTGCCAATCCCTGTTCCTGTGCAGGCAGACCCAAAGAACCAATCCCACAATCCACTGAAAGCTTCTCTTTGGGAATATGTCCAGTATTTCATTTGGAGTTTGCCCCAAAACAACAGAAGTTTGACTGAAAACGAGTCAGACCTCACCTTCATCCAAATGAAAGCACAGAAGCTTACAAAGCGCACAACACACTGATGCAATATTTGGGGGTTTTTCAGTTCTTGTGGAAGTTTCATCAGCGAGGCTACAGGGGAGGGTAAGCCAACCTGCTTCCAGCCAAATCCACAGAGCAGTTTCTGAAGTTATCACAGGGCAATCAATGTTTTCTCATCACCAACGTAAGCAACAGATTTTATATGCATCTGTAACTACTTCTTTTAAATACATCTTTAAAGACCATAACCAAGAAATTGGCACGGGGAGGGAAATTCAGGCCTGCAGGACCAGAAGCATGCTAGAGAAATCAGGGATTTCCTCCAACACTTTGAGCGTGTAGCAAGGAACCACTTAGGAAGAGATCTCATTTTAGATTGGTGTAGTAAAGGTGCTATTAGAAACTGGAGGAAAAAAACCAAGGCAGGCAAGACATAGCTTTTATTACAAATATCGGCTAGCCACTGGTTTGAAAGAGTGACTAAGAGGAGAGTCCAGGCTGCCTACCCCAGCTGCTGAGAAAGCACAACACCAGGCATTTTGTCATCCTGCTGGGTTTTGAATTTGCTTTGTTAGTAACAAGCCATTTATCTACCACCGGTCATTTGTTAAAGTGACCCTCTATACCTGCCTGTCATGCAGCTGGAAATCTCACAATAAGGAAAGAATCAAAATGTTGCAGACAAACAGATTTCAAAACCCTATTAGCAAAGGGGAAACTTGACCTTTGGTCTGAAGAAGTTAATTATTCATAAACTAGTTGGAAAAAAAAGGATGGTAACCACCTATACTCCTACATATTATCTCCCACTTAGCACCAGTACATTTTAACTCTTAGTCAACCCATGGAAATGCAAGTTCTGAAAAAAACACCTCCGACCACATTAGCAAAAATGCATTTCAGATTTTTCTCTTTTCCTACCCCACCTCAGACTAAGACATGGGTTTCTATTACAACACCTAAGCTGAACTGAGAACACACTGAAAGATTTCCTGTAAAAAGACAAATACAGGATATTGGCAAGACTGCAAAAAAATGAGGTAAAACTACTACATGCAAAAAAAAAAAAAAAAAAAAAGGTCTTTGCACGGTGCAACATAAAAAGGAAGCCTTTCTAAAAGGACGCTAGTAGTAAGTCTACTTTTGCTAGCAAACAGCCAGGGCTATTCAATAATGACCTCAATGTTTATGCTGTTAGCCTAAACAGCCGAACATTTGGATTTATAAAGTCACCGAAACATAGGGGATACGTGCACTCATGGTTACAACCGTGCGTTTGTTGACACCTCCATTTCTCCCACATTCCTGTTTCTGCAAGAGCTCATCTTTTATGCCAATTCTTGCACAATATTAAATCAATTGGTGGACTTGGGACACAAAACACTGGTGGACATGAAAAACGCCATTTAGGTGCAGTTCCTGGTTGCAGGCACATAGCACTTCTCAGCCCTACTAGAGGGTAAACTAAATGCTGAAAACTTAAGAAATTCAGATTTAAGGTTAACCTCGCAAGTCTGAAAATGTGAAAGCATGGAAGAGCCTCATAGAATAAGTTCTCTGAATATTATGAGCTCTGCCCCTCCAAACGCTAAGATGCACCATCTCTGGATCAGTGACTTTCTAAAGGCTTTAAAGTCCACAGTTGTGGAAATTTAAGACTCATCTACAACTTGCAAAAGGGACTGAAGCACACTCAAAAAAGTCTTGCTTCATTTTCTCCACTGTATTTCGCTTAGCTATACACCTAAAGAAACAGCAGGAGGAGGAGGACAGGCTGAAAGAACTAGAGTTACTTAGTCCGGTGAAGAGAAGACTCAGGAGCGATTTGATAACGGTCTTCAAATACCTGAAGGGCAATGATAGAGGATGGAGATAGGATTTTCTCTGTGGCAGCAGGGGACAGGGCCAGGACCAATGACTTCAAGCTGCAGCAGGGGAAATTTAGGTTGGAGATTAGGAGGAACTTTGGGACTCCACGGGTCGCCAAGCACTGGAACAGGCTGCCTAAAGAAATGAAGTCTCTATCCTTGGAAGCTTGCAAAAGCAGGTTAGACGCTTAGCTGGAAGGACCTCGTCAGGGAGGATCCTGCCTTGAGCAGGGGCCTGGACTAGATGACTTTATGAGGTCCCTTCCAGCCCTGCTTTCCTAGGATCCTATAGACAATGCTCCAGACTCTCCTTGGTCGTTCCTAAACAACCACAAATGAGACCAGCAGTTCTCCCACTCTAGTTTGGGAACTATGCACCACTATGGTGCTTTCAAGTAAGAGTCTGAGAAGGAGATAGCATGCTTGGGGAGACATTCTCAAGGTTGATAGTGGTCCAAAAGTTAGGGAATCACTGAATTAGGCCATTCCTGTTCTGTAACCCCCTTTAGCCATCAACATATCCACAGCAGCTGGAAATAAATCGGACAGAACCCCACCACCAAAGATCTTCCAGGCTGGTCCCCTTCTGCCCCATGAATGCATCTCCTTGACAGGCACCTGCTTCTACGGTGGTAAAATGGCAGCAGCAGTAGGTCCCAAGCGATTCAGGATTTTACTGGTCAAAACCCACTGCTTTTAGATCTACCAGGCATTAACTGCAGATCCAAAAGGCACTGGAACAACACACTTGCAGGCAAATAAAATTAACTGAAGGCTGCATGAAGAGAATTCTGGGTGGTGCTAGCATGAAGCGGGGGGAAGCTCAAAAAAAGGCTGTTTTCACTATAAAACTCCTGCCAACTGTGGAATCCCCTGGAGCACCGGGATGCTTGAGTGGGCAAAAACATCCCCTCCATCGATGGGCAGCTGGAATACTGCCTTCTAGGCAAACCTGCCACTGCTTCCAACACTGCGCCACCCATGTTTGAGTCCTGCAACTTGTACCGAGAAATGGAGCAACAACTCTGAAGAGCTCCTACCAGTACACAGAATACCTGACCATGTGGACTGACCATCAGCCTCCTGCTTCACCACCTCCCCAATGACCATGAAATCCAGTTTTAAGTTCTTGGTCTTGACAGAACCACAGAGGGATGCGACTGACCCTAGCAACTAGACATCACCTTTCTCTGTCCCAAGGACCTTTGGCGATAACTACTTTCTACCAGAATAACAGATCTGTTGGCCTGGATTATAAATTAACTTCCACAGAGATAAGCATTATCACAAACTTCACTTTCAAAAGCAAATACAACACTCGCTCCTGCAACACAGCTTTCCTTCACTAAGTTCTTGGCGGATCCACCTTTGATCACTCTTTGGGCTAGTCTCCATACAAGAGTGGGTTAAGACAAAGCACAAATAAGGTGCACTCACTGCGAGACAAAGTGTCCACACGTGGGATAATTCAGTAAGTCACTGAGTTTAAACCATTTTAAAACAGCATTAAACTTTCAAAGTGTTTTCAAGCAATTACAAACAAAAAATAAAACCTGCTGACCACTGCACCAGAGGCTAGGAAAGGAGGAGCATACATGGAAATGTTCAGATATTACAAAGAAGGTGACCAGGTAAACACAGAGGGGAGGTGCCAAGATGCCCCAAGAACCTAATAAAGACAGCTTCTTAAAATGAGGAGCCTTTGGCACATGTTGTCGTGAACCTCCTTCCCAACCATGGATGGCAAAGACAATAGACAAGATGGGCATATGGTGAATGATTAAATGTGAGGGGGGTTTTTCCCCTACTTACCAATAGGATGAAGACCTTTGTCAAGGATGGAAAAAGCAGACTTGCCAGTGCCAAAGGAGCACAGCACCGTTCGCAGGCAGCAAGGGAATCCCTAAAGGATTTAGAGGGTTTAAGAGGCTCCAGAACTTGCTGGCCGATCTCATCCATACAAACAGAAAAAATTGTTCCCCCAATCCTTTGCAGACATTGTAGGAAGGGACCCCTATTTCTGCAGGCATGAAGTGTTATGCAGCTCAGGAGGGAGTAGAGGAGAGAGTAGGCCCACAGGGTGTCAGGGGGAGCAGAGAAGATGTGCATTAGGCAGAGCACCCAGGAAGGAAACGATCCTTCTCCAGCCACCTCCTCCTATTTCCCAACTCCATCTCTGAAGAGATGAGCCCCAATTAGCTCATCCACTCCCAGTGACCTAAAGTAACATTACTAATTAAATGTTAACTTGTTAAATATGATTTTAATCAAGTGATCTTTGTGCTGTGCTCAGCTAGGGGAGTCCTGTAAATTAGATTCTAGCTCTTTTCTGAAAGTGCAAAGATGTTAATACATCAAGACTTCATTTCAAGGGACTGGTCTGAGCACCCCTTGCCCAATTTCCTTGCAATTCCACATCAGCCTCCACCAACTGATTGTCGTTCAGATGAAAGTGCAGCAGCTCCATAAACAAACACAGGAAGTCAATTCACACTCACAAAAAGAGCATGCAGTGTTTTGTAGGACACTTTCCTCATTTCTCCTTTACAGAGCTTCAACCCTAAACAACCGAAGCATTTTTTTTAAAAATAAAACAAAAAAGCAGCATAAAATGCTGATGAATTAATTTATAGATTAATGTGCATGTGATAGAAGAGGAAATGGTTAAGGTGCTCATTTCAGTTTCCTTGGGTTATTAAAATAGTTAAGGCGCTTCAGTCTCGTAAGCGAGATGACAGACAGGGTTCTGGTAAAATTCACACTTTGGGCTTATTGCCATCTCCTGGTGTCAGGAATGCAGCGTCGGTGTAAAATTTAAATTTTGGTGGAAGTATCATTGTTTGGGAGAGCAGAGAACAGTTTCCTTGTAATGCCTCTCAAATCTGAAAAAAATCTCCTACAGGCTTCACCCATCAAATCCTTCCCAAATACCCAACTCTTCCACAAGGCCCATACTCAGCTGCACTCTGCCACCCCTTCCACTCCCTTATTATTCAAGAGGAATGAAAGACTGGAAAAAAGCCACCACCTCCTCCCTCCAAGGTATACAGCAGCATGTCTTCAGTTTGTAAATTGTTGGGCAGGAACGGACTGCACGCTTCACATGGTGCCAAGTTCATCGCTTGTACTGAATCATAAAATGGGGTGTACATTCAACAAACAAGCTGCTTCAGACATCTGGTGCAATCCTCCCACCTTATCTCGACACCTATCCCCTTATGTCAAATCTAGAGTGCAAATTTCTGGGGGCAGAGGCCACCCCTTTGTGCTCTTCCACGTGGCCTGCACTCCCTTTAGGGGCTGTACGAGATGTTACCAGGTAAATAAAGCAACTGCAGCAAGACCTACTGCTACTTTTTCAGTAACATGGTGGTGTGCAGAAATATACTGTGATCATAAAATGCCCCAAAGCATGTTTTACTTTCGGAGACGGCTCCACCTAAAAGCAGCGTTGTGTAATAATGAAAGCTGTAACTGGCCACTATACTAATTTAGTGATAAAATCCTTAGACGAGATGGTGCGTAATCGCGTGTCATTAAGGCCTAGATGAAGTGCAGGAATTTCCCCGACGAAAAGCAGACCGGACTAGCTGCAGGGACAGGAAGCAGGTTCCAGTACATTCTGCCTGCTCTACTTCTTTTGCTGGGATCACTAGCCTTGTTCTCAAAAGCAGCAATTCACAAATCTGGAAGGTGTCAGCTAATGTCAAGCTACAAAATCCTAAATCAAAAGTCTGCCAACTTGAAAGAGGATTGTTGCAGTCTGAGCCCTCCCAACTCCTTAGGAAAATAAAATTTATCCAGAATCGGAGTTTAAGCAGCATTTCCCCCACTCCCCAACCGCCAAATAAATATATACAGAAAGGTCTGGGGTTTAGGGGGTGGCGTTTTGATGGCTCTGTAACACAAACTGGAAGGGGAGGGGGGAAATGACATCTGGCTTTGTAACAGTCCTCTGGTTGTGAAGAGCCTCTGAATATTCTGCCGGAAAGTGATTTCGACTTCCCCAAGCTACACCATTTGGCACAGGAGTTTCCTGTGAAGCTCCAACTCTGCAGCGAAGGAAGGGCTGAGCTGGGCCGACGTGCAAGATGATGAAGCTTTGTAGTGAATGTTTTAGTGAAGTTGAACAAACTGGTTGGACGCTTGCCTGCTTCAAGTCTTGGCCAGGCGGTCAAGGGGCTCTCCTCCCTGCAGGGTCTGCAGCAGTTGCTGTGCTCATATTTTTTTTTTTGTTTTATAAATACCTTTACAATTCTCATGAAAATGTTAAGGAAGCATGGAAGTTGAGTTTTAAGCACTTAAATCAGAAAGTGCCCAAGCTGAAGCTACACGTGTAACCTATAAAAAGGGGCTTTAAACAGAAAGCTGGGAATCTTCCTTTTAATCCCTAACAGGACAAAGAGGCGTGCTTCCAACTCTGGGAGATTTTGGCATATTCATGTAAAAATAGGATTTTTATTTTTGTTACATCTAGAAAAAGTACTGTTGGTCTTCAAATACCAAATTTCAATGTTTCTGTCCCTTTGGACCCTGAACCATGAGTCAGATTCACAGCAAGACAGACAGACTTTAATAGAAGTGGGATACAGCAAATAATCCAAGTAAAATGTTGCAGATGATATTTGTGAAATCATCTGCAATGCATCTCAGCACACACACACTGTCGTGAAGACTTTAATGATATTTGCTAGGGCTGACCTTCACAATAGCCATCTCACATTCCTGCAGATAACTTGTTTACGGTGCCACAAACTATACATTCACTCCATAGGAAATGAAGAGACTCCTGTCCCCTTCCATCTGGCTACCATCTTTTGCACAGCCTACATCACACACTGAGAAAGAGGCCAGCCTGCATGGAGGTCATTTGAAATGCTCTTTAAACACACAGAAAACAAAAAAAACAAAACAAAAAAAAAAACCTGGGGAACTATATAATTGTTTTGCAGGGTTTTTCTGTGTGTTGTGGTTTTTTTTAAACAGTATTTTTTGCACAGAAAGGATGTCACCATTTCAGAACGCGTGAGGAGTACAAGAGTATATTTTAACCGAACCATTCTGCTTCTTTAACCAGCTGTATGACAGACTAGCATTTCCACTCGCACCTGGTTTCCCAGGCCTCTCACCTTTAACATTGGTCTCACCATGAATTATAGACAAAGCTCTGCCTCAAAACACATTTCTGCTTTATCATTCCACATTATGTAAAAACCTCCCATGGTCAGCTTGCCTGCAACGGCTGTGTTAAAAACAGAAAATCGTTTGACAACTGTTCTAAAACAGGATGAATCATCGCTGTATTAACTACTTATTTGTCTGAGGATGGTGGTCAGTTATCTAAACTTTTGAGGTGATAGTGTATTCCCAATGGATATTAATATGGATATAAAAATCTGAAAGGGAAGGGAACAGAAAAAAAATAAGCCAAGGTTCCATAGACATCAGAAAAACAGCTTAATAAAAACAAGCTATAGTTTCTTTCCAATATTTGTAGAAATCTAGCATCTTATTTCCCCAAAAAGCAGTAAATATTTAAATGCTAATGTCAATCAGGTTAACATAGTTAATAAAAAAAAGGTATCAAAAAAATCAGACTGCTTTTTGCTTAAACAATGCTGCCTTTATTGTAACATGGCTTTCAGAAGACAATTTAATTCTGGAAGCATGTATTGAAATTGCCTTTTCACTATGGGCCTCAGCTCTACAATTGTATCCTTCTCAGGAGGTCAGAACGAGGCAGAACTCGAGCTCTGAAAAGCAATTCTGTTTAGCAGCACTACCTTATTCATCCTTTTAATCTTACACCTACATGTTCATCACGAACTTGGTGAAATACTAGTGCCAAAACCACCATCAAAAGCCATTTCAATCTCTCTGCCACTCTGAGAAAGCCCTGACCTCTCTGCTTCTCTAATGAAGATGTTAGGGAAGTGAGAATTATACCAGCTGTCAGCTCTTACACTAGAGTTTCATGATACAGAAACATTCAAATCACTGAATCCTGGAGAATTAGCTCAGTGTATTGTGGCAGATTCTTTCTGCAAAAAAAAACCCTCATAACAGGATCCAGCTAACTTGTTAAGAACAAATGCTTTAAACAGCTTGGCAAGGGAAAAAAAAAAATCCATGTATCCTAGACGCGTTACCAGGGTAAGGGCATCTTGCAGAATTACATAAATTCAAAATGTCTGAAGCTAGTTTCTTAGGTTGTTCCCTCAGCTCTCCCCTTCCCATTCATTTAGACAGGTTCTGTTTTCTTTACTACCACAGGACAGCAAAGGTGAGTTTTGTACTTCGACCGAAGAAGTGATAAGATTCATGGCCATTCTGGGGAAGGGAGTTTCTTGGTGCCTGGCAGACAACAGACCTTCAGCGCCCCACTCCCGCTAATCCCGCTCTGCTTGTAGCTCCGCCACCTTCAGAAACCAGATGCGATGGTAGGACATTGCTACCATCATCCAGATTGTTTAGGTCACTTGTGGAGTGCCCACTGAATTAAATGCAGGGGCCTTTGTAGTGACCAAGGCTGCTCAGCAAAACTTTGCTATAAACTAAAGGACGAATTTATTTAGGTATTTGGCCCCTGCATTTTCACTCAAGTACATGCTAATTCATCCTGATGGTCACACATTCACAGACAAAAGACAACCACTTTTGGCTGAGATGCAATCTTCCTACAATAGCCAACTGCTATGATGCCACCTGCCTATCTGGGTTTCCAGTAATAAGACCAAAATATACCTCAAAGGCTTCGATGCAGAGGGGCAATGCTCTCCGTGGAGTCAGACAATGCATTAAACTGCTCGTTTCAAAGCTTCAGCCAGCCTTTCAGGCTGGTGCCAAATCTCATTCACACCCTGGGTTTCTTGGGAGATAGTGTACAAGTACACACACATGCTAGTGATATTCATGTGATAAACTGTTATGACCATGTAAACCATGACCTCCTCACCAGCATGGAGAGCCTACTAACCCATTTCTACAGAGGCTATTTCAATATACACTACACCTAACAGCATTTTTTTTTGCCTTTTGCCTCGTATTTTTAAAATTCTCCCCCCTTGCTCCAAATCTCTCCAAACGGTGATGGACCAAAGAGGCAACATTCAATCCAGGACCAATTTAGAAACTGTGATATCACAGCATTGCTGAGATAAGAGACCTGTATATTGATGGAAAACATCCTCTGGCCATGAGCTCCTCTTCTTGTAGCACTGGAAAGCCCAAGAAGCCCTAACCCAAACATGTTAGGTGCCATCATAAACAGAAAAAAAATCTCCACTTTCCAAAGCATATGCACAATACACAACGCATATGCACAATGCACAAAATAAGTATAAAATCGACCACAAGATCTTATACTAGCTCATACAACTCACACTCCATCTCAAGTACAGTACGAGCATATGCTTATACGTCCATGAACAGTTTCTTGTAGCTGAAAGAGAGCAAATCCAAGTAAAAACACAGCCTTGTGCACTGCTTACTTCACAGTCTAGATGAATAAGGCAAATCACCATTACTTGTATCTAATTCTGAAGTCCAGTTTGTTAACAAACACTGAGCTTTACATCTGCTGTGGAGGTTGCACGATGCCACAGAGAAGTCTGAGCTGACGGCCCATTAAAGCGATCCGTCTTTCCTGCACACCACACCAAGGGCTCCCCTCCTCCATCACACTAACTGCTAGGCTGCAGCAGGGGAGAGCTGTTGATGCCTGGCTCCCTTTCACCACCCAAGGTTTTTATTATTATTTATACCCACTAAGGGAAAGTGAAAGAGCATCTAGTCTAAATCCAAATACTTGAATATTAACAGGGGCATACTTAGTAGAATAGGCTTTGTTTTCAAAATCCAAACAAGAAAAATAAATCCCATAAACTTGTATATCAAGCCACCTGATTCAGCAGGATCTCTATCAGGGAATTAGTCACCTTTATTAAAAGCGATGAGCATACAGTGATAACTAAATTACAACCATTTCACTGCTGCATAAAGCACAAGTCAATCAAGCATCAAGAGCCCCAAGACAGAACCAGAACACTCCCTTTAGGTTATTTATTGCACATCCTTCACCAGAGTATTTTAGGACCTCAACATTCATCCCTGAATAATCCCTCCACAACTCTCCCCAGCTAGAAGCTGATGGCTTGCACCATGAGAAAAGGGGAAAAACCAGCTTTCTATGAGAATATACAATGGCTGCTTCTGCTCTTTGGAACTGCCAGTACTAGGGAAAGAGCAGAGATGCAAGTTCTTCTCCACTGGTTAGGCTACTAGCATTTTGCTTTTTGCAATCTATGGTCTCCCCCATGATCCATCTCAAATTAACCTTATTCACACATACTCCACACTCAGTCACTCCAACAAACAGCTTTTATGTATAAAAAAGAATCTATCAGTTTCCACAGCTAGTACATTACAATGATGCAAGTTCTTAACAGCTTGCATGAATAGCAGTAATATTACAAAGATTTAATTCACTAATTTTGGGCAAAAAGAATACTGAAGTCTAAACCCTACTAGTTTCAGTTGCATTAATTAGCACAAACAGATGGAAGAGAGACAAGTTGCGTTTTTAATTCAGTCTCTTTAAAAAGGTACTTTTTGGGAATGAGGGAATACACTAAATGCCCATGACCCATTTCATATTAAAACTGAAAGTACCCCACACACTTACACAGGGTACAGCCACATACATCAGGAAGGTCTATGACCTTTAATGAAGCTACGCAAACCAATGCTAGACAGTCCAAACACAAATCACCGGTTTTAGTATTTATTTGTAAAGAAAACCTTCTTGCATTTGGAATTACAAGATATTTCTAATAAAAGACAGGCAAGGCTTAAACAAAATCTAACCCAGTCCACCTCACCTAATCCAAGGTTTACAACATCCACTTTCCTTATACAAAGATCAGAGGCAAATGAAAAATGGCCACCATGCCTGCTTTAGTACCTGGATTCTGTATACAAATAACACTAGACAAAAGAAAGTGCACTGGACAAAAAGCAAGTAACCCAAATATTTACCGATTCCATAGCTGAAAGTTGTCGCTAGCAGGGCAGGTATTAAATCCAACAGGGGTGTGTCCCAAAGCAAACCTGTATTCTGAAAGAGAACACTAAAATTAGTTCATGTAAATACTAAAAAAGTATAGTGTTAATTTTAACTTTACTTAAAAACATAACCAAATGCACAAAGGAACCAAATAAATATACACCCGATGCAAACCAGTCATCAGGTTTGCATCTACTCCAATGACTTCCGGCTTTGAGAGCCCATCATCAGAGAAGGGAACAAGAAATGGGTTTCACGACAGTTACTGGGACATCAGCAACTGAAATGTAATTAATCTTTTTCAGATAGCTGAAAATAGGCCATGCCTGTCCCCAAGTCCCTCTACCAATTTTGCAATTTTACAATCACATTTTCCTATTTTTTAAAAATATTTTCTTCCCCATCACAGCAAGAAGTCTCCAAGCACCAGGGAAACCTGTGCTCAAAGTGCATTAGACCCATTCAGCTGCAAAAAGAGATCCTTCTTCTCCAATCTGGTTTGGTTACAATAATCTTCAGTGTTAGTGGGAACAGTAAGTAAATTCAGACAGAACTGTGATGGTTGGGAAAGCTGGCATATCCTTTTAATTTGAAGAGCAAATCACCAATTAGAAAAGATGAGGCTTTGTATTAACCATTCTTGCGCTACAACTTTTTAAGGATGTTTTTCAAGTGACAAATTCTGAATTTGTAAAGGAGATTAGCTCCAAAACAAAGTACAGCTCCAGCTTTAACTCGCACCTCCAGCCATGCAAAGAAGCATGGATCCTAAAGGCAAAGAAACGGATACTGGAGCCTTGTGTGTGGAGAGAGAAAGTAGGAGCAGGATAAGTGCCTGGAAAGGCAAAAGGCTAATTTAGCATCGTGGATATACCCCAAGACTTACGCCTAACATTAATAAAACTAAAAACATCCACTTATTTGCTTTCCATTAGCAGATTTTCTCTCATAAATGCCGCTCCTCTGGGAAGGAAAATAGTCAGTTAGCTATATAAGGCAAAATGCATACACAGCACTGGATGCTTCAAAACAAAACAATGCCATACAAAATATAAATCAGAGCTCAGGTGTTTTTGGGGGTTTTTTTCCTATTAGACTTCCAAACATTTAGGTTGATGCAAGAGCACGTTAAGAAGAACGATGCAAAAACCATTCTACAGATTTCTTCAACCAACTTCATATCCCTAACGTACACCTCTGACCTTTTGGAATGATTCTCTGTTCATTCACAAGCTTTGCTTATCCTGAAATCAGCTTTAAATGCTAGGGCAGATCAAGGCCTGGGTGCTTTTAAAGCCTGGGTATTGTTACATATCTTGAATACACAAGTGTGAGCATAATACAGAAAGATCACTGGGGTGTATAAAATCAGAACCAAATGTGCTGAACCAACGTGATCAGGACAGCAGAAAAGCAGTGACACCAGGAACCGATCCCTGCAACTGGAGAAAGTCTGACAGACACTGACAATAACCCGAAGTGGTAGAAATGATGCAGCCCTTATTGCAAGGTCTCCCAAGCTCCTAAGAGCCTAACTAGTCATTTTAGGAGATATTTACTAGAATAAACTGAAGAAAGCGTTTCACAAGACTTCCAAGAGTAAGCAAAAAGATTCAGCGCTGAGGTTCGTCCCCAAATGCACTGACTAAGAGAAGCTATGCTGAAAAGCCCCAACAGCCAGGGAAGGCTTGGTGTCATCATATCCTTCTTGCATTAACCATTTAACCCCTCCCACTCCTCAAAACAAAGACATTAACAAAAAGAAAACTGGAAGCCAATATTTCTCAGGCCAGTTCACAAAAGCAAGTTGGTGACAAGGGATGCAAGAAAAGCGAGTCAAGTCCATCAACCAGTTTTACAGCAGCAACATGAACTGGAAGGAACCATCTCTCTCAGGTATGAAATTTGCTGAAAGGATGTGAAATCTGGGGTTTCCAAGCCCTGTAACAGATGCATTAACAAGAGTTCAAGAAGACTGCTTGGGCACCCTTATGCAACACCCAAAATGCACATAGGCAACCCAAATACTTTCACTGATAATATTCTGTGGAAATCTAGACAAGGGGAGAAGGGGTGCTCCTGGGGAAAAAGCAAAGCAATAAACATCTGCAAATCCACAAGACACATTTGCTCATCTTTAAAAAAAAAAGGGGGGGGGGGG
>NW_017728998.1:2459313-2463976 GCF_001723915.1 Gavialis gangeticus | reverse complement strand
GGGGGGAAGGGGTGAGAAACTTATTTTGGTACAAGGTCCCAGAAGCTCAGCACATGCCCAAGAACAAGACTCTAAGAATATTTTTCCACCCTAGTCATTTTTGTCCACTTGTAAGTCCCTTTCTTGAGGGCTAATGTCCAGTTCAGAGCAGCAAGTTACATCAGGACCATCACTAAAGAACAGCTCTTCCCGCTTCTGACTCCAGAATAGTCCCTCTAGCCTCGCAACCGAATAGGTTCACTCTGAGTTATACTATCAATAGTAAAAACAAGTTCTAAGTTGGGATTTTTTGCAGACGACTGAGTCATTTCAGGAGAGTTACCTGCAAAGCAAGTAAACCATTCCAAAATATTTTTAGTCCAAGGAAACGGTGATCGGGCCTCTGCTCCCATTTAACAGCCATAGCAAGCAAGAGAAATCAGAATCTCCCTATCTCTATACTCTTCCCCTCCTCTCAGTGGAAATAGATCATCCAACATAGAAGTATGGAGCAGACTGACAAAGTAACGTAAAGTGTCCACACCCCACCACCCCAATCTGTTGGATTAAAGCAACTCTCATGATCACACCAGGAGAAATATACAACAGAGCTACAGAATGAATACAAATACACGTACACCTTCAAACCTCGAAAGCCCAATCAAGTTCCCAGGGAACACACTGATGAAACATGTTATACAAGCTAGTGACTGAAAGCAGGAGTTTCCAAGAAGTCCAAGGCGGGGAGGGATCTTTGCATCACCAACCACTTCACAGGAAGCAAAACAGGCACAGCACACGCCACAGCAGATGAAAACCCAGAACTGTATATGAACAAAAGACAGCAGTGAATGAACAAGAGGAAAACAACCAAGGTGGCTCCTCTCCAAAATGTTCCAGAGGAAACTGCATTCACCACCGTGACCCTCGAGGGGTACCTGCACCCACTCAAGACCCATTCTCATTTCTCTCTTCTGTGTTGACATGAATAACGTGCAGACACGAGCAGCCCCTAGAAAGCAAAGGCTCCGCTCTAGCCTACCATTTCTCTGGTGTCAGTGCAATGAGTATAAGTAACCAGCCCAACCACCATGGCTAATTAGGAGACATTTTCAGTGACCTTGTCCATTCCCAATTGCAGAGCAAGATGCTCTTTCCAGTCTTATGTTCCACAGGGTCCCAGTAATTTTGCTAGGTTGACCCTTTTACTTCAGTCTCTGACTCACATTTGCACTTATCCACTGCCTCACAAAAATTCGTGCTCCTGACCTTTTCCATCACAAGATCTCAATGGATAAATTGAGCTACGGGCATCACTCTCTCCATGCTGTTTCTCCACAACGCAGCCATTACAGTCTTATGCCCGCCTATTTTCACAACATGACAGCTTATCAAAACTTCATTCACTTTGTGAATCCCAGTCGGACTCAGTGTTCATGCCTTACAGCTGTTTTCTGTTGCAGTCTTATGCCATGCTGCTCCTGTTAAGGACAGGAAGTGGCACTTGAAGGTCTGTCTCTAAACGGGCCTTGCCTCAACACAACAGGATGACTGCAGCCTAGGCAAACCTAGGGAAAGTCCGATTTCCAGGTGAATGGTACCCAAGCAATGATAGGAGCCCTGGTCATCTGAGGAGGGGTTTTCAAATTCCCAGATCACTGGGCAAAGGGAACTGGAAGATCCCCAGGAGTTGCTTGGAGCACCTCTCATTCTTAGACTGGAACAAAGGGAAACTCCAGCACTGGAGGAATGAACACTAAGCACGGGGCCCAAACCACCTCCCCTTGTCGCTGGTTACTAGCTGGAGTGGAGCTGTCAGCCACCAGGTAGAAAGAAAAAAAAAAAGCAAACACATTCAAAAGGAATAGGGAAACCTAATAGGAAGGAAAGATGCTGGGGACAGCACCAGGCAACAGGGAAGCCTGGGCAGGGCCAGAGGAAGAAAATGCTGGAGCCAAAGAATATTTTTGAAGAAGCGATGAACAGATGGGAGGGTGAGGCAAGAGGGGAAGTAGAAAGGATACTGGTTAATCTCTTGTCCTGTTCATGTTAAAAGGAGAGAAAGAGACTGTTACATCAGAAAGACTGGGCAAACGCCCCTCTTTCATGCAAGCAATTCCTGGAGTGTCGGAGGGATACTGTGCAATTGTGAAGGGGGAAGCTCATGATACAGGATATTAGGGCACACCTCGCATTCATATAGCGCCTTTTACCTTTAAGGAAGCTTATGAGTGAAAACAATTTCCATTATAAGAACGGCTTTATTTTTAAAAAAGTTCTCACTTGCAGAAAAGCAAGCAAATAAACTAAAACAAAAAAAATCGTAGCTGAACTTCAATTCTCCCAATCTGGAAGTCCAGGTACACTTTATTCTACTGCCTGGGAAGCACCAGGGTAATCTATCAACCAAATTGCTACAAGAAGTCAAAAGAAATCCTGTACCGTGAACTACAAAAATGCAATTTTCACAACAGATTCTATCTGATGTTGCCTTTCTTGGGCAAGATGTTCACGTAGGATTGTATTTAATCCTCCAGCAATATTTTAAGATATACACAACATGAATTTAAGCTTACGCATATACTGCGCAAAGGCACCAAGTGTTACAGTTTCAATTTTTGCTAAAACTGTAAGGAAGAAAATAGCTATATTCTGTAGCAATTCAAAATGTTTCCAGAGAGGTCTTGCTCCCCCTCTGTGCAGCGCTGGTCAGGCCGCAGCTGGAGTCCTGTGTCCAGTTCTGGGTGCTGCACTTCAAGAGGGACGTGGGGAACCTGGAGAGGGTCCAGAGGAGGCCACTCGTATGGCTGGGGGCCTCCGTGGCCAGCCCTATGAAAAGAGACTGAGGGACCTGAATCTCTTCAGTCTCCGCAACAGGAGACTGAGGGGGGATCTTGTGGCTGCCTACAACCTTATCAGGGGCCAGCAGCATGGACTTGGGGAAAGTCTGTTCACCAGGGCCCCCCTTGGAGTCACCAGGAACAATGGTCACAAGCTGAGGGAGGATAGGTTTAGGTTAGACATTAGGAAGAACTACTTCACTGTAAGGGTGGCCAGAGCCTGGAATAGGCTTCCTAGAGAGGTGGTGCTCTCACCTTCCCTGGAGATCTTCAAGAGGAGTCTGGATAGGCACCTGGCTGGGGTCTTATGACCCCTGCCACCCCCAGTGCTCCTTCCTGCCCCTGGCAGGGGGTCAGACTCGATGATCTGTCTCGGTCCCTCCCAACTCACTGATTCTATGATTCTATTTAGACAAAATTTACTGCAGAAGTGTGATAAAGCACTTCCATAAAGCAGACTTGGCCTACTAAATGTATGTGTGTAGTGCACAAGACCTTCCAATTGTTCCAAAACCAAAAAGTCAGTACACTTGGCAGCTGGGAAAGCAACTATTCAAGGTAGCTGTTTAGAACTCAACATTCACCTATTTGAATACATTTTAGGGGTCACTGGTTTAAAAAGTACACATTACACTAACCTGTTGGAAAGCAAAAATTTCCCCATTCAACTTTTCCTTAGAGTTGCATTCTGCTGAAAACTTTGTGCTTCAGAAGCTAAGATGACTGTATTCCCTGCTGCTGCCGCCTTTCTGCAAGCGTACACTGCTGACTGTTCATGTAATCCATACAACCCTGAACTGCGTCTTAAAAAGTTAACTGCAGTTACAAATCAACTAGGTCATTCTGCAATATGATATCAAAATGGTAGAATTTTAAACTTACTTTGCAATAAAACTGTGGCATAAAAATAAAAGAAAATAAAGTGTTCAAGGACATCAGGTTTTGGTTTAAGATGGGCTAAGAATCTGCTGTGGTTCTTTATAATGTTACGATAGTAAGAGAGAAACTGTAGGTAAGTGGACCCAGTTTTACTCTGGCCATTTGAAGTCTTCCTACCAGCCTCTCTTCTCCAGCAGATGCAAGCTAATGCAAAATGCATCGTTACCAGCCCTTGCCCAATGATGAGTTATTGATTCTTTTTGCTGCATCCGCTGACAAAAATCTGTAGGCTTCCCAGATTTACAGTGTATGGCATGCCTTTTGCTTACATCTGCTCTGAAAAAGTCTGGGATTAAGCAATTACTTGGCACACTTGCAGTTCCTTCATAAAAGCATCTCTTACATCTTTATCAAAAAGAAGTTGGATATCTAGTGCTCTGAAAATGAAAACACTTTACAACCACACAAAGTGAATTTGGAAAAAAATTCAAATTATTAATACTTGCCCATGTTAAGGTTAAATATGGACTATTTACATCACTTAAAAAAAAAATCATGAAGCTCTGATCCAAAACAACTGACTTGGTCCAAAAGCAAGCCAGAAGATGACATAACAGACTGACGGCATCAAGTAAAAAATATAAAACTAGATATGGTTTTAATAACTACGTCAGATGCAGAACTTTCATCGTGACACAGGGTGTATGATAAACAGGAATCCTAGTTTTCCGTGGGGGGAGCCCTCCCCTCCGCCAAAAATCTCCGTTTAAAAAAAAAACAAATGGAAAAAATCTGTCTTTTTCCACAACCTAACTAAAGTGCAGTGGCATGTGCACATATAGGTATAGCTATAGATATCTGTGTAGCACATGGTATAGTTTCATAGTTTCTAGGGTCGGAAGGGACCTGAGCAGAACATCAAGTCCGACCCCCTGCCATGGCAGGAAAGAGTACTGGGGTCAAAC
>NW_017728998.1:2448575-2454313 GCF_001723915.1 Gavialis gangeticus | reverse complement strand
GTGCAGTGGCATGTGCACATATAGGTATAGCTATAGATATCTGTGTAGCACATGGTATAGTTTCATAGTTTCTAGGGTCGGAAGGGACCTGAGCAGAACATCAAGTCCGACCCCCTGCCACAGCAGGAAAAAGTACTGAGGTCAAACGACCCCAGCAAGGTGTTCATATAATGATGATGATGATATATAAGCACACACAGGAGCTTTTATCATTATGCTAAGAACATGTAATGAATGAATGAATTTGAAAAGTTAATACAGAGAGAGAAGGCCTTTAAGCTGAAAAGCAATACAATTATATTTTGAGTTAGCAGACACTAACTTGCATTAATTCAGATTTGATGGTGATCCAAAGTGAAGCAGGACACCTATGGAATCAACATTGAATTTAGCTGCTGGTTTAGTCACAGGCTCATTTGCAATTCTCTTCAGAGAGAAGCACGTGCTCCCTCCACCCCAAATACATGCAGATGCACCGTGCTCATCTGTTTCACTACAATACAGAATTTAAGGGAAAGAATGGATTTCAATGAAGGGTCTTCACGGGTCCTATATAAAGGATGCACACTCAGGAATGCACAAGGGATTGATAAACTTATACTTCTAGATAAACACCATTATCTCAAATGAGCAACTCAAAGATGCATGGTTAGTGAATTTGAACAGGTCTGAAAAGATTTTCTGCAATGCCTCAAACATGTTGGGGTTAGTCTAATGAAATTACTCACGCAGCTTCATGCAACATGCCATAACCTGAATACTACCACTGTTTCATGCTCCTTGGTGTTGAAAAAGAATATCCATTTTCATATATTGTGGCAGCAGGTTAAGTTTCAAGAAAATAAAAGAAAGGGTAAAAAGAGTGTAATGCCATGAGATAATGGCATTACATATCCCTTTGACCTAAGTTACCAACCTCCTGGCAATATTTGTAGACGTTCACCTCTGCAAAGAGAGAGATTACCTTCCCCCTGCTTTGCAAGCAAAATTAGTTTTCACAAATGGGCCAGAGAGCACCCCCAAGTTTTTGGTTTTTTCAGTATAAAAGAGTCAAGGCTGGTACCTGCAGTACCTGTAACAGAAAAATCCAGCCAGTGGTTTCCATCTGCAACAGCAAACAAAGTTTTAAATCACAATTTCTCCAGCAGAGCTGAAGGCAGGCTTGTTCCATCTACACTGGCTGGGAAAGCCTCTATGCTGTGGGATTTACTGCTGACCATTGTCAGGCTTATGCCAGTAGGAAGAGCACACAGAGGATGCATTGCAATTTATTTTAATACAACCAAGCGCATGGAAATTAGACTCCAATAAAGCAAAACAAGAGTGATAATACCTGTACTCTAATTGTGTCTCTGCCATCTTTATGGCTCAACATGTTCATTTTTGTTAAAGGCCTGACTTGCATTTGTCAGTATTGTTTTTAAAAAACCAGGAGTCAGCAATCTTAAACTACTAAGGAGGCATTGTGGAGTCTATGGGAAAGATTTCAACAACAGTCAGATTATCCCAACCATGAATGAGCTGGGGAGGTTGGGCAAGGGGAGAATCAAAATACGTTAAGAGTCCCACCTTCTGACAAACACCCTGATTTTGTAAAGCTGCAAATGGACAGAACCTCTTGGATTTTCAAAAATATGGAAAATTTTGGTTAATAATTTTAAGGAGCTCTGTAAGTGATACCGTGCAGACATCAGGGCAGATTTGCACCTTACAGACTAACCAAAGTAGATGTAGACACACACACACACACACACTTTGGTTAGTCAATATCTATCTACTTGACCTCGAGGTCAAGTTGCTATATTTTATTGTTTGGACGTAAAGAAAGATTAGAAAGGTATACATCCAAAGCTCCTGTTGTGTCTTTACCAAAAGCAGCAGCTAGTCGGCTGTCAAGAGGCAGAGAAAGAGAAAGCCCCTACTTTCCTTTTTTAAGCCCCAAAAGCATAAAAACTGCCATCTCTTTTTTCATATAAAGTATTTACAGAGCTCCAATGAACAGAGTGCAAACATCCAGGTTGTCATTTGTTTAAACTATATTGCTAGCTCCAATGTTCTATTGTTTAAATATTTTTGCTTAGACTCACAATTTCTTTTTTACCTTTGTTAAATTGCTTTTATCATACTATTTACACCATTTGACAAATCACGAACTGCATTTCAGAACAAAGTGAATGTTGAAGGATCTTACAAGAGTATAGATACCTCTTGCTGTCCATGTCACATGTTTCAAAAATTCAAATTCTCTAACTGCGGATGTCTGTATGGTACCTTTCTGCCTCTGTTTGCCGTAAGATTCTAGCAGTCCAAATAAAAGCATGATTATTCATTTCAATAGGTCGAGAAAAGTAAGTAAACTGCTCACACAGTTTGAATACAAATTAAATCATTAATGTCGCCAGAAGAAAGCTACCCAAGCAATGCCTACCTTGCGTATTTGTATATTCAAGAACCAGCTATTATTGTTGTATGGATTCTAAATACAATCTTTTGTAAACCACTGCCACAGTGGAGACAGCTGAACACAATGAATTTTTCAAATATACTGAAGACCCACTACCTTCCCATTCTTACTGGTTAGCCGTTTTCTCTAGATCAAAAACTTCAGATTGTCTACGCCTATGAACACATCAGAATGACTAACACCTAAAGTTGTATAACAACTTGCTACTCTTCCTGAGAAAAGAATCTGTTAAAGCTATTGAAAAATACTTGGCAAGTAAAACAAAAATTGAGATATCAAAATGGTCACAGCAGTTAGCAAAAGCAGGCGGCTTCAAGTCACTTGTTTCAGCAGCTTGTTTTTTTCCTGATTATGGAAGGTGGCAGAAGAGATTAAAAGGAACCTGAAGAGTTTCTACCGTGCCTAGACATCTCCTATGTTGTGTATATTTCTATAAAATGTTAAATATTCACAAGTGTGTTCTCATCTCTTCCTTCACCCTAGGTCTCCCATTAGTTGGGCTGATTAGCAGAAAGTCAAACTAGTTTCTGCAGTTTCATTTAGCAACCCTGGATGATAGCTTGTGGATGAAGTTAGCCCTCCTGTGCTAACAGCGGAGACCAGACTTGTTCTGGCAAATCAGACATACGTGCAGTTTTCAGGTTGATCTATTGTGCATAAGAGGCCTCCACTAGTTCTAAGCAAGCCCCTTAACCATGCTAAGTGTCTATTGACAGGTTGCTCAAAGGGGAACACAGAAATCTGTACAAACTATAGTAAGAGTGTTTTTCCTTTTCAGTGACATGACTAACACCAACAGACCTCCAGTTTCCTCGATAGGAAACAAGACGGGGCCTAAAGTGCAATGCATGAAAGCTTGAGCGAAAATCTAGAAAGCCACAGACCTATTAACTCTTGCCCCTGGAACCTCAAAGGCTCCCCTAGATCTTTCTTGTGAACTTTCCATTAAAGGCTTCAACAGTAGATATCAGTACAACTAATGTTTCTGACCTTTAGAGCCTTGACAAATCTCTTCCAAAGAGCAGCTGTAATCACACATGTTCAAAGCATTAAAAAAAAAAAAAAAAAAAAAAAAACCAGCCTAAACACAATATTATGTTCAAGCAGCAGTGAATTCTCCTGCTTTAGAAGAGCATTTTATGAGTAGGTATTAGTAGTTACCCAACAAGAACAGGCCTGCAGCTAAAGCACCAAAAGAAGAGCTTCCAATACAGCGTACTGCCACAGAGAGCAACATTACCTCTGTCTGCATCCGAATCTGCTGCCACTCCAGCTCTACATCTTAACATCAAAACTTCTGGAGCCCCCAGGCTTATTCTGGCACACACCACCTCCAGGCCATTTCTCTTTGAGATGAAGCAAATTGGCTCAAGCCCCTTTGGTGCAAACAGGGAATCCTACACTGATACTTGGTATTATTCTGCAAAGTCAAACTGTTCAGTAAGGGAACTTTGGAGCCTGACACTGAGAGGGGAGTGGGAAGAGGAAGGAAGGTGGAAATTCTCCACTTCAAACATCTGCCTGAGCCCCATCTCAATTGGCAGTCTAGAGTAAGACAGCTAAATACAAGGAGATACATCTAGGAACAGACAGCATAGGCCACACCGATAGGAGGGGGCACTACACTGTAAAATAACTGCTCAGAATGGGACTTGGGGGTGTCAACTGAACAGGACTGACAAGCACAATATGGTGGCAGAGGTGGCAAATGCAGAGAAATAAAGAAGTTGATGGGCCTTATAAAAAGCCCTACTTTGAAACCATTACTGAAACACTGTGTCCAGTTCTGGTATCCTCTCTTTAAAATAAACCTTGACACACTGAAATGGTTTAGAGAAAGAGATAAAATCTCTGAGGTCTGGACAACCTAACCTCCAGTAAGGCAAGAGAAACAACCTATTTAAGTTTAACAAAGAACAAATTTAATAGGTGGCTTGATCACGGGCTACAAGTACACACTCTGAGGACAAGGCTTTTGAGAGAAGAGGACTCAAATAAAGGCAGACAAAGGCCTAACAGGATCTGGCTGCAAGCTGACATCAAAGAAGTGCCTTCCAGAAGTAAGGTACAGATCCTGGAGCATGATTCAGGAACAAGAGGCAGTGCCCACCCTCCCATTTGAAGCATCTAAAGCAAGACCAAGCACCTTCCAGAGAAAAAGATTTGGTGTAGCTCAGCTAGAAACCATGGGCACTGCAGGAAACACTACGTGAAATTCTATGCCCTGTGGTCAGATTAGTCCCTTCTGCCTTTAATATGTCTGAACTTGAACAAGTCATTAGCAGTTTTAACCACATGGTCTACTTTGCAGACGTCCCCTGCTGATGCCCCAAACTGAAGTGACTGTGGGATGCCCTCCCTAACTGAACTAAAGCACGGGTCCATCTCTTCTACAAACAAAATGAAACAGCAGACATGAAGTAGGAGAACAAAAACTGAACAAGAATCCAGAACCAAGACACTGAACTGTCCCAGCCTAGGTCAACTCATTTGTGGCACTTGGGCAGCCTAGTAACAACACTGCAGATACCTCCCAGAAAGGGTGATCATCATGGTTTTTAGGTTGTCAGCAATAATCCTGATGCAACTTCAAAAAGTGCATTCTCCCCGCTTTCCTCTCTAGTGAGACCTTCTAAAAATAGGCCTGAAACAGGTCAGGGGGCATAAAGATCCCATCCAGTGATTGCAGATAGCTTCCCGATACCTTTCGGTTTTTGCCCAGCCACTCCAATCAAGTTCCCTTCTCCTGTATTCTCCTTCTAGAGGATGAGCAAGTGTTTTCTCCATTTAACCACCACTACAAGCTAAATGGCCAGAGCAGCAAAGTGACAAGAAACTTGGAAGATGGCTAGGGTAGGAATGGAAAGTGCAAATTCATGTCAAATTATGATGCTCACTTTTTTATAGCAGCTCTCCTTTCACTCAGTGTGACGGTACAAAGGCCATTGGAAAATACTGAGCAACAGTTCTTCAAACAAGCAGCTTCCTGCCCATTTCAGAGATCTCAAATGTTTGTACCCATGTAATTGCATGGCAACTTATCCAGACTTCCTCCACACTGAGAAATGATCAGGGGACAGCAGGGCAGGCCCTACGAGGAAAGGATACGGGACCTGAGCCTGTTCAGCCTCCACAAGAGGGGGGGGGGAGATCTAGTGGCCTGTTACAAACTAGTCAGAGGGGACCAGCAGGCACTGGGGGAGTCCCTGTTCCCCCAAGCACTGCCAGGAGTGACTAGAAATAGCGGTCACAAGCTGGCAGAGGGGAGATTCAG
>NW_017728998.1:2447291-2448497 GCF_001723915.1 Gavialis gangeticus | reverse complement strand
GAGAAGTGGTGCTGGCTCCTATCCTGGGGGTCTTTAAGACAAGGCTTGACAATCACCTTGCTGGGGTCGTTTGACCCCAGTACTCTTTCCTGCCATGGCAGGGGGTCAGACTTGATGATCTGCTCAGGTCCCTTCTGACCTGACTATGAAAACATACCCCGTGATTTTCCTGTCTGGAAGTAGACTTATGCTAAAGAACGCTGCACTCTACTTTGGAATACACAGCAGTGAACTAGGCAGCACATACTGCAGTGATCTCTGCAACTGCATTTACTGGTCCAGGACAGCCTTGGGAAAACTTAAAACTTCTGTGTTTCTTGAGCAGAAAGGCATAAACAACCCTCCCCAAAAAGTGAAGTGCACCAATAACCTTATCTTCAAACTGGCATTCAAAATACCCAACCAGGTAACAAAAAATAAAATAAAATAAAAGTGTGTGCATGTTGGTTGGGTAAGCACATGAATAAGATTCACAACACAAAGTATAGATTGAGGCTGGTCAAATGCAGGGTCTGAACTAGTTTATAAAGCTACATACCTTAGTGATTTTTAGAATTTAGAATTAACCAAATGTCTCATCATCTATTCATCAAGGATACTAATGCTACCTCTCGTGGCAAACGGACGCCCAGTAGCTGTAGGGTTGTGTGTTAGACCAAACAGATTTGACTCACAAAAGGGTCATAACTCACTGGGTGGTTTATGAAAGATTATGTGACATGGTGGCTGCAATAGCAGTGAGATGGCCTTGATGGCCCAGGGGATCCCTTCCCGTTCTCTGGTCCCAAAAGCTAAAGCATGATTTCATAACAGCACCCCTAGTTTAAGTTTCTACATTTACAACAACTGCCATGCAATCACCTCCAACTACCGAGCGAAAGAGAGCTTCAATGAGGCATCTCAATAGACTTCTACACAGAATCTTTTCCCCCCACTGTCTAGACACAAGGTGGTAGAAGTCAAGATAAAAAGATATCGTTGAGAATGTCACAAAATTAAAAGACCCAACTGCTTATACAGAAGTCATCCCTTCCATCACAAGCATCAGGCAGGTTTAAACAGCCACTGCAATTATTAGAGAAGCAGCTCTCCTCTGGTTTTCCATTCTTCATCCTGAGCACTATACAAGTTTAATACTAGCAAGGACAACAAGGATCTCACAGCTGCAGAATCACACTCTAAAACAAGGAAACCTAGACAGACCAG
>NW_017728998.1:2440176-2442291 GCF_001723915.1 Gavialis gangeticus | reverse complement strand
TATTAGAGAAGCAGCTCTCCTCTGGTTTTCCATTCTTCATCCTGAGCACTATACAAGTTTAATACTAGCAAGGACAACAAGGATCTCACAGCTGCAGAATCACACTCTAAAACAAGGAAACCTAGACAGACCAGAAAGAATCCCCACCTAGTTTTACTGACAACAACTTTATTACAAAACCAACAGTGTCCTAGTCCCCCTGCTTTACCTGCAACAGGTTAGGGTGTTCTGGGTGTTTGGGGGCAATAGCCTTGTAGTTGTGCATCATGGTTGTTTGTCTAACCAATTCTTAAAACAACAAAACACTTGCATGGAATGGTTTGGGTAAGGATAATCCTTTTTTTTTTAAATCAGTTTTTTCCTGAAAAAGCAGAAGGAATCCAGACAGTTTATGCAACTGGTTACAATGGGTACTCCTGTGCACTTGCAAACCAAATACAAAACCTATTGGCCTGGAGTTCATGCAAGTTAAAATAGAACAGGTTCTAAAAAGATTCACAGGATTACTAACAAACCGTCTTGAACTGACCTCCACACACAAGATGTTAGAATTTCCTTTCTGGCAAGAATGACAAGAACCACACTCCTCCCACCCTCCCATTTCCTTCTTCTGGGGAAGGAAGCAGGACAACTGCATAGAAAAAAAAAATACACCAAGGTGATCTCTTCATCGAGTATCCTGCCTTATAGTATAATTCTCTCTTTTGGACAGAAAGGAAAGAAACAACTGATAAAGAGATTACTAAGCCTAACATCAACACGGACAATCTCTTAGCTCAAAAGAGAAGATAGTAAACATTTTCTTCCCGACTCATGCCTCAGAACCATCTGTATCAAAAGCAGTAATGTTTCTAAGATAGTTTAGAGTGCAAGGGTATAGTCTATATACTCCAATACAGGGCTAAGCATCGTCTGCAAGTAAATGCTGAAACAAAGGATTTTTCCCCCCCCAGACCGGACGAAGGGCCTTTTGTGCTTGAAAACTTGGCTAGAATCTTTCCCAGCCATCCAGTTGGTCCAATATATATACCAGACTCTTAAATAAATATCACTCTCTCGCTCCCCTTAAATATCCTTGCCCCTCACATTTCCTGGACCATCACAGCCACATCAGTGCAACACTGCCAGAAGCATTTAAAACCATTCCTTTCTTTTGGTAATGGTAGAGCTTTCAGTGATGTTCCAGACAAAACCAAACATGGACTCTGAGCCCTGCCAAACCATTTCATTATTCTACCAGTTACTGAATAAATTCCTGCAAGATGTTCTGTTAAATGGACCTACTAAGAGAGGCTCGCAGAAATTAAGCTTGCCCATTGCATTACTGGGTTACATAAGCAACTGCAATTTCAGCATCATTCTGTGACGCCACCCTTCTCAGGGGTTGTTAGCTGTAGCCATGTTGGTCTAAGGACATAGGCACCCTTCTCAAGTACACACACAAAAAAGAAAAAAGAGAAACTGGCTGAAGGACTGGCTAGTTAAGTTGCATTCTTATGCCACTTTCCCAAATCTGAGTTAGCTGCCTCCCCAAACTAACTGCCATTTGCAGTTATTCCTATCCAAGACATAGGAATGCCACTTAAACAGCTCAATTAAGTGCCACTTCTTAGCTTGGAACATCATCACCATTGAGCAATCATCATCATTTACTTTTGCACAGAGCTGAATACAATCTTCACATTCTTTACCTGTACTGTGCTGGAGCTTGTGAAAGCCTTCATCCTTCTAGCAGGCTGTTATTAATACCAGGAAGAGACAGCTCATCTCATTCCCAAGTGAAAAATAGGACCTTAATATTTTCCTGTCTAGAAGTTGCTACACACTTTAAAAAGAAAATGTTGCATACAATCACTTCTCTATACAGGAGGCCTCAAATAGCTTCCTATTTGAACACGTCACATTTCTCCCAGCTCCAATTTATGTACAATGCACCAAACCTGGATAAAAAAAGTTGTACATTATAGGCCAGAAGAAATGACCCCTGATTTTGGGTAGTCCACCTCATGGGCCTTAAGGCAGCATGATTTTCAGAAAGCATTAAGGACCCATCCTGTCCTTTAAAAATTAAAAAAGCACCTTTAAAGTGTCTAAAATGTGACACTCAAAACAGTG
>NW_017728998.1:2438954-2440165 GCF_001723915.1 Gavialis gangeticus | reverse complement strand
TGAGCGCTGTCCCCCGGCGGAGCTCCCTGCAGCCCTGGGCGGCGCGGGGCCAGTGCTGGGCCTCCCTTGCTGCCCCCACGGTGCCCAGCCCCCGCCACCCCGCGCCCGTCCATGTGCGCGCTGCCTGGTCCCGCGCATGCCACCCGCCAGCTCCATGTGTGTCCGTACCGTGCGTGGTCGTCTGCATGCCCGCCCCGCCGGCCTCGCTGTACGAGCCGAGCCCCCAATAAACGGCCCGCTCTGTTTTGCCCTGCGTGCGTGCCTCTCCTTGGGGGGGGGCTCAGCCCAGCACCCCCGGGCCCGGCTGCTGGGCTCCCCCTCTCTGCACGTGGGGCTGTGGAAGGTGCCAGCCCCTTGCAAGAGGTGTCGGGCCCGGGCACAGCCGCCTTGCCCACTGCCCGGCGTGCAGAGGAGAGCGGCGGGGGTGCCCAGGGGCAGGCGGGCTCCATGCTGCCTGCGGGCCTCGGCGGGGCTGGCTGCGCAGCGGCACTGGGCCTGGCACGTGGGCGGTCAAAGCCCTGGGTCCTGCGGAGCCTGCGCCCGCATGTGCTGTGGCAGGAGGCAGAGAGCCCAGATGGCCTCGGGACAGCACCCCGAGAGCCGCCCTGCCCGGGGAAGTGCCCAGGCCAGGGCCCTGCACGCGCATCCCCTGCACGTGGTGATGAACACGTGCGTGCGGCTCCCCTGCACACACGCACACACTGACTAGCACTCACTACACCCACGCCCTGCGCAGTCGCAGCCCAAACCCGGCACGGTGACACAGCCGCTGTCTCGGTCTCTCTCACACGCGCGTGCCTCCATTCACTTGTGCCCACACACCCGGCACTGTCTCACACATGGCCCCCTGCACTCATTCACATGTATCCATGCATACACACGGCGCTTGGTCACATGTGCACGTGCACATGCACACCGACCCCTTTGCAATCCTGTACATGTGCACCCAGACCTCCGTCACATGCATGCACACATGCACCCCTGCACTAATTCACATGCCAACCCCCCCGGCAGTCACACGTGCACGCGCACATGCGCACCCCTGCAAGTATTCACATGTATACACACACAACCCCCCCTGCAGTCATTAACGTGCACCCCCCCCAGCACTCATATATTAACACACACACGGGCCCCTGCAATCAGTCACACGTGCACACATACCTAGCATTCAGTTACATGTGCACACCCCCCCCCCCACACCATTGCAA
>NW_017728998.1:2437184-2438837 GCF_001723915.1 Gavialis gangeticus | reverse complement strand
CCCCCCCCCCACACCATTGCAATCATTCACAGAGGCACACATGTGCACAAACCCCTCTGCAATCATTGACGTGTGCGCAGGTGCACCCGACATTTGGTTGCATGCACACACATACACACATACAGTCATGTTTACACAGGTGTATGCAGACCCCTGCAATAATTCACACACGCACAGCACCCAGCCACAGCCATGCATCCATCTCGCCGTGCGCTCGTTCCCACGCGCACACACGACTCCCATGTCATGCCCAGCCACGGCTGCTCCAGGAGCCCTGGGGCACTGCCGCACCCCTGCCCCACATCCTGCTGTGACACCGCATCTCCCCGGGCCCTTCCAGCAGCGGAGCCAAGCAGGCGCTTTCCCCACATTGCACCAGCTGCTGCTCCGCCGGGGAGTCTCCCCGCGGGGGGTGCCCAGGCCTGGCTCGCGTGCCAGCCGGGCCGTGGGCACGTGGCCTGCGTGCACGGCGGAGAGGTGGGCAGCTGAGCCAGCAGAGCTCAACCCGCCCCCTCGGCGGCAATTACAGGCCGTTTTGTCGCTGTACCAGCCCGGGAGCCCCCAGCACTGCAGCTTGGCACTGGGGACCTGCGGAGAGGCCAAGGGGCCCTGCAGCTGGAGGCACCCACTTGCAGCACCCAGGAGCCCCCCGCACCCAGGTCTTCAGCATCAGGGGCAGCAACAAGGGGTGTCTTGTCTTCCCTTTGCTTTCCCCTTCCCCAGCCACAGCCATGGCCACGGCCACAGGCATCCTGCACTGCAGGGAAGCGGGGCAGGAGCTCCTCAGCTGGCGCCCGTACCCAGGACGGGTCACCGAAAGCCCCCGGCTCAGCCCGGCCTCCCGTCGCCACGCCGTGGGGCCGGGGCAGCTGTGCCTGAGTGTCCGGATAATTGCTCCAAGTGTCCTAGCAGCAAATGGGGCTTGAAGCGCTGAGGGGGAGACCTGCCACCCGCCGCGATGCCTCCAGGCCTGGTCCCCTTACCCCTTGGAGGAGCCGGCTCGACCCAGACCAGCTGGGGGTGAAGTCCGCTGGGGGAAGGTGCCCCCCAAACCTGCCCGTGCCCCACGCCGGCCAGCGCCCTGCCCAGCCGTGGGGTGGCACTGCGGGAACAAGGCACGTGCTAGGGCATGGGGTCAGGGTGGGAGACGCACTGGGGGCAGGGGGTCCCGGCAGGGCCTGGCAGCTCCCCCGGTCCTCGCCTGCCCCGCGGTGTCCGGAGCAGGGGGACGTCGCGGGTGCCAGTCCCCCCGTCGGTGGTTCTGCCGGCGCCCGCAGCCCCCGATCAATCCGCATATTTATAGCTCCTGATTCATCTTCCTATAAAGAGAGATAATAGACGTCGCCATAGTAACCCCGCGCCGGAGGCATTTCATGCCGGAGCCTGGCCCTCCGCACCCCAGAACGGGGCAGGCGCGAGGGGCTGCTGACACCCCCCGCCCGATCCACAGCCGCTGCTCCCACCCGGGGCAAGGGACCTCCGCAGCCTGTGCCCCCAGGGGCAGCCCCCCTTTAGGAGCTGGGGAGGCAGTGTTATCCCCATCCCCCGCCGTGGGGAAACTGAGGCACAGGAAACCCGGAGCAGCCTGAGGCCACCGTGCTGGGAACGAGACCCCAGGAGTCCTGCCCCCCCCCCCCCCCCCCCTCCCCCCCC
>NW_017728998.1:2431542-2437068 GCF_001723915.1 Gavialis gangeticus | reverse complement strand
CCCCCCCCCCCCCCCCCCCATTGACTCCCAGGTGTCTGCGCTGGTGCCCCCAGGCCAGGGGCATGTCGTGGGCTGCTGGGCCCAGTAACTGCCCCTTCCTCAGGCCCTGCTGGGCTGGCACCAGACTCAGAGGGGAGCTGGGCAGTGGGGGAAGCCACTGCTGCATGTGAGGGGGTGGGGGGAGGAGGCGTGCATGTGTGAGTCTGTGCGTGAGTACATGCATGTGCGTGTGTGTGGGGGGGTTGTGCGTGTTTTGGGGCATGAGGAGGTGTGCAAGTGTGTGTGTGGGGAGGGCTCAGCGGGTGTGCACCTGTGTGTGTCTGTGCGTGTGTGCATGTATATGTGTGTGTGTGTTGGGGGTGAGGGTGTGTTCACTTGTGCACAGACACAAATGTGCATATGCATGCATGTGTGGGGAGGGCTGGGGGGGCTGCATGCGTGAGGCTGCGTGCATGTGTGTCGTGTGTACAGATATGGCTGGGAGGCGCAGGTTCTGCCCAGGGGTCTCCTGCAGCCTCCTGCCATTGCCCCATGGGCTCAGAGATGCAGGCCCAGGGCACCATGCCTGGCACCCAGGCACGGAGCCAGCGCAGCCGGCCACCACCTGTGTGGCAGCGGGCGCAGGCCCCAGCGGGCTGACTCTGCACCCCCAGGGCAGCCCCTGTGCTGGGAGGAGGGCTGGCCCCGTGGTAACGGTGCCAGCCCAGGCTTGGAGGGCTGGTGCTGGCTGGGAGGCATAGGTGGGGGCACTAGGCTGCAATAAGCACCTTGGAGATGATGGCGGGGGCATGACGGCTCTGCCCCCCTGGCTGCGGTGCTCCCCAGGGCAGACGCCAGCTTGTGCCAAGTGCTAAGTGGCAGATCGATGCTAAATGCATCCGGCTCAGAGCAGCCTCCCACAGGCCTGGCTGCGGCCCGTGAAGCGGAGCTGGGGAAGCAGGAGCGCCAGCCCCTCTCCCTGCAATCTCCCTGGGCTCAGGGGTGCGGGAGAAGTGATCGGGAAAAGGCTGCGGGGTCCCAGCTCTAAATTAGACACTGGGCAAAGGGTACCTCGCTGTCTAGCCTGGAGCAAGAGATGAACCCAGTGTCAAAGTGGCGCGTGATCAGAGATGATCGAGCACAGTCACTTCTGCTACCGGCATCAGGGATTTGGGAGCCCTGGGAGGACAGGGGCGGTCTCCCGTGATGGGGTCCCGAGTGCATTTAATAGATGTCATCAGAGAAAGCAGTGCGCAGAGAAAAGGAGGGGTCTTGCACGTGGGCACCAGAAGCCCTTCCAGCTTCAAGGTCTCTGGTGGAGATGATGGACCCCAGATGCCCACGCCGGGGTGGCAAAGCCTCAGGGCTTCCTGAGCATCAGGAACCCCCTAAAGTGTCTCAGCCCCCCCAGCTCAGCCATCGGGCACCGGGGAGGGGAGTGGACAGCTTGTCAGGACGAGCGAGATGCCCCATTGACGAGCAAAACCTGAATGAAGCAGCCCCAAGTGCCCCCGGACAGAGCTGGTTCAGACGGCACCGCCTTGCCCCGGTCCCAGCCACCTCTGCCGTTCCCGGCCTGATCGCTCAACGAGGCCAACGATGAGCCTTCCTGCCTCGCAAGATCTAACGAGCAAGACGAAAGCGCGGCTCGCCGAGGCTCCCGCGAGGCCGCCTTCAGCGTCGGGGACACGTCGTGGGCCCTGACCCGACGCTCCACAACCTCCGGCGGCCACGTGGCCGCTCCCGCAGGCGAGCAGATCAAACGGGCCGAGGAGCAGTCGGAAACCAGGCCAATCGCCCGGCCGGACTTGAAAGGCAACGCTTCTCCCGGTAGATCAGAGGCCCGGTGCGCGAGCTGGGCCCGAGAGCTTCGAGCGTGCGCGCGGCTCACGCCGGGGACTCTGCCTCCGCAGAACGAGGGCTTGTCGCTGCCTTTCATCATGAGGAGAGCGGAGATGGGATTTCTCTTTTTCTAGGGCGGCTTTGAACAGAAATCATTTGGGGAACCCCGCCGGGACTCGGGCGCAGCGGGACTGCCCGGAGGAACACGACTGTTGTCCTGCCTGATCGAGCACACGCCGCAGGCCGGGAGGACGGAGGCAGGAGGGCCCAGGCAGGGGCTCGGGGCCTGTAGCAATCACGGGGAGCTTTGACGGCAAACGGGGCCGGAGGGAGGCCTCTGGGGTCTGGCCTCCTTGCACAGGGGCAGGCGGGGGGCAGAGGCAGCTTGCTGCCACCGCGTCCATCTCGGGACCCCCGGTTGGGTTGCGTTCGCACGCAACACCCCCTGGTCCCCGTGGGACCGACCCGGCCCTCTGACCAAAGGCTTTCTCAGTCCAGACGTGCCACGAGCCGGGTTTCGTTTCCACGGCAGGCGTTTGAAGGGACCCGAACAATAGGAAACCTGGTTTTTGCAGAGACGCTGCTGAGGAAGTGGGCACGGACCCGGGAAGCGGTGCCATTTGAGAGAGGATGCTCTCAATTGCGCTTCAATCGGAAAGACGTCCGATTCAAATGCCTCTCTCCTGCTGCAGAGCGAGCTTTGAAGGGACGTGAAAGGAAGCTGCTTTCTGTGAGCTGGCTAGCGAAATAACAAGCCTGATCTCTCTCGGCCTCCAGCAGCTAGCAAAAAAGCAGGCAGGAAACTGCAGCCTATCATAATTGCTGCGTGGACCGCACACTGCAAATCCCTGATGAATCGGAGTTGTCAGACAAGCGCTTTTAAAGAGGCAGCGCCTGCCCCTCCCTGCCTGTCCAGCCGGTCCCCTGCGTCTCGCACGCGGCTCTGCAGCTCTCCCAGGGCACGAGCTCTCGCGTCCCAGGGTCCCAGACCCCAACAACGAGAGCTCAGACCTCTGACCCACTCACGGGTCCCACGGCTGGTGCAGGCCAGCAGCTTTTTGGACATTTACAGACATCAGAAACTATGCTTTTGACTACTCTGTGCCTGCAATTGCCCCGGTGTAAGTCAGGACCAGCCACAGCGCCCAGTGCTGCCCAGTAACCTCCCAGCGGCTCTTGGAGCACTGCAAATATCCGAGCTGGCAGGGCTGCGCCCCTGCAAACAAGGACAGCCCCAGCCCCTCCACGCCAGCCCATCCCTTTCACACGGAGAGGCCGGGCAACATCCAAGCTGGGAATGCAGCAGGCCACGAAGGCAGCAGGAAAAGAGGAGGGAAATGTCATCAGAAGGAATCAAAGCCCCTGAGGCTTTAATGCAATACACGGCTCTTCTCTAGCACCTTTGACAGAGCAAGTGCAGCCTCAGGCACCAGCCTGGCTCTGCAAGGTCCCAGGGAACTCGGAGCTCGCTCCCTTTGCAGCGGGGGAGGACGAAACCTGGAGCGATTAAGTAACCCGCAGGCACAGGAAGCCTGTGTGGGTGCTGGGAGCGGGGCCAGTCTCCTGGAAGCCATCTACCGCAGCTCAACCGCCTTGTCCTTCCCTCTGAGATGCCCTTGCATTTCTTCTGCCCGGGCCAGCTGACACGGAGAGCTCCTGCCCGCTCAGCCACACTGCTCAGCAAACCCTCCTCAACTGCCCATCTCCACCCCGCCAAGGGGCACGCGCTGCCAGCCCTCCGGTCATGGTCTGGCACCCGGCCGTGCTCATGGCATCACTTAATGCCTCAACAGGTCCCCGCCGGGTCTGCTGGAAATGGAAGACCTGGCTTCCAGCCCTGTGCTACGCTGGCCCCTTTTCATAGCGATATCTCACCCACGTAGCATCACAAGGCTTGCTTGCACAGCAGGAGGGCATAGAGAAGTCTAGCTGGAAGGGGCCTGTGGAGGTCATGAAGTCCAACCCCTTCTCAAGGCAGGATCAGCCCTATCTCAACGATCCGAGTGCTTGAATAATCTACTGGCAGACTAGGCTCTTTGGGTGAACCTGATATCTTTGATTAGACCGACTCACATAGTTGGAAATAGTTGGAAGTGAAAGATATCAGGTTTACCCAAAGAACCCTGTCTACCTATGTCCTTAGACCAGCATGGGTACAACCTCCACCCCTGAATAATCTACTAAAACCGCACAAAAATCCCTACACGGCACACTGCTCCCGAACACCAAGACCCCTCCAACTGGTCCCAGGCAAAGCTGCAGGGACAAGGCTCTAGCCAAGATCAGGGCCCCTTGTCCTGGGCACATTGCAAGACACAGCCAAACAACTTAGCGTGGCCAGCTGGAAGGGAACGGGGAAACAACTTGCCTGAGGTCACGACAGGACAGGGTGGATGTGAGAGAAGAACCCACATCTCCTGCCTCCCAGTCCAATGCCTTTGCCATTACAGCAGCCAGACTCCAAACATCACTTCCAGTCTGTGAGCAGCTCTTCACCTTATCGGCTGTGCTTCTTCCCCTAAATGCTAGTGAGGAGTCATTCCCTTTTTCTCTGTGTGCACTGGCTCTGTTTTTCCTGAGAGCATGAATAATGCAACACCCGCAGCGGGCTTCTTGTGAACAGGACAGGAGCGTGGTTGTCACCCCTGGGCTACGGACGTGCCTCCCAGCGTGGTGCTTTGGTTAACACCGGTGGCTCCCAGGACTCCTGAGCTAGCCAGGGCTGTCACGGCGCTCGGCCGTGCTGTCTCGCAGCTCTGCACCTGCTTCCACAGACCCAAGCCATGCATTTTCTCTGCTTTCCTAGCATCTCCCCAGGATGGAGACTTGCATGCCAATGAGCTCAGACAGGAGTCGGGGGAAGAGGGCGAGTACCCAAGGTGGTGGGGTTGCCTTTAGGATGTAGCCCTGCCTCTCTCAGGCAGCGCCTGGACTCTCAGCAGTGCCTGGAAGTGTAGGGAGGGGCGATGACAGTGGATGGCATTTAACTGGGAAGCCATCGCCTTTCCTTTCTGGTGCAGCCTCCACAGCGGTCCACACCTCAGCAGACAGCCACAAGGTGCTTGGCTTGAGGTTGCTGAAGCTTCAGGGCATGCCAAATGCATTGAAGACATCCCAGGGCCAGACGACAGTCGCCCTGGGGTTTGTAGGCAGAGGTCTTCCTTTTTCCTTCCAGGTCCTGCTCAGGATACTGCCTTTGTCTTGGATCCTGTCTGTCAGATCACTTCCTTATAAACCCTGCCTGTGGCAGCTGAGGCTGCTATGAGCACAGTAAGGATGCATGCTGGGATCTCCCTGTGCTGTAGCTATCATCTGCTCGCTTGCAGACAAGTCAGACACTTCCCTTACTGCATGGGGGAGGCAACCTAGTGCCAGGAGGCAGAAAAGGCTGAAGCACTCAGTGCCTTTGCCACCTCTGTCTTCACAAGCAAGGTCAGCTCCCAGACTACTACACCTGGCAGCACAGCTGGGGCAGGAGGTGAGCAGCCAACAGCCACAAAAGAACTGGTCGGGAAAGCTGGATGGGCCGGCATCAGAAATGATGCTCAGGGGCAATCAGCATGGATTTATTAGGGGGAGATCATGTCAGACCAACCTGATTGCCTTCTACGATCAGGTCACAAAGGCCATGGATGCAGGTGTCGCGGTGGATGTAGTCTTTCTGGACTTCAGCAAGGCCTTTGACACCGTCTCTCACCCCATCCT
>NW_017728998.1:2427781-2431164 GCF_001723915.1 Gavialis gangeticus | reverse complement strand
GCCCGCTGGCATAACAAGGAGTAATGGGCACAAGCTGATGGAGAGGAGGTATAGATTGGACATCCGCAAAAACTACTTCACGGTTAGGGCGGCTAGGAGCTGGAACCAACTTCCAAGGGAAGTGGTGCTGGCCCCTACCCTGGGGGTCTTTAAGAAGAGGCTGGATGCCTACCTGGCTGGACTCGTTTGAGTCCCGTTTCTCTTTTTGGGGTTTTTTGTTGTTCTCCTGCCCTGGCGGGGGGTCGGGCTAGAAGATCTACTAGGTCCCTTCCGACCCTTAATCTATGAATCTATGAATCTATGGATGTGTACAAGCCCATGGAGCCGGACAGGATGCACCCGAGGGTGCTGAGTTGGCTGATAGGCTTGCAGAGCTGCTGGCCATTATCTTTGAAAACTCATGGCAGTTAGGAGAGGTCCTGGATGATTAGAAAAAGAGGAAACATAGTGCCCATCTTTAAGAAAGGGAAGGAGGAGGATCCAGGGAACTACAGACCGGTCAGCCTCATCTCAGTCCCTGGAAAAATCATGGAGCAGGTCCTCAAGGAATCCACTTCTAAGCTCTTGGGGGAGAAGATGATTAGGAGCAGTCAGCACGGATTCACCAGGGGCAAGTCATGCTTGACCAACCTGATTGCCTCCTGGTGGTACGGATGCCAGAAGAGCAGTGGATGTGATATACCTTGACTTTAGCAAGGCTTTTGATACCGTCCCCCACAGCATTCTCACAAGCAAGCTACAGAAGTCTGGGTTGGATGAATGGACTGTCAGGTGGATAGAAAACAGACCGGATCGCTCAACTCAGAGGTATCAAGTGGAGTGCCTCAGGTGTCGGTCCTGGGGCTGGTTTTGTTCAATATGTTCATCAGTGACCTGGAAGATGGCAATAGAGCGCACCTTCAGCAAGCTTGCAGATGACACCAAGCTCGGGGGACTAGTAGATACACTGGAGGGTAGGGCTAGGATTCAGAGAGGCCTTGACAAATTGGAGGATTGGGCCAAAATAAATCTTATGAGGTTCAATAAGGACGAGTGCAAAGTCCTGCACTTAGGAGGGTGCAGGCTGGGGGTGACTGGCTGGGCAGCAGCTCTGCAGAAAAGGACTTGGGGGCGACAGGGGACTCTGGAATGGACTCCCAAGTGAGGGGGTGCTTTCTCCTGCCTTGGGGGTCTTCAAGAGGATATTTGGCTGGGGTGTTATGACCCTGCACTCGTTCCTGCCTGGGCAGGGGGTCGGACATGATGATCTGTTTAGGTCCCTTCTGCCCCTAAGCACTATGAAACTATAAGCTGGACAGGAGCCAGTAGTGTGCCCTTGCTGCCAAGGCTAATGGCATCCCAGGCTGCATTGGCAGGAGTGTTCCCAGCAGGTCAAGTGATTCTTCCTCTCTACTCAGCACTGGGGAGGCCACACCTGGAGTCCTGTGTCCAGTTTTGGGCTCCTCACTACAGAAAGGATGAGGACAAATTGGAGACAGTCCAGTGGAGGGCAATGAAAATGGTTAGGGGGCTGGGGGATGACTTATGAGAGGCTGAGGGAATTGGCCTTTAGTCTGGTGAAGAGAAGACTGAGGGGGGGATTGAATAGCAGCCTTCAACTTCTTGCAGGGGGTTGCAAAGAGGATGGAGCTGGGCTGTTCTCAGTGGGGCAGACGACAGGACAAGGAGCAATGGGCTCAAGCTGCAGCAAGGGGAGTTGAAGTTCGATATTAGGAAAAACATTCTCATGAGAAGGGCAGTAAAGCACTGGAACAGGTGACCCAGAGAGGTGGTGCCATCTCCATACCATGCTCAGTGTCTCCAGCTCAAAGAAGATGGGAGAACTTCAGGTTCTGTCTCCACTAAGTTTTCTGTCAGCTGCTATCAGTGCTGGGAGGGTTTTTGCCCCAAGATCAGACGGAAAGACAGTAGTAGAAACAAGCAGCCACTCTCAGAGCTGCTTCCTACCTATGCCAGCCTGGCTGTATCCACAGTAGAGAACAGAGCCGATGCGCATAATGCCACTGTTTCTGAATCACGGACATTTCCGATTTGGTCCGTGAGCAACGGGCAGCCCGGCTCTGGCTGCCTCGTCTCTTCCTGAGCACTTTTGGATACAAGGCAGCAAGCTGTCTTCGGTTTAATTGCCATCTGCTACCAGGATGGATGGTGAAACTCTGCCAAACGCTCTCAGAAGAGCACTCACTCCGCAAACTGCCCAACAGGCCTCACAATTTCATTTCCTCTCAGAGCAAATGTCCAGGGAAGGAGCCTGGAACCAGGACTTGGGTCCTCTTCCCGGTCCCAACTCATCACGTCTTGGGAAATCGGTGGCTTCGGACAACAAATCCCATGTATTTGCAATGAGACTCATTTACCGAGATTACTAAGGCACCTGACAAGCCTCACCTTGATGTCCATGCCTCTGTTTCCCCACCTGTCCAAAACGAGTGATACCGAGAAAGCCAGTAAAAGACAATGAGCTTACACTGAAGAGTCCACACCAGCTCTTGGCAGGTTGCTTTATTTATGGGTAAAGGCACAATGCCTGAACACAGCACACGTGAGGACTGACACACAGGCAGCTGCGGTCAAAGCAGCATCCATGCTCAATATCACACCAAATTCCTTGGGGTTATTCTTTAATCTCAACTGCAACATTCCCCATGGATCCCGCCTCACAGGTTTTCCCTTTAAATCTAGCCAAGTGGATGGGGGGCAACAGAGGTGGAGATGTGACTGACAGACAGAGAGCACGAGCTTTGCTGAACCCAAGCTCACTCCACTGGATGCTGCAAAAGGATGTGCAAAAATCAGAGGGACAAGGGGGGCACAGCCGTGGTGGATGGAGACTGCCCCTTGTGCGAAGGCAACCCAAGGACCTCTCTCTCCACCAACACGAGTCCCAGCGCGGGCGGATCTGGATCTCCGAAACGGAGAGTGGCAGGTGGCGAGATGCATCATCACGTACAAAACATCATGTACTTTCCTCCCATTCAAAATAAACTAGAAGCTTGACTAATATGCCAGGGGCCTGCAGCTAGATTATTTGGTTTACTTATAGCCCAGGGGCGGCAATTATTTTGGGTGGAGGGCTGCTGAGTTTTGGCGAGCCATCAAGGGGTGCGCAACGGGCAGCCAGGGGCAAATAGATGTTAATTTTCTAAATGTTTTTAGCGCCCCGCAGGCTGCGTTTTGGCTGCCCCCAACTTGTAGAGAAGTAAGAGCCTGCCTGGGGCATCCACCTCACAACTTGGGAGCGACCAGACAGATGCATAGGAAGGCCCTGCCCCTCCCCCATGCCCTAGGGGGCTATAAAGCCCCGGGGGCGGCAGGAGCGCCCCCTCCCCCCCGCCGCCATGCCCCCGCCGCTCCTCCTCGCGCTGCTCGTGGCCTCGTGCGCG
>NW_017728998.1:2393813-2427636 GCF_001723915.1 Gavialis gangeticus | reverse complement strand
TGGCCTGGGGTGGGATGGGGGTGGGGAGGTCCCGGGAAGTGATGGTGATACCGGGAGGTGACGGGGCAGGGGTTGGAGGGGTGGGGAGTACGAGGGGGCTGTGGGGTGGTGCTGGGAAACCCGGGAGGTGGTGGAGCACCTGCCCTGGTTGCAGCGAGTGGCACGGGCTGCCCCTGGCCAGGAGGGGGTGCCCTGCGGCAGGGGGCACGTTCAGAGCCCCGCCAGCCAGTGCGCGCGTCCAGGCTGCACCTGCTCCCCCGTGCGGTGCTGCTCCCGGGGCAGGCGCCCGGCAGACGGGGAGCCGCCCGCACTGGAAAGCCGGCACTTGGCAGGTTGGGATCCACCCTGGGGTGCTCCCATTCGCGCTGCTCGGTGCCGGGGGGGCGCTGGGGCAGTGCGGCGAGCCCGGGAGCCGTGCGCTGGCCTGTCCGGGCTGGTGGGGGCCGGCGGGGCTCGTCTCCTGGCCGTGTGGGAGTCGCCGACCTCCCCCCGTCTCTCCCCAGCCATCACGGGAGACCGTGTCCCCGAGTGGGTGGAGTTCGTGGCCCTGTGGCTGCCTATTGGCAGCGGCTTTCTCAACTGCTTCGTCTACTTTTGGACCAACCGGAGCTTCCGGCTCAAGTGGCAGAGGCTCATGCGGGAGCTCTGCGGGCCCTGCCGCGGGGCCGGGAGGCAGCCAGGGCTGACGGGGCCCTGCACCCTCAGCGCCGCAGTGGAGAGGCGCGACGGGCAGCCGGGCTTCTCCCCGGAGCCTTCCTGCAGCGCGTCTTCTGCCAGCATCCTCTTGCCCCCGGAAGCGCGGACCGCAGTATAAGCTGCTCGGGTACCCAAGGACGGCTGCGGCCAGCGGGGCTTTCTTGGCCTGGGGCTGCACGTGGAGGGCAGCTCTCACCGGGGATGTGGGCATTTGACATGGAAGGAACAGGGCTCCCGTACCTGGAGCTGCCCCAGGCTGGGGGGCACATTGTTTCCTCCTGCAGCACTCTCAGTTGCTACCGCTCAGTGGGGCATTGCCCTTCTCCGTGCACCAGGCTAAGATCCTGCCACCGCCCCCTGCCTTCTGGGGCCATGAGCACTGGAGGAGCCAGGCCCACTCCGGGCCTTTGGAGGGAGCTCTGCCGCCCTGCAGCATCCTGGTGTCCCCCCCCCCACTGTTTTACCTGCTGGTCCCCGCAGTCTTTTAGAGGCGCTTTTAGTTCAGCAGGAATCATGCTTGCTGCATGTGAGCAGCCTGGGAGGGATGAAGCAGTGTCCTTGGAGCCTGCACCCCAGACCGGTGCCCAGCTGGCTGCCCACAGCCCCCTCTGAGGTCTGCCTGGGGTCCCTGCTGGGAGGAATGACCCCTGCTGCAGCCTTTGCCTTCCCGCACTTCACTGGCTGCTCCCCAGTTGCTCGTCTAGAAGTGAACAGGGCTGTTAACAGCAGGAACTCCAGAGACGCTTTCTCCCCACGTCCGAGAGAGAAGCCTGGGACATGGGACTAGACCCACAGGACTATGGGATGGCAGCAATGCCTGCCACAGGTTGTCTGCTCTGTTGCAAGGTGACTTCCCCCAGCCTCATCCAGAGAGGAGACAGGGACTGTGACTCTCCCCCTGCTGCGACCTGTCAGGGGCGCCTGGAGGCTGCGTCGATCGGCTCTAGGAAGTGACTGCAGCCAGGGGAAGACAAGTGCAGAGCCTGCCCAGCGGGCAATGAACCCAGCCTGCTTCGCAGGCACCTGCTTTTATTGCCTTAGCTCTTATCTGGGGCTGGCTGGAGCTCAGGGCTCCCCATCCTCTCCCTTCCCCCTTGCACACAGCTGGGGGACATGATTTAACGGTGACTCAATGTAAATAAAGATGTAATTGCTTTCAGTTGGCTGGATGTGGTTCCTGAGTGGCACCTGTGTCCCTCCCAGGGGTCTGGAAACAGGGCCCTGGGGCCTCAGGCCCAGAACTTGCGGGTTGGAGGAAGAGGGAAAAAAGTACAGACAGGGCGAGGCGGGGCTGGAGCTCCACGGGGGAGCAAGGCCAGGGCTCTTACTGCTTGAGCTTGCACAAGCTTGTTTACTGCTGCAGCGCGGTGTTGGTCCGAGGAGAGGGTCTGGCCGCGCTCCTGGCCTCCCTGGTGCCCGCAGGCCCTAGACAAGGGGAGGGGGCACGCGCTCTAACATGTGCACAGTACCAGTGCTCGGGGGGCCTGTTTCCAGGGAGCCGGGGCGCTGGTACAGCCCTGCCCAGCTCAAATTAAGGAGCCGGCTGCAGTGTCCGTTCCATTGAGCTTTATTGTCTGCAGCACATTCACAAGCAGCTTTCCCCAACCCCAAGCTGGCAATAATTACCCCCACCCCTTGCATAACAACCAGACACAGCCAAATAAATTAGATGAGGGAGGTGGCAGCAGACAGGATTCCCCCAGCCCCTGCAAGGGGAGGCACCCCAGGCTCTGCTGTCCCGATCCCTCCAGCTTATACATCGATGATCCAGGAGGGCTGTCAGGGCGGGTGTCTGCTCCGGCTTCTCTGCTCCGATGCAGACGGTCACTCTCGGATGACAAGCCAGCGCTGTTGCGCTAAGCAGCCCCCTACCTGCTCCCCCTGGGTTTTTCCTTCCCCTTTCAGTCAGTTCCTTCCACAGTAGGGCTTTGAGTAATGGCAGGTTGCAAAAGCTGGGCAGGAAGAGAGCAACACCTGCATCCGGCCACCCCAGTCTGGGCGGAAGGGGATGCCCATGCTCTTTGGCAGAGAGGAGGAGATGCAGTCTTGGCTTCCAGCACTGGGACCCACGCGCTTCATCCACTCTCCATCCCTCGGCCGGAGCACTCACGTGCCCAGGACTGAGCTTGACACAGCCCAGAGTGCTGCCTGCGGCTGGCAGGGACCAGCCAAGCATGGGGCAGTGCCCTGAGAGATGCCAAGTGTCAGTCCTAGAGTAACAGCATGGGCAGGGCCCGTGGCCAGCTCCCCCTTGCCCCCCAGCCCTGCTCAGACCAGCGGCCAGTGGAGGCGCAGGCTGGAGTGCCGCATCTTCTCTTGGTAGACCCTGTTGAAGAGGGCATTCTGCAGGGGTGTGAAGTGGTCCCTCCAGTCGCCCACGATCCCTGCGAGGGAGGGAAGAGGCAGGGGTGAGGGTGGCTGGCCACATGGGATGGGGGAAGCCAGGCTCGCTTCCTGGGTACACGTGGCCTGGCCGGAGGGAATGGGGGCTGAAGACGGGCTGTCCTGCCAGCAAGACCCCCAAGATGGGCCCCGGATGGCATAGCGGGGCAGACCTGGGGCGCAGCAATCACCGGGGGGTGATCTGGGATGAAGGGAGTCCCCCGCCCCTGCTGCCATCGGTCCTACCTTTGCGCATGAACTGCCCCTTGCTGTGGTCCAGGATGTCGCAGGACACGAGCGTGTAGTTCACCATGGCGTTCTCCTGCATGGCCGAGAAGCTGCTGTGCTGCTGGATGGCGCTGACCTCCTCCGGCCGCAGGGCGCAGCCCAGGAAGGCTGCCAGCTCCTCGATGGCGTGCCCCAGGTCCTGGCAGAGCAGGGCATGGTCAGGGAAGACCCTCCGCTGCCCCGAGTGCAGCTGCCTCCAGCCACAGTGCCCAAGCCAGGGCTCCTCCACCGATGCCCCTGGCAGGAGGCTGCACTGGGCAGGGGCGTCCCTTCCAAGTCCATGAGGAGAACTCACCTGGTGCAGGTCCTCGTAGGTGATGTAGAAGAGGTCCAGCTCCCTGCGCTGGCTGAGCCAGCCCTCCACGTGGTCGAACCAGGAGCCATATTGCACTGCAGGGAGGTGGGGGTCAGACTCGCCGGCCCCCACATGCCCAAGAGCTGGGGATAGCGCTGGGTTTGTAGCGCCCTGTGCCCCCTGCCAGCCTGGGGGTGCCTGGAGCTACCCAGCTCTCGGCGTCACTGCTGCCCCTGAGTCCCGTGTGTGGTGTGGGCAGAGCTGGGCAGCCAGAGCCAGGAGCCCGGGCTGTGATGCCTGCCTGTGGAGGTCTGTGCAGGACTGGGAAGGTGCCCGCTCACCTGTGCCATCCAGGAACTGCATGAGGAAGTCCTCAAAGGAGCTGGGCTCAGGCAGGAACTTGGCCATCTTGTGGAAGTGGTAGAAGGAGACCACAATGTCCTTGGGGTTCCTGGCCACGTAGATCACCTGTGGTAGGGCAGACGTGGCATCAGGCGGGCTGGCACAGCAATGCCAACCTGCCCCCACTCCCAGCCCCGGCCCTCCAGGGGCACGGGTGACCCCCTTCCCACCAGGCCCTTGGGACACCCATGCGGTGTCTGCTCCCTGTTGCAAGGGAGTGCAAGGAAAACCCCACAGTGATGGTGCTGGGGGCAGGAAAGCCCCTGCTCAGTGGAGCAGCCCAGTCCCTTGGGGCTGCTGGAGGACACGTAGCCTGGGCGCGGGCACAGCTAGAGCTGGGGATGTGGATGGGGCTGTGCCAGTGCCACTTGGGGTCAGACTGATGCCACTTTTGGGGGTCAGGAAGGGATTTTTCCCCTTGGTCACACTGGTCCAGACCAGGGGTTGTGCTGTAGCAGAGGCACGGCCTCTGCCAGGCACCTCTGCAACGCGCGTTAATGACCTTCGACAGCTGCGGCAGGGTCGGGCGCAATGCCTTGTGCTGTTGCAGGGCTGACGGCCGTTTTACTAAGAGTTTAGATGCTGGCCTGGTTTGCACAGGGCTGCTCCCTTCTCCGGCAGGGGCTGGTCGGCGCTCCCTGCCAGCCCGGTGCTCCAGGGTCCTGTGCCAGGGCACCGGGGGCCTGGAGGCATCCGCACCCCACGGAGCAGGCAGCAGCCCCGCGCAGGACGTGGGGTCCGGCACTCACCTTGGCCTTGGCTTTCTTGAGGGCGGGGGCCAGGACGTGGAAGGGGAGGTGGGTGGTGATGATCCGGGGCTCCCTGCCCGCCTGCAGCATGTCCTTGAAGTAGATGTGCTCCAGCCAGGGCGCCCGGGCCCAGTTGGGGACGGTCTTGGCCAGCTGGCCATCCCCTTTGCTGTACATCAGCGTCAGGATCTCCTGCATCCACGTGGTGCCTGTGGGGCAGGGGGAGCGGCTCGGTCACCCCCACCCTTATCAGCCTCCTTGCAGGGCTGGGTGGGAGCGACAGAGGAGCCAAGGAAGGCTGGGGGGTGCAAGGGGCCAGGCAGGGGCTGGGGGGCCAGGCTGGGCTGGTGCAGCTGCCCAGGGAGGAGCTGGCTGGCTGGGCTCCCAGCGGGCAGCACAGCAGGACAGCTCCCAGCTGCTGCGGGGTCTGGCCAAGCCACGTCTGCAGCCCTGGGTGGACTCGGCGGGTCCCCCCCAGCCCCCAGCCCTGCCTCTCCGGCTCCCACTCCTCCGGGCTCCTCCAGGCCCCCAAGGAGCCCCCCCAGCTTGGCTGCCCGCCGGGATGTGCCAGGAGGGGCCTGAGCTGGCACTGGAGCCATGGCTGGGCAGAGACTGCCCCCACACCCCTTCCTGGGTGGCAGGAGGCAGGGAGCAGTTGGCTGCAGGGGCACTTTGGCTCCCCACCACACCCCCTGCCCGGGGCCCAGGAGAGGAAAGCCAAAGCAAGGCGGGAGGTATTAGGAAGGGGAGAGCAGCCCCCCATGCCCCTCCTCCCTGCACTGCCTGCATATTTCCTTTGGCTGCCGCTGTGGGGCCGTGTCTGGGGTAGGGAGCAAGGAGGAGAGGGCAACCAGCAGCCAAGCAGCCAGCAGCGGTACAGCCAGGAGCTGGGGCCCCTCTCCTACCCCAGCCCCTGGCCGCTCACTCTCTGGGCAGCCTGCAGAGGGGCCGGGGGCCGGCTGGGGCAGCGCTCCCGGGAGCCGGGGGCTCGCTCCTGCCTGGGAGCTCAGCAGTCCAGGCCCCTTTGCACCGTGCGGACACCCCAAAACCAGAGCCTGCAAAGCCCTGGGGGGGTCCTGCCCCCTGACGCACCACCCGGGCCCCCAGCCCTAACTCTCACCAGACTTGGGGTAGGTGATGATGACCACGTCGGTGTCCCGGAACTGGAAGGTGGCGGCCGCGCGCAAGGACTCCTGCGTGTGCAGGTGCCCAGGCAGGGTGATGCCAGCGAAGTTCTCTGTCACTTCCATCCTGTCCATATCCTGTGACTTGGCTGGCCCCAGCCTGGGAGTTTAAATAGCGGCAGAAAGAGGAACTTCCCTGCCCCAAGTCCCCGCCAGTGCTTGGCAGGAGATGGGGAAGGAGGGGCCGGAGCTGCATGCAGAGCTGTCCAGGAGGCTGGGCGGGGACTGGGGGCAGGCACGGGCAGGGGGTATCTTGGGGTCATGACCCGTGTCCCCCGCGCAGCCCCGGACGTGGGTGAGTCTGGGGAGGCTGATGGGGAGTTAAAAGGGGGGCTTTGCCCACCCTCTGTCCCTCCCAACCCCCCCAAACAGGAGGGCCGTGGGGGTCCAGTACTGGCCTCCGTCCCTGGGGCAAAGAAAAGGTCTGTGGGGATGAGATAGGGGTGCAGGGGCCCCCAGGGGGTTTCAGACCCTGCTGGGAATTGGAGGGGACCCATCCCCAGCACCTTGCCCGGCCTGCCCCATCCATCTGTCTCAGCGCCCAATTTGGGGCCTGGCCCCATAGCTGCCCCCAACCCCCAAAGAGGCCACGTGCCGGCCAGAACCACAGCCAGATCCCCGCCGGGCCCGGGCCTTCTCTCTCTCTCTGAACTTTCTTTGACTAGTCAAATACCTCACCTGAGGCCAGTCATTTGACTGCCAAATACCGCCAGTATTTGCACACAAAAAATATTGGCAGTAGGTCCTCCACTACCTAGGAAAAGCACAACTTTTCCATTAAGAAATGCATCCAAAAATGGAAAAAAAATCATATTTCTGTTAAGACAACTACAAAAAAAATGTAGGGTTTGGTTGGTTTTTTGTTTTTTTTTTTGTAACATTGTTGTAACCTTTAATTGGTTTAGAAAAGTATGCAAGCTATTGCCCGACTTGCCAATCCCATTTATCAATGTTATTTATTAACAAGGCCAGTTTATCAAGCAGCTGATCTGTGGCTTGAAGGCATGCCCGGCAGCAGAGACGGGTCCTGCAGTCACAGCGCTGCCTGGGCAGGGCCAGGGGCAGGGGCCAGGCCCTGGAGGAGAGCCCCCCGGTCTTTCCCTTCTCCGCCAGCACCGCGGCGGGTTCGTGATTCTCCACCTCTGCCTGGAACCTGCTCAGTACTTTCCCCGCTCTCCCCGGCTGCTTTCACACTCGGTCAGGGGCCGTTCTGCACGGGTGCACGGGGCGGAGACTCAGCCAAGGTGCCTTTCCAGGAAACCGTGGGATGCCACACAACGCCTTGAACACCTTGCACTGTGCATCATGTTTGTACACCGGTAGGTGTGCAAACACAATGCACAGGATTAACCCAGAGATCTCAGCTGGGAGCTCCAAGTAGTAAAGCCGTTGCTCTAGTATTCCTTCGTCGTCAAAAGACAAGTGAAAGCTCAGAGCTGGCCTTGGCCAAGGGGAGCCTGGACTCGAATAAGCAGGGAGTCTGATGAGAGCGAAGACCACTGGCCTGGAGCTTCCCCTTCGCCTGCAGCATCAGGGAAGTTTCTCAGAAAATGGTTTGTTGGCCGATTCTGAGAACTTGCTCCAAATTTCCAAAGCAGGTGTCTCCTGTTTGTCTCCTCTGCAGATCCCAGATGGGACGGGGCCAGCCTTCTGTCACTGGAACAGCTGCGCACAGCTGTCGCAAACATTTCTGGAGTCAGGCAGCCTGGTTTTTCTGTGACACCTTAATGCGCATTGAAGTGCACATGGCAGGCGTGAGTGATAAGTGAGCTGCAGGGGTCATCTCTAGTCCGACCCCTGCTTGGGGGAGCATCATCGCTTTCCAAACCGTCCATTCCCTTTGCTACAAAGACCTCAGGAAGGTCCAAGACCAGCACGCTAAGGGGCTAGCCGATTGCTGGGATTGCGCTGTTTCCCTCCCGGGGCCACCAACCTGGTTTCCAGAGCAGCATGAGCCTAGACGGCGTGCTGGACGCCTCCCAACGTCCTCCAACACCTGCCTGGGCCTGTACCTCCAACATTTCACTGGACACCGACTTCCAAAATACCATAGTTACTGGCCTACCGCATGCCCTCTAATAACACACACCTTGTTTTTGGAAGACAAAATAAAGGGGAGGGGAAGACATTTCCTGGTACGGACCATTCAGAATCAGTCTACCTGTCCCAGAGATGGGGTTGAAAAATGAGCAGGAGTTTCCGAGCACCATAGGAGCACCTGGGGTGCCTGGTTGTCACGGGCCACAATCGCTGTTGACAATTTATGGCCGCAATAAGAGTAATTCTCCACATCCCAAGGTCACTGCCACCTGATAGCAATGCTTGGAAGTCATTAGCCGCATGGGCATGGCACGGCACGGCACGGTGGTGCCAGGAGCCATGCATGTCACCGAAGGGCGAGGGGCCAGCGCCCCCCGCCAAAGCTGGGCAGAGCAGCGTGGGTGCCAGCGAAGGTGGTGGGCAGCAGAGCAAGTGGCTGCCGCCCAAATCTCTGCCATGCCACCCACAGCTCCTGCATGGGGCGCGGGGGCCCTGGGCCAGACCTCGGGAGGTGGGGAGCTCCCCCCCCAGAGAGGTGGGCAGGACAAGCTGTGTCTCACCTGGACTGGGCAGTGCCCGCTCCCCGGGGCAGCACCGAGCCTGGCTGAGGCATGAACAGTTGCTTTATAGCCCCCGGCAGGTTACTGATTTACCCTGACAAGACACACGCCTGCATCACCCGGGGAGACCCTTGCCCGGCACATCGGGGCACGGCCCAGTCCTCGGCGCTTCACTAGGACAGGCAGAGACGTCTCAGGGGTGCCAGGCACGATGTTGCGGGGCTGCCTGCTCCTGTCCTGCCTCGTGCTCGGGTCGGCGCAGCCATTCCTGGACAGAGCTAAGAGCATCATGAAAGACACGCTGGTGATTGACGGGTGAGCCACGGGGACGGTGCCACGCAGTCGCCTGTCCCCAGTGCCGGGGCCGCGTGGGCTGGGCGAGGAGCCCGTGCCAGCCCCTCTCCCCTCTCCAGAGGTTGGCTTCCCCCGTGAAGGACCTGGCCTAGGGAAGCCCTGGAGCCCGCGGGCTGGGAAAGTTCCCACCACCCCAGGAGCTCTCAGTTCCTACAAAACCTCCCGGCAGAGAAAGCCCCTGACCATGGCATGCCCCGGGAAGCCCCTGTGCCGCACCCTGCTCGGCTGGGGAGCCCGACGCCCGGGGCCTGGGAAGTGCTGAGGTTGTCGCAAGAGGAGGGCTGCTAGGCACAGGCGTGCGGGGATGCCCGCTACAGGCAGGGACGCTGGCCGGACGCCACGGGGTCAAGGCGCTGCCCAGAGCACCCCGCTCTGTGCGGACCCCAGAAACCCCCTGGCTGAGCCGTTCCCGGCAGCGGGGCTGGGGCCCCCCCTTGCAGGGAACACCCTTGGCCCAGTTGGTCCATGGGGACCTACCGCCCTGCCTGGGGCTTGCCCGGACTCTCCCACGGTCCCTGGGGACCGTGACGCAGCCTCCCCTTCCTGCAACCGCAGCGACTGGGAGGTTTGTGCCACCCTGCCTCTGCCCAGGTCCCGTGCCCCTCCCCGGGCCCCTGCACAAGCAAGGAGAGGGGTCAGCCTGAGCCCACCCCGGGCCACCAAAGCCGAGGCCTTGCAAGCAGAGCCCCCCTTGCTGCTGGCTTACGTGGGGGGCACAAAGCAGCCGCAGACAGCAGTGTCAGTGGTGGTGGGGGCGGAGGGGAAGCGATAGCCCTCTGCTGACACAGGGAAGGGGCGAGGGGACGTCACAGGCGGGTGACGCAGGGAAGGGGGAAGTGCGAATATGTGATGGCCCCCCCCCAGTGAGACACTTCCCGATGGTGACTACACAGTGCAACCCCCACCCTCGCTGGCCATGCGTGCGCCCCGGGCCATGTGTTGGTATTCCCACAGGGGGATGGCGGGCCTGGGCACAGCTCCATCCGCTTGGACCGCCTGCACCCCCCACCCTTCTCCTGGTCCCCTGCACCGTGCCACCAAAGCTGCTCTGCGCCCCCGAGCAGCCCCTGGCCGGACGCCTGCCCTGGGAGCAATGCCTGGCGGTGGTCCCCAGGACCAGTGGCCTGGCAGGCTGGCAGGGGGTGCGGGCCAGGCGTGGGCACCCCAGGCTGGGCAGCGCGGAGCAGACAGTGAGTCGGGCCCTGGTGACTTGGAGTCTCCAAAGCATCATTCAGGGCTTCCCTGCGGGGATCCCGCCGACTGCCCGGAGCCTTCTCCCGGGGAAGAGAAACACCCAGGAAGAAACTCCCTGGCAGGTCCCAGCGCGGGGCCAGCACCGAGGGCTGATCCGCACCGAAGGGTGTCATTGCTGCCCCGGTCTGGAGGGCGTGCGGGTGTGCGGGGGGCTGCAGAGGTGTGGGTCTCTGCAGGGCAGGAGGGCCCCCGGGGAAGGGCCTCGAGCAGGCATCTTGTGAGCCCTGGGTCCAGCCAGCAAGGCGAGCGGCCCCGTACGGGCTCAGCCCCGAGGTCCACGTCGTCTCCTGCATCCGATGGCGGCTGGGAAGGAGAGGCCTGTGCCTGACGGGGTTGGCCCCCGTTCCTCTCTGAACTGCAGCCTCCAACCTTTGAGATGGCGGAAGTTGTTTCTGCAACTCCCCCCTGCCCAAATCCAGCCAAGCTCCCCCCACACCTAGGAGCCACGAGTCCCAGGCACGAATGACCCGCTGGGTGACCAGGACCTTCCTGGCGGTCCTTCTAACTGACCACTCGTGCTGTGACCCCTTGTTCTTGGATGGTGGAGAGTTGCAGGCAGGGAAGGGCGCGGAGACTCCAATCTCGTCACCCTCCCCACCTGAGCTGGCACAAGTGCCCGGCTCCCAGCCCCAAGCCACTGGCAGGCGTGCCAGCTGCCCTGGCCCTGGCCCAGGCACTGAGGGTGGGGTTTGCTTGCACCGGGTGCAGGACGAGATAGCTGCAGCTGCAGGAAAGAACTGGGAGGTGCTGCAAACTCAATCCTGGCAGGAGGCCGCAAGCTTCCCCATGGAGGGTCCTGGCCCCAGCTGCACAGTGGGGGCCGCACCCCGCACAGCTGAGTCAGGCAGGGCTTCCCCTGGGGAGGGGGCAGGGATGGGTCGCTGGACTACTGTTCCCAGCCCCTCTGCTTCTGCCTAGGCACAACGACCTGCCCTGGCAGCTGCTGCGGAAGTTCAACAACCAGCTGGCCATGGCGGAGGCCAACCTCACGCTGCTCGAGGGCACCCACACCAGCATCCCCAAGCTGCGCAGCGGGCATGTTGGGGGGCAGGTAGGCACCTGCCGCCCAGGCATGGGCTGAAGACAGGCGGGAGGGGGCCCCGACGCTCCCACGCTGTGGGGCTGGCCCTGCACCCAGGTCCCCGGTTTCCCTTTCACTTCTTCCTCCCAGTCACGGGGCCCCTGCGAGCCAGCGACTGCCCCCAGCAAGGCAGCAACCCCCACAGGGTGGTGGGACTCTTCTCCCAGCCCCAGGTCCTGCCTCTGCCACTGCCTGCCATGATGTCTCCGGGCAACTCACCCGACCTCCACTGCTCTGCCCTGCCCCTGGGCACACGGGGTGGGTGCAGAAGGGCGCAGGGGGTCCAGGCCTGCTGACGCCGCTCTCCCCCCAGTTCTGGGCAGCCTACGTGCCCTGCGACACGCAGAACAAGGACGCAGTGAGGCGCACGCTGGAGCAGATCGACGTCATCCACCGCATGTGCCTCCTGTACCCCCAGGACTTCACCTGCGTCAGCAGCAGCGCGGGTGAGCGGGACACGCAGCTGGGCAGCTGGAAATGCCCCGTGCCCTAGAGGTCCTGCCTGTGGGTAGCGCCTCCCTCCTGGGTGCCCCCTCTGCAAATTTTGGGCAGCGGCTGGGACCCGGGGGTCTGGCTAGCCCCGCATTGCTGGGGCTGGGCGCGGACCGGGGAGCCCTGCAGCAGGCCACGCCGTGCTTGCTTTGCAGACGTTCGGCAGGCCTGGCAGGCAGGGCGGGTGGCCAGCCTCATCGGCATCGAGGGTGGGCACTCCATAGACAGCAGCCTGGGCGCCCTGCGCATGTTCTACCGCCTGGGCGTGCGCTACATGACGCTGACCCACAGCTGCAACACGCCCTGGTAAGGCGTCGCTGGCCCCACCGCGACGGGCTGGCCAGCAGGGTCGAGGGGGGCAGCTAGCAGGCGGCCTGCCCTTTCCTGGGCTGACGCGGGCACTGGCTGTGGCTGCAGGGTGGACAACTGGCTGGTGGACACGGAGCAGGAGCAGGCGGTGCACAACGGGCTGTCGGTGTTCGGGAAGGTGAGCGAGGCAGGTCCTGGAGAGCAGGGAGCCGGCCCCAGCTAGGACACCGGGGCTCCCCTGCCCCGTGTAGTCCGTGATGGAAGGGGCGGATGGGGGGTGCCTGGGGGGCTGGCACCTGCCTGCAAGCGGCCTCTCCTGCAGCGCGTGGTCCTGGAGATGAACCGGCTGGGCATGATAGTGGACCTGGCCCACGTGTCAGTGAAGACCATGACAGATGTCCTGGAGATCTCCCAGGCTCCGGTCATCTTCAGCCACTCGTCGGCCTACGCGCTCTGTCCGCACCGGCGCAACGTGCCCGACGATGTTCTCCGCGTGGTGGTGAGCTGGGCAGCGCCGTGAGGCCTGGGGAGGAGGGGAAGCAGCCCCTGTGAGGTGCCGTGGGTGCAGCCCTGGCTCCCGCATGCCCCAAGGCCCTTGGAGACCGGCTGCCTCGTCTCCTCCGCACAAGCCAAGGGGAGGGCCTGGCCCCGCTGCAGCAGTGCAGGACAGCAGCACCATGCCAGGGGAAATGCAGGTCCCCGCAGCTGGCAGCCAACTGCGACCCTGGGAGTCAAACCCTGGGACTCTCCAGCCTCCCAGGCGAGGATCCCAGCACCTGCCGGGACCAGAGCAAAAGGGGCTTCTGTGCAGCGGGGGGTGGTGGATGCCCCCCACAATGGGTGGCCCTAAGGGGACATGGGGCCACCTTGGGATGCTGGTCCCCAGGGGCCGTGGGGCTCCACAACCTGGTGCTACACCTCCCCGGCAGGGCCAGAAGCGTGGTCTGGTGATGGTGAACTTCTACAATGACTACGTGTCCTGCAACCAGAACGCCAACCTCTCCCAGGTCGCAGGTCAGTGGGGCAGCGGCCATGGGGCTCCCCCCTCCCCAGGCTGGTGGGCGCCCCGCTCAGCCCCGCGCTCCCTGCTGCAGATCACCTGGATTACGTGAAGAAGATTTCAGGTTACCAGGCCGTCGGCTTCGGCGGGGACTACGACGGGGTCCCCAGGTAAGGGCGGGCACGTGGGAGGCCAGGAGAGGTGGCCACGGCTCTGGCGTGGGCTCACAGGGACACAAGGGGAACTCCCCGTGGGGCTCCACACCGCGCTCGTGGCCTGGCAGGGTGCCGCAGGGCCTGGAGGACGTGTCCAAATACCCGGAGCTGGTGGCCGAGCTGCTGCGGCGGAACTGGAACGAGACGGAGGTGCGAGCCGCCCTGGCCGAGAACCTGCTGCGGGTCTTCAAGGAGGTGGAGGACGTGAGTGCAAGAGGCGGCGGAGCCACCCCAGCCCCTGCAGCTCCCGGGGTCCCAACCCCCCAGGCATCCACTGCGCACTGAGCCCGACTCCCCCCTTCTCTCGCAGACGGGGACCAGGCTGTCGAAGGAGATGCTGCCTGCCGAAATACCCATCACGTTCGAGGAGCTGGGCGGGGAGTGCAGGACCCGCTACGGCTACCCCGGCAGCGCCAGCGTGCCCGGACTCCTGCCTGCCACCCTCGCTGTCCCGCTCCTCCGCGCCCTGCTCCAGTAGGATCCAGGGTCCAGCGCCCTCCGCCCCACCGCAGCCAGGCCGCGGCCCCTGGGCCGCCACCACCTGCAGGGGACGTGGCTGGCTGCCGGCTGCCCCCCCGGGCCGGGCCCAGCAGAGGAGCAGGGCGGGGGCATTTCCATTGCCATGACCCACGGTAACAGGCTGTGCCATGGCCTCTGCTCGCAGCCGCTCCTTCCTCCCACAGCCCCGGGTGCTCAGCCAACAGCCCGGCTGCTGCCTGCCCACCCATCCAGAGCACGGCGTTGCTGCCAATAAACCCCTGTGCCCCCCTGCAGACTGCCTGTTCATTTGGGGGGGACTGACCCCAACCGAACTGGGCTGCACTAACCTAAACCAGCACCCCAGCCTTGCTGGGAGCCCAGCCTGGGCAGGACTGGGCCCTGGCTGCCATGCCAAAGCCCTCTCCCGGGAGCCTCTGAGTGAAGTCTTTCCGAGACGAAGGGCCCGGCACAGTCACGCCAGGGCCTGCCGCATGCCAGCTGCTCTGCGGGACCTGCCTGTGCACCCTGCGGCCAATGGCCGTTGAACCATGGGACGGATGCCCCGGCCTCGCACTCGCTTAGCCTGGGGTAAGAGCAGACAGATGGGAAGCAGGCCCACCTCCACAGCGGCTGTGATGCAACAGCTGTGGAAGGAGGTGGAGCAAGTCCTGTGGCTGCTTTGGAGAGAAACCAGGGCTGATCATCCAATGCTTTGGGGTACTGCGTCCGTACAGCGCCGAGCACCGGGCCTCACCTCTGCCAGAACACGCACGGGACCCTGGCAGCAGGGACAGATGCTGCCTCGAGAGCCGGAGCCGGGGGCAGAGAGGAGCGTTCAGCAATTCCAAGCGGTGTTGTTTACACCCCGGAGGCACTGCACAGCCATTAATCATTATCTCATTAATTGGCTAATCAATCATCTCCTTAGCAATTTCCTTTAACATTTAAAGAACAGCCTGTCTCTGCGGCGGGGGCGGCAGCGGCAGCTGGAACGCAGGCCGGTGTGAGATTCATCTTCCTGTTGCCTTTGCAAGTTGGCTGAAGCACAGAGCCCCCTCACCCATCCCCGCCTGCCTGCCAAGCGCACGGGGAAAGAGCCGGCCTGCGCCCTGGCCCAGGCCCGCCAGCCTCCCCCGGCTCTGCTCACACTGCCCGAGGGCACCGGGCAGGGCTTGGAAACCTGCAGCCCGGTGCCAAGGCACGTGCCACGTCCTAGTCTCCCCCTGCTCCATCTCCCATCAGCGACACGTGGCTCAGCAGTGCCGCACGTGCTCCGGGAAGAGCTCCGCAGGCTTGCTCCTGCCTCGCGCAGCACCAGTGCGCTGGGCCCAGCCCCGGGCAGCTGTGGGAGGGTGCCGCCAGCTCTACCCACCTGGGAGACACCAGGGCAGGAGCATGACCCCCTGGAATAAGGATGTGAGGACTTTCCCCCCAGGGTCTGAGCAGCTGGGGAGCCTGGAGCTGAACATAAGTGGGGCCACAACCAGGGACTTGCCTTGAGCCACAACTGGGGCTGGTGCAGCCAGCAGAGATGAGGGGCCACCTCCATGCACCCAAGTGCTTTAGAAACCCGACCCTGCCAGCTGCTTCCCTCCACCTGACTGGGGCCACAGCAGGACGGGGGAACGCTCCCTGCAAGCAACGGGCTTGGCAATGCTCCCCACAAGTAGCTGCGGGCAAGACGGTTGAGAAACCTGTCCTGAAAGGCATTTGGACAGAGGGCTGCGCTCTGCGGGTGCTCAGGCCTGTGCATGGGGAGCAGCTCAGCCCTGGCAGTCACGGCCCAGGCAGAAGGCTGCAGCGGGGAGCAGTTCCCTGGCCCGGGGCTCCCTCTGGCGACGCAGCCAGTTATAGCCATGCCTGCCAGGAGAAGACACCCAAGCAGCAGGGTGGTCCCTACCTGGACCTGGCTGTTCTGGGCAGGGAAAAGGGGCTGTTCTTAAAAGCAAAGGATCCCCAAACCAGAGTTAAATCCACCAAGCCAATTCCTCAGGGGCATCCACACCCTGGGAACCCAGCACCATGGAGCAACAGTGATGAGCTGTCACCCAGTGGTCCGGTACACCCAGAGCCGCCCCCACAAGTCCCCTGGAAAAGCAGCTTTTGCTTTGTGGAGAGGTAGCCTGAATGCCAGGAGCTCAGGGCTCGCACAGGTCCCCCTTTGCCCCCAGACCTGAACAGCCCATGTGAGCACCACTCCACCCAGCCACAAATGACCAGGCAGCCAGGCCCTCAGAGGCGACCTTCAAGGACAGGGGTTTTATTGAAAGCACAGGGAATCACAGGGTTTCAAAACAAAGGTGAACAAAACAGGCTTTTAAAAACAGCGAGCGTGGTGCCACCCCAGGAGCAAAGGGCCCCTGTGTGGGGGTCCAGGGCCCCCTCCCATCCTCATTGCACAGCACCAGGTGGGGAGCTACCGGTGCCAGTGCAGGACAGAAGCCAGCCCGCTCTGTGCCTCCAGACAGCAGAGGCCTGGACACCCAACATGTGACTGCCTCAGCTACTCAGATGGAATTCAAGCCCCGGCCCCGACTCAACTAGTGTCTCGGCCTTTTTCTGGAGATGGAACATAGCATCCCTAGGAAGGAAGATCTTCCCTCTGGCCATGCCCACGCCTGCGCCCAAGGACTGCAGCGGGAAAAATTCCCAAGAGACTTCAGAGGTCTTTGTACACAGGGGCTGTACAAAGCAGCTCTGGCCTGCAGCAGAGGGAGGGACCAGGCAAGGCCAGAGCTGAGCCCCCGAGGCAGAGGGTGTATGGATGCTGCCTCAGCCCGACTGGGGTTTCTCACGCGGAGAGCAGACAACATGAAACACCAGTACCCCAACCCTCCTAGACGGCCTGCCAGGAGCAACCAGACATGCTTCCAAGCACGGCTGGGGACAGCAAATGCACATGGACCCATCCCCACATGATGGAGCAGCTCTCCGGACCTGCCTCTCCCCATCAGCCACCCCTCATCTAGCTGCTGCGGTGCAAAGGGGCTGGGTGTGTGCTGCCTCAGCACAGACATGGAGCAGACTGTGAAAGGGCAACACATAGCTCTGCTGGATCTTCCCGGGCTGGGCCGTGGGGAGCTCCCTCTGGCATGGGTACAGCTTTCTCCTCTTACAGAGCTCCATGGTCACAAGCTCGCTGGCTCTGCACCATGGGCGGTAGTGTGGGGAACCCTGCCAGCCAGATGCGAGCAGGGGGAGCCAGAGGCCCATGAGGTAAAGGCAACGGAGGTATTGAGGAGCTAAGCAACATGCTCAGGGCAGGACAGGCATGGACGTCACTCACAGAAGGGCTTGGCTTGCTGGGCAGCCTGTTCCTGGGGCTCACAGCAGACAGCGCCAGGAGCAGGTGAGGCCTTCCCCCTTGATGGTCCAGCTGTCTCACAGGGAGCCACCTCCCCCAGGGCAGTGCGCAACAGGTGAACGTATGGTGGTGAGGGAGGAGTCAGCTTCGCAAAGGTCACTTGGTGGTGAGGGAATCCAAGGTGGGTAGGCAGGCTGGCGCCCTGATGCCAACACTGGGGGCTGGGAGCTGGCACAGCAGGACCCTTGCCCATCAGGCGAGGCCCCTGGGGGCACGGTGGCAGGAGTGCAGCAGGCACAGCAGCACAGGGGAGCCAAGTGCATGGGAACATGCTGTTATGGCAACACACCAAGGCACAGGCCTACGGGGCTTGCTCCACTCGGCCCTCCCGCGAAACACAGCAAGCACCCAGGCAAACCCAGGCCAGTCTCTTCTTCCCGACTCATGACGACACAAAGCCACAAAGAAAGGGGCACAAAGCTGCCCACTGTGCCGCTGCCCAAAGCAGCCCAGGGACTACCCACAGGAGACCAATCTGTGACAGAGGGATGCATGACAATCACTAGAGAGAGACAGACATCAGGAGAGACTCAGGCACCAGCATCCCAGCAGAAAAGCACTTGAGCTTCCAGCAAGATCACCGTGTAGTGTAGAAATGGGGCCCAGGGCCATTGTGCTCACCAAGGGCCCTGGCCCCCAGCCATGAAACACGCTGCCAGCAGAGATGCTTCTCCAGGCTCAGAGCAAGGTTGTGTTGGCAGCCCCCCCTTGAACATCTCCCCACTGGCTGGGCAGGAAGCAGTCATTGCTGGAATAAAAGAAACACCAAAAAGGAGAAGAGTCTGTCCCCAGGGCAGAGGCTGGAGATGGGCTGCAGGAGAGGTGGCCTGGTTGGAAGAACAGCAGTCCACGAGGTGACAGGACCTCAGTTTCGCAAGGCAGCCAACCTGGACGGGACAGCAGGAGAGAGACAGAGAAAGAGTCAGCGGGGAGGATGGGACAATGCTCAACACCTCCAGGGCAGGGTAGGAAGCAAGTCTGCCCTCAAGCAGTGGGTGACAGTACTGGAAGGAGCCACACACAGTTCCAGACACCCACCCCAACCTGGCAGGACCCCTTTCACAGCACCAGGGCGATGCCCCCATGCCTGGAAGGCAACAGGACAACCCCCTGGCAGGAAATGCACGATCCCACATGGCAGAGAAGCGCAGAGCTCTGCACTGGCAGGGCGGCAACAAGCTCAGAGGCCTTGTTTGTGCACCATCCAGGAGACCCTTCCAAGGCACTGACATGTGGGAGGCTGCAGCCAGAGGTGGAGGGGGGCTCAAGTCGGGACATGGAACAAGCCCTTAGGGCACATCAGGTGGAGTCAGGGGGAGCCATCTGTCTGCGTCCTGGGGAGACCTGGGGACACACTGAAGAAGCATAGGGCATCTAGGAGATGACTGGGGGCTGAGAAGGTGAATACCCTCCTCAAAAGCTCCCCGAGAGCAAACCCTGCTGTTCTAACTCCCCAGGGTACCAGCTCCAGGAGCAGGGCTGCATCAGCTCAAGCTGTGCAGCAAGAGGTCAGATTTGATACCCTTGGAGGTCCGATCCAGCCCCTGGAACTGCAGGGTGCAGCTCACAGTGGCACAAGGGAGAGCAGCAGGAAGAGGAGGAAGCTTACAAGCTTCTCCTGGGGAGGTTCCAGGAGACAGCCTGTTCCCAGAGCTGTTGGCAGAGAACTGCCAAGTGCTGAGCCACAGTGGGAGGCTGCTCTGTGCCAAATCACTGGCAGCTTTATGCAAGCAGCACCCTGTGGTGCGCCTCCCCTCCCCACATGCTAGCTGGGGCGGGGGGCCTTCTCCACCTGCAGATCAGAATAGGGTCCTCTGTGCCCAGGCTCTGATGGAGAGGAAGGGGCACATGAGAGCCCATGGGCTCCCACAGCTGAGCGCAGCACAGCAACATAAAAGCCCACAGCATCAGTCCCACCCCCCCGCTGTCTACACCATGGAAGGGGATGTTTTGAGCTGCCCAGGGGACTGGGAGAGGCAGAGAGGAAAGGGCAGCACCTCCGGGATAGCTGGTCTTCCTGGGTGCGGACAGAGCTCTCCCCCACGGCTGAGGCCCCCTCGGGGAGCTGGTTGAGCTGGTCCATGATTTCTAGGCCATTCTCCTCCGCAATCTGCACAATGAGGCTGTCCACCTGCTCCTGCGGCGTAGTCAGCGTGGTGGCTGAGCTCATGGAGTCCTCCATAACCTGCAGTGCACACGGCTTGTTATGTCTTGGCACAGATTGGCTGGCTAGCTGCAGCTGCTTTCTCCGTGGCTGTGGTCAGCACCACTCAGCCCACACCAAGGTGAGGAGCAAGCAGCCTAAAGCTGGCTCTGCTGGGAACCACGTGGCTATCACTGGACAGCTCACACCCTCCCAGTTGTGGTATGGGCAGGCCGGCAGTGCCCCAGAGACACCCCTACAGCCAGGCCCACAAGCACGCAAGAGTGAATGCTCTAGTAACCCTGATCAAGAGGAAAAGTATTGCATTGGCACCCCAGCGATATGACATTTGAACCTTGACCCCCTGCAGACTCCCCGAGACACCAGGTATGTCACTTCTGTCTGTGTACCTGTTCCTGCATAGCATGGGGACAGTGACTCCTCTTCCCCCACCCTTCATAGTAGGTAGGGTTGGAAGGGACCTGAGACGATCATCTAGTCCGACCCCCTGCCATTGCAGGAAAGAGTACTGGGGTCAAACGACACCACCAAGGTGTACATCTAGCCTCCTCTTAAAGACCCCCAAGGTAGGAGCCAGCACCACTTCTCTCTGGAAGCAGATCCTAGCCACCCTGACCGTGAAGTAGTGTCTCCTGATGTCTAGTCTTCATCTGTCCAGTCACACCCTTTGGGACAGAACTCCCCTCTCACTTCAGGTGTGTAAAGTGCCCAACACAGCAGAGCCCTGATCTCAACTGTGGCCTCAGTGTGCTACCCAAACTACAAGGACCAGAGCTCTGGATACAATTCCGCAATTCATCCATGGATGGCAGATAGCCCAGGCAGGAAAAGCCAACAGGAGGCCTCCACCTGAGCCCAGAGGCATGGGGGAACAAGCTCACTCCTGCTCACACCCTGGCCCCCAAGGGCACAGCAGCCCAGAAAGATTTACCCCTGGATCCCTCAGGCAGGCACAGGACTCACCGAAGTGTGCACATCCAAATTCTGCACCTGCTGCTCAAACTTATCCATCACGGCCGACACCTTCTGCAAGTCCATGGAGCTCAGAGCCTTGTCTAAGGCCTTAGTCACCTGAGCCATGTTTTTAGTCACCTGTAACAGGAGGTGGAAAAATGCACATGTAAGAGGCCAGACGAGCTGTCACAGCTGCGACAGGAGCCCGGCCTAGCCCAGGATACTCAGTGTCATGGGCATGCCGCCTGTGGCCTGCCCATGAAGGTCTTTGGCCCTGCAGCGCATGTAAGGGGCTCTCAGTTTATACACAAGAGCTGCATGTGTACAAGTGCACAGACAGCTTCTGAGAACACAGCTACCATCCACATGCACATCACCCAGGCAGATGCAACTCCTTAGCACGTGCCTCAGTTATGGGTCAATATTTGGCACACACCATCCTACAGTCTGGGCCTCTAGCAAACAGGGGACTTCAGCCAAACACACAGCAATAGAAGTGCCCATGAGACCTCCCTTCTGAAAGCTCTGCCCCTTTTGGTCTCTTCTCTGCTTGTCGCAGAACTTCAAATGCTGGTACAATGCACCCTGATGACAGCTCTGTGCAACCTTGGACTTGGTAGGAAGCAGCAAAGCCAGATAAAGCCCCACAGTCAGGCCACATGCCTCTGCACTCCAGCTATGTGGTGGCTTGGGAGCAGACAGCCTGCTGCAGGTGTCCAGGGCGACCAACACCACCTCCAGTAGAGACAGGGTTCAAAGATGCCTGGTACTACACAGCTGAGCTCACACTCAGTCTCTTACGCACCAGTGTGAGGCAGGGAAGTGATTCCAGAAACAAACCTCTGGCTTCTGCCAAGCCAGGCTCAAGCGTATGCTAAAATCACAAGCCAGAGGGAGTCCCCCCAGTGAAACCAGATCACATCCCAAAGCTATCACACAGGCTGGCACCGCAGCTGTGTCAGACTGCCAAGCATCTGCTTCAACGCTGAGCCTTCACCAAACCCCTAGCTGGGGCTGGGGGAAGGTTCCTGCCAAGAACTCCAACTAAGAAAGGGAAAAGACTTGTTGCATCAGTCTTTACAAGGGGGAAGAGGCTTTCCCATCCCTGGAGCCGTGTAGCTAGAATGAAAGCACTCTCACCCCTTTCATGGTCACTGCCGTCTGGACCTTGGAGGCCACAGCATCCACTCGGGAGGCCATGCGAAGCCAGTTCAGCCCTTCATTCTTCTTCCGGATGGCATTCTCGGCATAGACGCGGGCACACTCCACATTCTTCTGCTGAAGAGCCTGCAGTGGGGGAGAGGAAAGATTGGCATGGAAAATTCCATTTTGATTCACATTTCACGCTTCTACCCAGCTGCTCTCAGGCCCGGAATCTGCCTTGTGTTCCCGATGACTGCAAAGTGTTGGCTGGGAGCAGACTTCAAACATGTTCAGTGGAGCTGGTGGCACCAAACATTTTACTATACATAGACTCAGCATATCAGGGTACTAGGAGATCCTGAGTTTCCAGGGGGGCTTGTTGGGGCTGGAGCTTCGACACAAAGTGGGAGGAAACTCGCCTGCTTGGATCTAATCCACAGAGATTCCTTGTCCCTCACACACTGAGCCAGAGGATCTCACATGTAATCTGAAACAGCACCTAGCATTCAGGGAGGATCTCTAGTGGTTGCATCCATCCTCAGCAGAAAGCTCTGTGGTTGGTGCCCTCACCTCACCTTTTTGACTTTGGCTTGCTCAGTCTTGGAGTCCTTCTCAGCCTTCTTGGCGAGCTTCTCCAGCTGCTTTGCTGTAAACTAAAGACAAACAGACTTCAGCACTCAGGCACAAAAGGGTCAAGTACTCACGCAAGACCAAAAGCCCTCCCAGGCTTTCCCCAAAAACCTGCATGCTACGAGAGCACAGCAACAACCCTTGGCTGCAGTGAAGTGCTAGCTTGTCCACTGTATGCAGTGAGGCAGGTGGTCCAGGTGCCTGTCTCTCCTGCTGCAAGACCCCACCACAGGAGGCATTAGGGGAGGGACTTGAGATTTTAGCCCATGGGTCAAAGCAGGAGGTGGTAGGTGGCTCTCAGCAAGGGTGGGCTAGGAGCAGCCCTCAGTTTCTGCTTTGGCTTTTTCAGCAGCCACAGCAAGGGCTGGCTGAAGTCCAAGGGGGTGCTGGGATGGAAATTGTGCTGGACACGGGGTATGTTTTTTTCATAGATTTCACAGACATTAAGGCTGGAAGGGACCTTGTGAGATCATCAGGTCCAGCCCCCTGCCCAAGGGGCAGGCAGTCAGCTGGGGTCAGATCACCGTGGCAAAATAAGCACCCGAGTATTTCTTAAAGGTATCCAGAGTAGGTGCTTGCACCACTTTTGAGGGGAGCCTGTTCCAGACTCTGGAGACTCAGACAGTAAAGAAGTCTTTCCTTACGTCCAGCCTAAAGTGGCCTTCAAGCAGTTTGTGACCATTGGACTGTGTCTCCCCTTGGGGTACCCTGGTGAACAGACGCTCTCCCAGATCCTGATCCACACCCCTTATGTACTTACAGGCTGCCATCAAGTCCTCCCTGACTGAGCCTTTGCCTCTCCAGGCTGAGAAGTCCCATGCCTCAGCCTCTCCTCATAAAGCCTGTTTTTGTTACCTCTGATCATGAATTTGGCTCTCCTTTGGACTCTCTCAAGCTTCTCCACATCCTTTCTAAAGTGTGAAGCCCAGAACTGGATGCAGTAATCCAGCTGCGGCCTCACCAAGGCCGAGTAAAGTGGCAGGATGACTTCTTGGGTCTTGCTTAAGATGTATTAGTAGATGCAAGCCAGTGTTTTATTTGCTTTGTCAGCTCTGGCATTGCATTGGTGGCTCATGTTCATCCTGTGATCAGTCATGACCCTGAAGTCTCTTTTAGCTGTGGTGCTAGCAAGTGTAGCACTGATGAGCCTATAAGTATGATGTGGGTATTTTCTCCCGAGGTGGAGTACCTTGCATTTCTCTGTCCAGTGTCATCAGGTTTGGATCAGCCCACCTTGACAGCCCGTCCAGGTTGGCCTGAATTGCCAGAACTGGTTGGCCTGAATTGTTTTTTCTGAGAGCGCCATTCATGTGCTCCCTCTCACCAGATGCCGGCGCAGGTGTTTTACACCATGCGGGCGCCTAGATTGCTGCTGCTGGGTACAGGGAATAAATCCAGGCCAATGGCTCCCCCTCCCTGTCATGCCTGGGTGCTGCACAGGCACCGAGCTGCTAGAACAACACAGCTTTAAAGAGCTTCTTTGTGCACTTGGGGACAAGATGTAAATCTTGATGCCAAACATGCCCGTTCCTCTCAGTTTGCCAAAACCAAAAGAGTGACAGACCAGCTTCCATTCATTGTAATCCAATTACCAGGTGAAAGGCCAATACAGCCTAATGGGCTTAAACTGATTTGTCCCTAATACGCAGAGAGATTATGCACCTTATTTAACTGCGAGCCACGCTGCCACCTTTACGCTGACAAAGAGTCAAGCATCAGCGACATGGCTGGGGATGTCTCCAAGGTCTGAATCAAAGCATCACGAGGAATCTCTGCTCACAGGGGACAGAGCCACCCTTTATCTCACCACCACCACCACTGCCCGATGTACTGAGAGCTTAACACAGCTGCTTACCTCTCCCTGCCCCCACTTCCAGTTACCAAGGCCACCCAGCACTGGGAGAGACATATAACCAGTGGGGGGGCGGGGAGGGAAATAGTGCACTCACCTTCAGCTGGAAGAGTGTATCTGGAAAGAGAAATGAGACGACATCTGGAACATCTCAGAGATGGCTCTGAAACACTTATTAATAAAAAGCTCACACCCCCTTCAACTCAGGAGCTGTGCGCTGGGGAGACTGTCCCATGGAGCACCAGGACCCGTTTGTAAACGTCGGCAGCCGGTCCCCGCCCAGCACCCCTCACTCCCACCCTGCTGCCCCCGGTGTGTGGGGCGGGTGCGCGTGGGGGTGTGAAGCCCCCAGCAGCCCCGTGCGAGCTGGGAGGGAAAAGCTGGGGTTCCCCACATCTTTCTCCTTTAAACAACAGCCCATTTTGAAAGTTTGTTTGTGGCCCTTCCCTGTGGGCTGGAGCTGCACGGGCCGGACCTCCCACGCGCAGGCGCAGGTCACTGCCCCCCCTTGCGGACAGGGCAGGGGCCCACTCCTGGGCAGACCCCGCGCGGGAGGACCCCGTGTGACGTCACCATGGAGACCACCCCGTCCTGCCTAGGGCCTACCCCGCCCCCCAGGTCGGATCTCCTCTCCTTGCAGGCAGGGAGCCGCTCCCAGGGGTGCGGCGACCTCCTCACTTCCCCCTCCGCAGGCGGGGGTCACTCACCGTCCATCCTGCTCCGAGGCCCGGTTCCCGGCACTTCCAGGTTCCTTAGCCACTTCCGGGTTCCTCAGCCGCTTCCGGCGCTTCTTGCCGCGTCTTCTTCCGAGACCGCTGCCGCCGCTCCCCGGACGGCGCATGCGCACAAGGAGACGTCCCTCAGTGCTGGGTTGGCACGTGCTGGGTGCGAAGGGTCCTGCAGCGGGTGGGGAGAGCCGGACTCCTGGGTCCTTCCGGCCCCCGTTTCCCCCTCTGCACCAGGCGACGCGCACATTTCCAGGCCCTGCTCTGTACCCTGTATAAGCGGGGACCGGCACGAGGACGGCTGTGGGGCGGGGGGCAGCGCTGTGCCCGGGCTCCTGGCAGCCCCGGGCAAACTTTTAGTATCGGGCCTTCCTTCACCAGCAATAATTATAATAACGATCATTATTTTCACCATTTTTGGGCAGCCTCCCGGTTCACCTGTGCCCGTGTCCAGCCCTGGGCGGGGGCATCTTCCACCCATGCAGCCTGCTGCTGCGATGCCCTTGCCTGTGATGGCCGCCTCTGCCTGTGAAGCCCCTGCCAGTCTCACCCGCTGCCTGTTCAAATGAATCCGCCTACAACATTTGGGGATGCCCCCACCCAGCTCCCAGGGCTGCACGCTGCCTCTTGATGTGCGCCATGTGGAGCCTGGGCGGCCACCCCAGCCTTGCCTGCACTCACCTCATGATGCAGCAGTCCCTCCAGCACAGCCTCAGCTCACTGCCTCCTTGCTGCCGATGATGCTGCCGGGTGTGTCACAAAAGACCCTTGGTGGTGTGAGCAGGGGAGCTGCAGAGCCCCAAGCTTGAGCCAGAGCCGGGGGGCTCATCTATGGGGCAGCGGCAGAGCAGAGGCGGCCACATGAGAGGTAAAGAGCTCTTGTTCTTGGGGGCAGGCGCTGTTGTTAAGGCGAGGGGAGGAAGGATGGGGGTTGCACGCCAAGGGGCTGGAGCGCCTGGAGTCTGTTCTGCTTTGGGAGGGAGCAGGAGCCGCTGGAGAGAGATGTGCACGTGCACGACTCCTTGGTTCTCATCCCAGCTCTGACAAGAAGGGCTGCAAACTAACTTTCAAAATGGGTTGTCCTTTAAAGGAGAAAAATGTAGGAAACCTTGGCTTTTCCCTTGCAGCTTGCAAGGGGCTGCTTGGGGTTTTACACCCCCACACACACCCACTCTCTGCCCCACACACTGGGGGCAGCGGGGTGGGAGAACCAACTCATACATTACTTGACCTCAGGGGAGACCATGTCACTTCATTCCTCCTGGATTAAAAGGGTACTGTATGCCCCTGGGCTTGCCAGCTGTGCTCCTTTCCTGCTGGGAGACTTGCCAACGTGAGGCACTGTACAACAGTGGTTCTTACCTTTTTTTGTACCAGGACCCATTTATAGACATCGATGGCTAGTCCCGACCCAGTGCCCTCACTCCCAACCCACTGCCTCCAGCCCTGCAGTGTGTGGGGCAGAGCAGATGTGGGGAAGGAGGCCCCAAGCAGCCCCTTGCAGCAAGGGAAAAGCCAGTTTCCCACATTTTTCTCCTTTAAAAGAGAATCCATGTTTAAAATTTGTTCCCAACCCTTTCATATGTTCTTGTGACCTGTTGTGACTCATGGGTTGAGAAATGCTGCTGTAGAGGCATAAAGTAACACGACGGATCAGAGGAGAAGCTTGACTGAGGCTTGTCTGATCCCATAAACCTCCTGCACAGATAATGTAGAAAGCCCCTGGTACCCACAGTGAGAATCTGAGAAGGAACAGTAGTGTCTAGGTCCTTCCTCCGCAGTCTGCCTTTCATGTGTCCCTGGCTGATACCTACCACAAACATCATCAGGTCAATCTAAGCCTGGCCTGATGGCTCCCTTGAAGAATACGGCATTGGGAGGTTTGTGGTACGAGAAGGATGATGTCTGGAGCTTGTATTTGGGGAATTGGAGAGCTGGAGCAAGTGAGCAACAAGTGCTGGACTAGAAGAGCGGGGACATCTGCCCCCTTGAGTCTCCCTCCACCCATCAGCAGTGCTGGTCTCATTGGGGGCTGCCTGACCACCCAGGGTACAAGCTCCAGGGGTACCCCAAATACTGAAGCAGCTCTCTCTGTCTGCCAAGCATCCAAGATACAGGCAGCAGCCCCTTTCCTTTCTCAGCTTGTGTCTAACTCCCCTTCCTTTTTCTGCTTGCAAAACTCGGGGGCATCCAAATCCCAAGCCTCCAGGCTTGGGCTTGCAAGTAGGATGCCCACCAAAGGTTTTGGAAACATCTGAAGACCTAGGTGCAGGTGGAGGATGTTTGCTGGTAGTAGGGACACTTATGGTTCTGGACACTTGGATTTGGAATTAGTTTTGGCTAATTCGGCCGTGGATACAAATCAAAAAATAAATAAATAATTTTTCTTATAAAGTTGCTCATGAAGGCTGGGATATGCTCAGATTTGAAATTGTAGATCAGTTGTGAAGGCTACTGGCACAGGTGGTGGGGGCTGAGGCACTAGCTTTGGAAAGGAACTTGAATACAGTCAAACTCACTCTTCAGGGAGACCGGTGATCTCACAGACATGGTGCAAGCAGCCAGTGAGGTCAGTTATACAATAGCTATGGCAGTGCCTGGCTTTTCCTGGGTACATTTGCTGTGGGAAGGCCAAACCGATGGAGATGAGGGGCTTTAAAAATTCCCAGCTCCAAGAGTTGCCTTGAGCGCAAGCTGTGCAGATATAAGTAGGAGAGGACTCAGTGTAGCGAGGGCAGCTGTAATTCCATGATGCAGAACTAACCAGCTAACATAGCTTCCTTTTCACCTTCCTTCTCTTTTCTTTGCATCCTAAATTCCTACAGCTGACGGGAACCGGAGCCAGGAGCTCAGAGAAGCCAATTGGCAGGAGCACAGCCAGCACATGCAAAGCCCTTCAAAAGCCCATGGCTATCTTGTTCAAGCAGCTGCAAGTACATCAGCAAAGCAGCAGTGGCAGGAGACTTGGGGGTGTGCAGAGACTCCTCAGGGAGAAGGTAAGGGGCGTGTGGCAGGGCTGGAAAAAGCAGAGCTGAGCTGGCCACCGTGTTGCTGCATTTAGCCCTTGCCTGCTGTGCACCCCCGGCTTGGTAATCCTCACTGGGCTGCCACAGCTGGCCTGATTTTTAGGCCTAAACTGCTCAGCAGCAGTTTCATTTTACAGCCTGATCAAAGGGGCCAAGATGCCTGATAACAATCCAGTGTCTCCCTCATCTGTGCTGCGTACACTGGGCCTTGGGTTGGGGGGTTCAAAATACACCTGGAGATGCGTGGCATAGGGAGATGGATGCCAAGGTTTCAGGGACCCTGGCTAGCTGGTGCTAGCATGCAGGTGGGGCAGGTGGAGTGGTGGTTCTTTCTCACACGGGCTGCTGGCCACTTCTCAGCATCTTGTCCTGGGCTTGTCCTTCTCCTGGAATATGCTATGCCTGGGCAGCAGTTACCTTCATTCCTTGTCATCACCACTATTGCTTGTATGAAGGGAAGAAGGGCAAATGCAATGGGACCAGGGGGTGAGAGGTCTCAAAGAGCATCAGAGTGGTCAAAGGCACACCTCAAAGCTCTGTCCTTCCCAGGGCTCACTGTGACTCTGCTCTTCATATGAAGAGCTTCCAGTTTGCTGCCTAGTGCAACACCGGTGATTGTAGTAGTTCAGTGATTCTCAACCAGGGCACCGCAGCACAGATGTAGCGAACCACAGATATGATTTTCAGCATTCAAATCTCCCCATCTTATACTTCTAGTTTAAAGTCTTATCAAATCTCTTGATTATATCTGGCAAGTGAATTATATTGTAGGGAAGCAAAGCTCATACAGATCGCTTGTCACTTATATCCCAGTGCACTTTGCCTGAAAGAGGACCACTTCCCTACTCTGAGACACAGCCCTGGTGCAGAAGATAAAAGCCCAAATGAGGATCTTGTACCTCTTCTTGCTACAGCAAAGCAAGAATATTGACTCAGTGATAAGGGCTCTCTGGCAATCTCACATCCTCTTCCGTTTTCATGTGCCTTGCTTTATTTTAGGGCTGTTTGTGAAGACTGTGCTGTGCACCCTCATTGGTGACTATAATGTGGTCGGGAGGGTCGAGTTTTCCACCCAAATTGTGTTTTCCTGGTGCATTTTTTGCAAATGTTGCACCAACAGGAGGCACTTTGATAGTAAGTCTCCTCTAGACAGACAGAGGAACCAGTCGCAGCACTGGTAGTGAGTGGTCACTGCAGGGATTTTTTTGCTATGTGAAAACACAGTAAAGACCAAAAGAGTTGCACAGACACACACAAAGTGCACAGGCACTTTCACAGAGCTGAAAAGAAAATTATGAACCAGACCAGCTGGGATAATTCAAATGGCAATGTGCACCTGGTTACTGGGAACTGGGCAAGACAGTTTTATCAGATGTCTGATAGGCCATGCTAAGAAAGGCAGCCTAAAAAGGAAAGATGGGATTTAGAGGGTAAGTGAAAGTAGCTTGGAAAATAATCGGTATCTATAAATAAGCGCATAGGGGAAAGGGACGATTAGGTACCTAATCTGTATTAGGTGAATACAGATTAGAAGGTAGCGCTGGTAGGGGATTGATAAAGAAATGAGAAGAAGCGCAGCCAGCAGAAGGAAGAACAATGAGGAGGTTTTTTAAGGTAGGTCTGGAATGGAAGGAATCCTAACAAGGGGATCGATACACTGCTAGATGGAAATGGTAGAATTGCTGCCAATGAATATTCCCAAATCCAAGAGACTTTCTGATGTGATCACATGCAAATGCAGGCAGGAGAGGACTCAGCATGGTGAGAGGCTGTTGTGGCTCCATGACACTAAATCACCTTTTCACCTTCCCTGTCTTTTCTTTGCATCCCAAATTCCTGCAGCTGATGCCCAGCTGCCCACGGTCAGCCAAACCTGGGAGCAGAGAAAGACGGATCTCCAGAAGCACAGCCAGCACATCCAAACATCACCACAGGCCCACACAAACCATGTCCAAGCTCCCAGTGGTAAATCAGCCAAGAAGCAGCAGCAGAAGAGCTCAGGGGCGGAAGACAGGCCTCGAAAGAAAGGTAGGGGATGAGAGGTGAGGCTGGTGTGAGCAGTCACTGCAAGGATGTGTACAGCTGTTCAGTGTCCCCTGAGCAGCCCTCCCTGCAGTATAAGAGCGTTGAAGCAGATCAGATGAAGCCTAAACTGCTCTGGACTGATCCTGATTTTTAAGATGTCATTTTAAAGGGACCACAATGTTATAGGCCCCCGTTGTTGTCAAAGGGGCTGAGATGCCCAATGACAATGCTCTGTCCCCATTTTGATATTAGCTGGGTACAAAAGGTCTTTGGCCAGCTGTTCCAAACCCACCTGAGAAACACATGGAGCAGGGAACCCACCAAAGTCACAGCTCGGGGCTCCCCTGACACCTGTACCTCCCTCTTTGGAAGTGCGCTTGAGCCCATGGCTCCTCTCTGCAAGGTTTCCATGTTCAGTAAAAGCCCCTCTGAGCAGAGCCCTTCTCCCAGCCCTGTCCTGTGCTGTAGGAAATGTTGCTTAAGCTCCTATGTTAGCCTAGCTCAATAGCATGATTGGTACACGCATCCTATAAAATCCCAATGCACCTCCTTGTATATGGCCATGCACGCTTCCCCTCTGTTAGCAGCTTGCAGGAGAGAATTCATCCCCTTTCATAACGCCTGGGGTCATTGTCCTTTATCCTTTTCCAGTGGAGAAACTAGTCAAGAAGAAAAGGTATATTATACCGAAAATCATTGTCACCAGGCCCTTGGATGAGGAGGAGAGCTATACTGATGTGGATAACCTCCCAGAGTCCAAAACCATCAGAGATACAGAGTACTATGGTCCATATAATGTACACACAAAACCCAGCACCATAGAGGCTTACCAAGTCAAGAGAGAAATGCCGTGAGTTCTGATTCTGGAGCGTCCTGTTGTTCTCTCCTCCTGACAACACAAAGACACAAGGATGCAACAAATGCCATTAGTTGAGCTCCTCAACTAATAAACAGGGGTCTGTAACAACAACTTCGTTCATGGTCTCACTTTCCCTAGCTCCCTGCGACATCTGGAGAAGGAAGAGGAGAATGGGAATGGAGAAGCTTGCTAAAAAATAAATGTATTTAGTCAACCATTTAAGATTCCAAGTCAATAAAAGATTAGATGTGTGAGCGGACGCATGTCCGCAATCGTGGTACCCCAAAGGTTCCCGTATCCAGCACTTCAAAAGCAGAAGCACCTGTGTAAAGGACCTTCAGGGGTCCTTAGCAGCCTTTTAGAGGGTGGCACACAGTATCCTGCTCGCAATTCAGTTTACCTCCCAGACCACACCAGGGTGAAAGGCTGAAAGGGTTTCACTTAGGTTTCAACCCATGGTTTTGGGGACCCTCAAATTTTCAGACCACAGATGAGCCAGCTCCTCCTTCCCTGATGTTCCAGGGCTGGGAGCCTGTGTTACACCTGCGACAACTGATGGCATTTTATCAGCCATGTTAGGAGCTGGTCACAGAAACAGAGGTAACAAAACAGCCAGAATCTCTGAACCTGACACCAGAATCAAGTGTGAGATCAATAAGAGAATCTTTCATTGTGAATGCTGCATTTGTAAAAATCAGATGAGCTGCTTCTGTTACATAAAATGTCACTCCTTTTAGGTTTAAGAAGCTATTTGCCAAAGAAGGACTAGCACTGAAAGAGGGTTTTCCATCAAAGGTGGTTTGATAAACTCCTCTTTCCCCACCAGGATCTGTTAAGCCCTGTTCAGACTTCTCCATGCCTGGCAGTCGGCTTAGTCAAGCCAGGCAATTACACGGGAGAACTGCAGATGCACAAAATCTGCTTATACACCTCCAGCAAGCCAATGACAGGGACAGAGCTAACCATCATTCCCTGGTTTGTCAAGGAGAATAATTTGTCTTCATTGAGCAGACCTTTGCAAATCCATCCCAGTGGCTTTACTAATATTAACTCAGTCCTGCTGGTCAGTCGTTTGCTCGTGAGATAAATTCATGCTTTATATAGCAACTTCCATTCGAGGCTCTCCACATGGATTATGAGCATGATCTGAAGACTCGCAGTGCTGCTGGAAGATGACTTGGTACCATTATCCCCATTTTACAGTGAGGAAACTGAGGCACAGAGTGGGTAAGTGATGCCCGCCCCCAGATTAGTCAGGAAAACTGGCAGGTCCAGCAAGGGAACCCTTATCTCTTGCCCCCCCACAGCTATCAATGTTATGTGCTTCATGTGTAAAGGATTTGAACATCACGTCAAGGTGCCTTGAGATTTTTTTCCAGGCTGTTCTGCTGCAGACATTTTGCTCCTCTTGGTGTTTTCATTTTACTTCCGACTCTGTAATTGTGACAGTTCTGTCTTGCTAATTAGCACCATCCAGAGGCATGCCCGTGAAATAATGCAGCTGAGCCCGATGCTGCTTGCAGCTTTCACCGGGCCTAAGAGACTTGTTACCTGCCAGCTGTCTTTACCTGCAAAATCCATCCTGATAGCTTGGATGAAACGCCTACCTGATTTCTAATCCCTCCACACCACTCCCTGGCTTCAGTCCATTTCAGCGATACTGAAACGCCTGTCATCGTCCCGCTCCCCAGCGGAGAGCTGTCAAACACTGCCAGCTGCAATGGATCCAGCCACTAGACGGGACCCGCCATTAACGAGTCCATTAACGGGTCCAGCTGGTTTCGCTGCACTGCTTATTACTCACACCGCCTTGCAACAAACTTTGCTGAACAAAACCCCGGGGAGTGGCAACCAGTCAATGCCACAGTATGGATGACATGGCCATTTTGTGGGATATCTATGCCATATAGGGTGGCTGCCATAGAGGACAGTCTGGTTGTCCTCTCTTGATACAAAACCGGACGCCTTTATGTCCTCTATTCTTGTCTTTGAAGAGAAGAATAGAGGACATAAAGGCATCCAGTTTCGTATCAATAGAGGGCAGAGTAGCAGAAAACTGGAATGTCCTCTGTGACGGCCACCCGAGTGCCATATGTTGTGCCAAATAAGCTGGCTACTTTCATTACGACCTGTGCTATTACCCTTTTTTGAACTATGCAGCTGGGCCAAAATTGATAGCCCTGCAGCCTGTTCCCCTGAGGAGGAGATGATGGACACGAGCACTTTTGATGCAGTTTTAATTGCGAGAACGCGCATCGCCCTGCATCCTCCGTGAACGCAGGAGAAGTCAAACACCCTGAGCCTGTGTTCTCACTCAGCTCCTGGCCTCTTTTCCCCGGCTCGTGAGAACATAAGCATCGCCTTTGAGGGGGTCACTTGGCGCGGCGTCCTGCATCACACGTTTTAAGCTTGCTACTGACTCATTTCTTGTTGCGAGGTCTCGTTCTTGCCTGGTGAGAGGGAGATCCTAATGACTTTCTCTTTGCTTCCCTAGAAGATCTCTCTCTTGGCCTCTCACTCGGGGTCACCCTACCATGGTTGTGCAGGCTGGGGTGCAGCTTCCTTCCTGGCCCCTGAGCTACTGCTTGCACACATGCCCTTGCACACCCCCACGTCTGCCCATACAGCTTGATGGCTCTTGCATTGTGCATTTCGTGCACCCGGGAACATCTTCCGTGTGAGCCCTGCATCCCCAAACTGGCCACTTCTGGAGGAAGAAGGGGATAAACTCTTGCCAGTCTGGGAGGAACAAATGGTGCCTTTCTGCCTGGCACAGGGTGCTGAGGTGGGACTTGCACCCTGTTGGGAGCTACCAGCCATTGCTCCCCACCCCTGTGGGCTTGTGGCAGGAAATCCCCCCGCCCTTGCTCCAGCCTGGGCCCACAGCTGTGTGGCTGCTGCACATCTGGGCTGCATGCAGCCTTCTGGCCCTGCCCCTCCCCTCCCCTCCGGGGAGGCTCCCCCTGCTACACTAGGCCCTACATAGCGACGGTTGCTAGGGACTCCAAGATGGCGCCCGCGAAGCCTCAGGGCGCTTGCGCGGCGGGGCCTGCTCGGGCGCATGCGCGGCGGCGCGGCGCAGCGCCATGGCGGAGGGGTCCTCCGCCGAGGCGCAGGGGGAGGTGCTGAGGCTTCGGCGGCTCCGCGGCGGGGGGTACTTTGAGGTGCCCCCGGAGCAGCGGGTGAGTCCCCCAGTCACGTGGGCCTGGACACAATGGGGGTCTATGCATGGGGGGCTGGACACGTGGTATGGGGTGGACCATGCACGTGGGGACTGGACACAATGTGTGGGGGTGTCCA
>NW_017728998.1:2385237-2388813 GCF_001723915.1 Gavialis gangeticus | reverse complement strand
GGGCTGGACATGCAGCGGGGGCAGCATGGTTGGGGGGTGAGGTCCAGGCAAGCCCCTGCCTGCGAGGCGCTGCGGGACCCACAGAGCAGCGGCCTGGCCCCGCGCCCCATCCTTGGGGGCCGGGGCTGGGGCAGGCGTGAGCGGGTCTCCGCTTGCAGCTGGGCGCCTGCCGGAGCGTGAAGGAGTTTGAGAAGCTGAACCGCATCGGCGAGGGCACCTACGGCATCGTCTGTGAGTCGGTGGGACCTCCCGGCTGGGTGCTCCTCACCTCTTCGCCGGCCGTGGCCTGGTCTGACCTCGCCTCCCGGCCCCTTCGCATGATGACCGAGCCCGCCGGCATCAAGAGCCCCCAAACCCGTTGTGGGGCAAGCGGGGGATTTGGGTGCTGTCGTGGGGTGTTAAATACTCGGAGATCACAGGCAGAGGCCGCGGAGGAAGGCAGAGCCCCCACAGTCCAGACCAGCGTGGCCGTGGGGGAAATTCCTTCCCAAATTCCCCCAAATGCCGCGAGCGGGTTTTGCACTTGGTGCCTGCTGCTGGGCCCTGCCCATGCCGCCAAAATGCCCAGGAAAGACGCAGGGACCGGGGTTCTGTGCATGAAGGGAAGGGAGAGCACCCAGATCCTGTTGAGACCTCAGTAGACGTGAGCTCTCGCCACCTCCTGCCCCATGACTGCAAGGGGAGGGTTCCTGGGTTGCTTGGTCGGTAATGGAGCAGGCGCTGCCTTGGCCCTGAGTGGTCCCAGGCCCCGTTACACGTCTCTGTTTTAGACCGTGCCAGAGATACCAGAACAGATGAGATCGTGGCGCTGAAGAAGGTGCGGATGGACAAGGAGAAGGACGGTAAGGGGTCGATGCATGGAGGGGCTGTGGGGTTGGCGTTAGCTCTGCCCAGCCTTGTTGCAGACCCCGGGGTGGGGGTAGGCATGGCATGTAACATCGGTCCCGCTCTCTGCAGGCATCCCCATCAGCAGCCTGCGGGAGATCACCCTGCTGCTGCGGCTCCGGCACCCCAACATCGTGGAGCTGAAGGAGGTGGTAGTGGGGAACCACCTGGAGAGGTAACGGTGCCCTGGAGCCTGCCTAGCACACAGGCTGGCTCCTAGGAGCAGTGCTGGTCGGGATAGGGCAGGGGTGGGGTGTGCTGACCTTGCCGCTGTCGCTGCGCACGATTGACCCTGTGTCTCCCCGGCAGCATCTTCCTGGTGATGGGTTACTGTGAGCAGGACCTCGCCAGCCTCCTCGAGAACATGCAGACGCCCTTTTCGGAGGCTCAGGTACGGGCCCCCACCAGCCGGCAGTGGGTGCTGTGACTAGGCCCCAGCACGTGTGCGCGATGATCCAGTGAGACCCCAAGCTGCACCTTGCAAAACGTTTGGGGTTTTCTTTGAGTGGGTTTTAGCCAGGCCTGGCCTGTTTGGGTGCATGAGCTTCCTTAGTCCTTTCATGGGGCTGCCTGCATAACATCTCTGGTGATGGCAGAGCTCTATGGGCTACGGAAGGGCTCCCCGTGCCTCTCGCTGTGGCATCAAGATGGGTGGGGACAGGGAAGGGAAAGGGTCAGCCAGTGAACATAACCCAGTTGGGGCACGTGAGCTGCCCCCTGCCCTGCACAGGATGGAGCCGTTACCTAGGGGCTTCCTCAGCCCACTGGGATCATGAGCCTCACCCACTGCCTGCACCGAACCCTGCTCATCTCACTGAGATGCTCTGGATCTTGGGGTTTGAGACACAAGCCAGGCCTTGTCAAGCCCTGCACCGGGTGTCTGCAGGCATTGGCCATGCTGCCGAACGTGGCCGTGGGGCTGGTGTGGAAACCTTACGTTCTGCTGTTGGTGGCTAAGGAGGCTGCTTGTGCCCCTGGCCACAGGTGAAGTGCATCATCCTACAGGTCCTCAGGGGGCTCCAGTATCTCCATGAGAACTTCATCATCCACCGGTAAGGGGGCAAGGGCAGGCACTGCGGGCAGGACGAGGGGTCCTGGAGTGGGACCTAGAGCTGCCCCCTGGGTTGCGGGTAAGGATGAGCCATACAAGGACCACTGGGTGCTGGGGTGCGCTCCTTGCAGGGCCGGGCATTGGTGACGGCTCCTCTCTGCTCTGCCGGCAGGGACCTGAAGGTGTCCAACCTGCTCATGACAGACAAGGGCTGTGTGAAGACAGGTGAGCTCCCCTGGCTGCCACCTGTTGCCCCTGCTTGCTGGCTGTGGCCCCAGGCAGCTGTGCTCTGCCCTCAATCTAATGCAGGAGCCAGCCTGTCCTCACGCCTGTCCTCTCCCTGGCAGCGGATTTTGGGCTGGCTCGTGTCTACGGAGTGCCGCTGAAGCCAATGACCCCCAAGGTCGTCACCCTCTGGTGAGTATCCTTCGCTCGGCATGGAGCGGGAGCTGTGTTCCTTTACTTGCCTGGCTGGGGAAGCGGGGCAGTGCCAACAGCTGAGCTTGTCTCCTGGGGTCTCCGCCCTTGCACTATGCATTTCCCTGCACAGTTCCAGGCCCCTGGCAGAGACTCGAGGGTCCTGTGCCGTACGCATCCGTGTAGGCCTCCCTTTCCTCCAGGAAAACCATCCGGGTCCCTCGGGATGCCACTGAGGTTGCAGTGCTGAGGGTCGAGAGGCCAGACCCTGGCCTCAAGGTGCCTCCCAGCCCTGCTGCACAGGAGATAGGAGCAAACCTGTGGGATGGGCAGGGACCATTAGATTTCCCCGTCTGGCCTCCTGCCTGGCAGAAAATTCCTTGTCCCCCCAGCCAGAGCCACATGCTGGCCTGGCATCCGGCCTGGAGTTGGAGCTGTCAGGGGACAAGGACCCCAGTATTCCTCAGAGGCAGCTCTGCTGGTTCCCGTTGCTCCTCACCAAGCATCTACCTTGTTCTCAGCTGGGTCTGACCCAGTTGCCAGCCCTGTCCTGCCTTGCAGCACCAAGCAAAGAGCCCTCTGCAAGGTACCTGGGTGTTGACATCAGCGCTTCTGGGCCATGCCAGATTGGGCCCCATCAGTCTCCCCAGCAGCCAGCCTCCTCTTTACAGTGTGTCTTGATCCATCCAGAGATCCCATCATTGCTTCCTGCCACACCATGTCAAGGGGAGAAGTCCCTTCCTCCATCACTCACTGCCAGCAGGAGTCCCCCAAGACCCCTCCCCTGCCAGCACCAGGCTTCCCGTCCTGATCTGCACCTATTACCGCAGCCTCGTGCCCAGAGCAGCGTGCCCCCACCCCACAGAGGGACTGCCCTCCAGCTGTGGGGCATCGCGACTTGCCTGGGGCTGGCCTGAATAGCAGCCTGGGTCACAGGATCATCGGGAAGCAGGGCTGGAAGGGACTTCCCTAGGCCCCCTGCCTGAGGCAGGATGAGCCCTGCCCAAACCATCCCAGGCAAACCTCTTATCTGGCTGCTTAGCAAAACAACCGTCAGCCCTGATTCAACACGAGACCTCACGCCTGACCCTGCCTTAGGGAAAGCAGTGGGGGCACGGCAGCCCATGTCCTGCTGCTGGAAAAGGTTGTTAATGGATTCTGGTGCATATCCACAAGGGGCCAGCAGGGGACTGCATGCTTAGGGGCAACCAACACAGGTTCAT
>NW_017728998.1:2379473-2384656 GCF_001723915.1 Gavialis gangeticus | reverse complement strand
CGGGACCTGAACCTGTTCAGCCTCCACAAGAGAAGGCTGAGGGGGGATCTTGTGGCCTGTTATAAACTAGTCAGGGGGGATCAGCAGGCGCTGGGGGAGTCCCTGTTCCCCCGAGCACTGCCAGGAGTGACCAGGAATAACGGTCACAAGCTGGCAGAGGGTAGGTTTAGGCTAGATTGATCAGGAGGCGCTATTTCACGGTCAGGGCGGCTAGGGTCTGGAACCAACTTCCAAGAGAAGTGGTGCAGGCTCCTACCCTGGGGGTCTTTAAGGGGAGGCTAGATGTACACCTTGCTGGGGTCATTTGACCCCAGTACTCTCTCCTGCCATGGCAGGGGGTCAGACTTGATGATCTGCTCAGGTCTCTTCCGACCCTAGAAACTATGGATGCTCCAGAGATCCCAGGCAGGGGCCATGTCCCTGCTACAGAGGAAGGCAACCCCCCTCCCAGTCTGCACCAATCTGACCAGGGGGTAAAATATCTTCCTGCCCACAGACACGATGTTGGTCTGAGCCTGGGCAGAGGGCCAAGACCCTCTAGCTTTGGTCCTAGCAGCATTAGCACAGCCCAGTCCCCCTGCCCAGCCTGGGATGCAGCCAGCACCCAGCCCCTCAGAGGGAGGCTGAAACACCTCGAGACATGGAGCAGGAAGGGCCAGGAGGCAGCCAGCCTGGGAAATCCCACAGCAGAGCACAGGCATTGCTGTGCCTAGGTCATCCCCAACCCCTCAACCTCTTCTTGAAGGGCCTTCCCTGAACTGGCGCTTCCTTTTGCTCACGTTGCCAGGTACCGTGCCCCGGAGCTGCTGCTGGGGACAACGACCCAGACGACCAGCATTGACATGTGGTGAGGCACTCGTGTTGGGCAGCAAGGCCCTGACCGGGGAGGGGAGGATGGGGCTGCCCTCCAGCTGCAGGCACCCCCGGGGGTCAAAGCAGCTCCGTGTCACCAGAATCCACGCCAAGGTCTTGCTAGTGGCACGGCTGTGCCCCACTTGCCCACGCACCCATTTCCTCCCCAGGGCCGTGGGCTGCATCCTGGCAGAGCTGCTGGCCCACAAGCCGCTGCTGCCGGGGAGCTCTGAGATCCACCAGATTGACCTGATTGTGCAGCTGCTGGGGACGCCCAACGAGAACATCTGGCCAGTGAGCACCAGCCCCGTGTTACCCCCCTGCCCCTCTCCTCCGGTCCTGGCCTTCACCCTCACCCTCACCCTCTGCTCTCCCCTGCCCCCAGGGCTTCTCCAAGCTGCCGCTGGTGAGCCAGTACACGCTGCGCAAGCAGCCCTACAACAACCTCAAGCACAAGTTCCCGTGGCTGTCGGAGGCTGGGCTGCGTCTCCTCAACTTCCTCTTCATGTACGACCCCAAGAAGAGGTGAGGAGTCCCCCTCCACTCCCCGGGCTGGAGCTGCAGAGGCTGCTGTGGCCTGGCCATGCTGCTGCCCTGTACCAGGGGTGGGGTACCAGCCTGGCAGCCCCCAGGCACTTTGTCCCAGGTGTGCCCGAGGTGTCTGGGACAGGTGAGACACCAGGCTCAGCCGCTGACCTGTCTCTTTGCCTCCCCAGGGCGACGGCAGGTGACTGCCTGGAGAGCTCCTACTTCAAGGAGAAGCCCTTGCGTAAGTGACTCCCTGCTGGTGGCTAGGGCTGGGCCTCTGAGCGCCGCCCCGAGCCTCCTTTCCTCTCTCCCCCTCCAGCCTGCGAGCCCGAGCTCATGCCCACCTTCCCGCACCACCGCAACAAGAGAGCTGCCACCACCAGCACAGGGGCTGAAACCCAGGGCAAACGCAGCAAGCCCTGAGTCGGCTGCAGGGTCAGGAACATCCTCGGTACCTTGAGCCAATAGAGACCCAGGACCCCAAGAACGGGCGCATGGGCAATTGGATCCCAGTGGGGGCTGAACTACCTGGCCGTGCCGCCCCCTGCCCACCCCTCCCCAGGGAGACAGCTGGAGCCTGATCTGTGCAGCAGCACGGAGTGGGCATTGCCCCCAGGAGGGCCAGCAGCCGTCTGGCTTTACCTGGGGAGGGGTTTGCTCCACCCGGGGCTGCTCCAGATCTCCCAGGCTCTGAGGAGGCTGCAGCTCACTCCCCGCCGTGCTGGGGTGCGTTTCCTGGCTGAGCCTTGCAGATTCTCACTTCCTCAGCCTGAGGTCTGGCTCAGCTGCCCTCTGGCTCTGGGGCTGCACGTGGCTTTGCCCGGGTACGCAGGGACCTGCATTTCCCAGCAGCCTGGGTCTGTCCCCCAGCACCTCTGGCTGTTTCGACACCCCCTCCCCTTGGGTCTTCTCCCCTCTTTGGTACAAAAGCACCAATGAGAGACTGCCCCATGTGTATCCAAGGCCTGCGCTGGTGGGGGGAGCTGCAGTGACTATGACCAACTGCTGAGCCCAAGCGCTGCTGGTCCAGCCAGGGAGAGGTGCAAGATGTGTGGTGGCCTTCCTGTGGGGACATGGCCTTGCTGTCAGCTCTGGGACCGCAGCTGCCACGGGCAGGCAGAGCCGGCTCTCATCTCTTCTGCACGCCTAGGGGCTGACGGCCTCCCCGCTCCTGGCCCACGGGCAGGACCAAGCGCTGCACACGCACGCTCCCGAGGCTGGAAGGAGACTTAAGCCTTGGGAGACAGAGCCGGGGCATGGGAGCAAAGGCAGCTGAGCTGCCTGTGGGGAGAGGAAGGGGCTATTTCTCCTTGTGCTGAGCATAGTCCTGCTTTCAATAAAGTCACATGCATGCGTCAGTGCCTGTCTCTGCTTAGCGCCTTGGTTAGGGCTGTCAGCTCAGCTACAGGAAGGAAGAGCTGGGGCACCAAGCCTGGAGCTACCCCCTCCTCCAGCCTGCGCAGCCAGGGCCCTAGGGCAATGGCAGCAGGGGCCTGCTGGGGGAACAGTACCGTGCACTGGGAGGGGGCTCTACCCACCTCCAGGGCCCACGGCAGCTTGGCCTCCCCGGCGCAGTATGGGAGGACAGGGAGCCCTCTGTGCCTTCAGCTAGAGCCACCCAGCACCAGGGTTGTGGGCTCGGCCTCCCAAGCTGACGCCAGGGGCTGCACGCTCGTGCACGCGCGTGGCTCACCATAGCAACGAAGAGCGGCACTGATACCATGGCAACAGCTGCACCATGCCTTCCCCCCCAACCCCCATCAGCCTGGGCGAGGGGGGGCACAACCCAGAAACAGAACAGGCGCTTGCCACTGTGATAGCTGAGACGTTTACTCAGAGACGGTCCCCGCCCTGCTCCTCCCCTTGCTCCTGGCCCCAGCGTTTCAGGCTGCCGAGAGAGCAGCGGGAATGCAGGTGGGCGGGTGGGCAGGCTGGGGAGAGCAGCAGTGTCCAGCACCTGCCTGGGCTACTCAGTCCTGTGGCCGGTGCCCCTGGCGGGCTACGGCCGCCCACCCTCCTGCAGCATCATGTCCACCTTGGTTCTCAGCAGCCAGAGGCGCTGCTGCTTCTCGCCGTGCAGCTCCTGCATGCTGTGCCCGCCCCGGCAGGCCTGCAGCGCCTCGCAGCCCCGGGCGTGCAGCTGCTGGCAGGTGCTGCAGCAGTAGGAGGGCAGGGTGCCTTGGCTCAGGCACAAGTGCAGCTGGTACCGCGGCACCTCAGACAGCGCCAGCACCGGCTCTGCCCCTTCCCCGCCCTCCGGCTGCGGGCAGGTGGGGGCCAGCCCCCACGCGTTCTCGGCTGCCTGGAAGGGCCGGTCGGCAGCACGGTACAGCCCCGGGGAGCTGGCCCCGGCGCGGGGGCTGTAGCTGCAGCTTGGAGCTGGGCTCCGGCTCCTGGTGTTCTCGGGGGTCAGCGAGCGGCCAACGCAGCCCAGCTCCTGCCTCAGGGACAGGAAGGAGAAGGCGGCTAGCTCCGGGTCGGCCCCGTCCCCCAGGCCCTGCTCCAGCTCGGGGTCCTCCACCTCCTGCAGGGGGTAATAGCTGCCGGCAGGCTCGCCCCACAGCTTGGGGCTCCGCTCATAGCCCCGCCGGCCTGCCAGGGGGGTGTGGGACAGGCTCCTGGGGTCGCGGTAGAGATCGGCGTCTGCCTCGCAGCCGGGCGCCGGAGCCACACCAAACTCCCTATCTCGGGGCCAGCGTGCCAGTGTCTGCAGCCTCTCCACGCAGGCGGTCAGGCCGCCGGCACCTCTGCGTGCCTGGAGCAGGTCGTCAGCCGACACGCAGCAGGGCCCCAGCTGCAGGAGGACGTCCTCCAGGATCTCGCACTCCAGCCGGGCTGCGAAGAAGCCGCAGGCCGCGTGCAGCAGCTCGGTGCCCGGGGGCGGCCGCGTCACCACCAGGTGGTGGGCGTCCCTGCGCTCGTAGCCCAGGCGGCGGAAGCTCCTGGCCAGGTCCGGCTCCGGCAGCGCTGCCCGCAGACAGTGTACGTACACCCCTGAGAACGTCTGCAACGGGAGCGCTGCATCACCTGCTGCACAGCACGGCCCCGGCCAGGCTTACCATCGTCCCAGGGATGGGACGGCAGCATCGGCACCCTTGTCCCAGCCTGCGCCGGGGAAACCAAGGCACAGGGCCGGGACACGAAAGGGGCGAGCAGCAGAGCCGTGCCCGTTCCCGGGGCTCTGCAGCCGCTCTGCCCCCATCCTGGGAGGCAGACACGCCAGAACCCAGTGCTCCAGCTCTCCACGCTACACCCTGGAGCTGAGTGAGCAGCCCCCACAGCCCTGGGTGGGGCCACCCCAACACCCACCTTGATGGTGCCGAACTCCCTGCGCCAGGGGAAGAAGTGCAAGTTGAGGGCGGCCAGCTCCAGCACCTGGAAAGCGGCGGCCAGGCCTCGCAGCGTGGGGAGCAGGCTGAGCCGGCCCCGCAGGCCACTGGCAAGCGTGGCGAAGGCGTCACTGCGCAGCGCGCCGTGCAGCTCCGGCTCCTCCAGTAGGCGACGGCGCAGGGCATCCCGCAGCACGGCGTCGGTGCAGGCCCCGGCGCGGCCCCCCTGGAAGGCGCGCTCCACGCTGCGCCGGTACTCCTGCTGCAGCCCCGCCGCCCCGCTCATCCTGGGGGAGCACGCCCCGGGGGGTCAGCGCAGGGCCTGGCCCCACTGCCCGGGGGGCAACCCTAGCTGGGGAGCACAACCCCCCAGTGGAGGGGGGGCAGACCGACCCCCCAGTGTGGGGGGGGGCAGACCGGCCCCCCATCCCAGCCCCCCCAGTGGGGGGCAGACCGACCCGTGTGGGATGCCGG
>NW_017728998.1:2378658-2378916 GCF_001723915.1 Gavialis gangeticus | reverse complement strand
CAGGGGCAAGGTCAAGGGCGTCCCCGGTTAACCCCTCCCTGCCCGGCCGCCGCTCACCTGCCGCCGCCGCCGCTTCCTGTTCCCCAGGCCCGCCCCTCTCTCGTCACGCGCTGGGGGCGGGGCCCACTTCTGTCCCGCCCCCCGGGGGGTTTAACTCCCTCCTGGCCGCGGGGGAGCGCGGACCGTGCACGGGAGGGGCGGTCCGTGGAGGTCTCCATAAAGGGGGGCCCTGCAGCTCTGGTCCTGGGCGCTGCTCCA
>NW_017728998.1:2376525-2378204 GCF_001723915.1 Gavialis gangeticus | reverse complement strand
GCGGGCGCTCCGCGTGCCCCCCCGCCGCGCCCTGCTGCCCCCTGCGGCCGGGCTGACGGCTGTGGCTGTCCCGCAGGTGCCGCTCACCACGGGGGCGGCCCCCCGGGCCCCGGAGAAGGGCAGGGAGGGGCAGGCGCTGGGCCGCAGGAGGGGCTCCCTGCAGGGGGCAACGCAGAGGAGCTGCCGCTGCTGCACAGGGCGCCCGGGAGCACCGAGCCCCCCGCCCCCAACCGGCGTCTCCCAGCCCCATGCCCGTGGGCACAGCCCCTTGCTGGCCCCGACCCTGCCGGTGCCCTGGGAGGGCTCGTCCTGCCCCCTCCGTCCCTGCCTGGCTTGGGCTTTGGCAGGGCTGAGCAGGAAGCAGCCCAGACTGGCATGTTCACCGCAGCGCGTGCCCGCCGCCCCGGTGCCCCCGGCTGGGCCCGTGACAGGGCATGCGAAGCATTCTTACTGCCAGGGCACATCAACATCAGGCCTGGGCCACTGCCGCCCGCAGCGACCCTGGCGCCGCCCAGCTCCCCCTTGCCAGGCAGGGTGGGCCCTGGCTCTTGCACCAGTGAGTGGGGGACATGGACCCTGTCCCCTGTCCCCGGGCTGCACAGGGCAAGCGTTGCTCCCCCGGCCGGGGCAGCCACAGCCCTGTCCCCACCTCCCGCCGCCCCCCGGCTCCGCCAAGAACCTGCGCCAGGGCTCCAGGTCACAGACGTGTTTATTACCCCAGGACCCGGACGCGGGCCAGCCCCAGCAGGACAAAGCAGCTTTGCAGACAGGCAGGGAGGGCGCAGGCCCAGCCCCTTTCCTGCCCCGCTCGGCCCGAGATGGGGCAGGGGGAGACAGGCATGGGCGAGGGCCCCCAGGGCTCAGGGTGGGGGGATGCCCAGGCCTGCCCCGACACAGTCAGCTCCCATGAGCCCCCAGCTTACTCCAGCCAGGAGGGGGCTGCAGGATGCCTCTCCCAACACACGCACGCGTACATGCACGTACTCACACGCGTGCACAGCCCAACTTACCAGCTCCAGCCACCCCCCGCACTGCAGGTCTGCACCGGCTGCAGCCCCCATGCCAGGCAGGCCCAGTGGAGCAGGTCAGGGGCAGCTGGCATGGCACTGCAGGCACACACTCACACGAGAGCAGCATGGGCAGAGGTGTGTGAGCTGCGACCCCAGGGGAGTGCATGCCGCCCCTTGGGCCCCTCCCCAGCATCGCGCCCAGGGGATCCTGGTGCAAAGCAGCAGTGGTTGGCTCAGGAGAAGCGTCAACGCGGCCCAGGATGCAGCACCAATGTGGGGCAGCAGGGGCTGGGGCGAGCCCTCACCCCCCGCAGTGGTTAGAGGGGGTAGGTGGCTCCAAGCACACCCCCAAATATTGCACAGCCCTTCCCTGCATGTGGGGCCGGGGGCAGCCTACAGGCCTCTCCCCACAGTGCCCGGCCCCCGCAGGGGTCTCAGAGAGGTATGTCAGTGCCCCCAGGCAGAGGAGCAGTGTGGCGCCACTATTTGGCTGCGGGCCCAGCGGGCAGGGACTCCAGGAAGGCCAAGGCGCTCTGCAGGGAGGTCAGGCAGTACCCCTCCTCGCCGATCAGGTACCTGCGGGGACCAGCACATCAGTGCCCTGGCCCACGCACCCCCTGCCCCAGCCAGGGTGCTGCCCAGAGGCTGTAGCCAAGCCAGGCTGGGGCT
>NW_017728998.1:2363550-2371525 GCF_001723915.1 Gavialis gangeticus | reverse complement strand
GGCTGGGGCTGGGGGGGGGCAAAGCTTCCCCAGCAGCAGCCACCAAGTATAGAGCTGGCGCTGACACTGGCCCTTGCAAGGGGCCAGGCTGCGGCGTCCATGGCCGTAACCCTGTGTTACTGGCTTCTGCCCCAGCCCGTGGGGCTGCAGGTGGGGGTGGGGGGGGCTGAGCTGCAGGGTCTCAGGGAAGGGCAGGAGCTGCAGAGCCCAGTAGGCTGAGCGGGGCCAGGCCAGCCCTTCCCCCTGCTCCTCTGCGGGGTCTGGTCTGCCCCCCTACTCTCCCCGCAGCCTGTCCCCTCCGATTAGGGCTCAGCTGCGGTGCTGTGGCTCATTAGCATCAGGGCTCGTTAGCTGAGCTGACAGCGCCATGCAGCCTGCAGCGAGGGGCAGTGGGTGGTTCTGGATATAGGACACGCCCCCCACCCCCAACACGTGGCACCAGCATCGCTCAAAGGGATCTGGCCCCCTTGTCACTGTTGCAGGGATCTCTAGGGGAGGGGGCAGTGCAGGGGGACTCTGGGGCCCCAGAAGGTCCCCTCCCAGCTGGAAGCTTGGCTGGGGTGCCCCCTCCCAATACTGTTGGCTCTGGAACTCACCCAGCTCTTCATTGTACCCCAGCCTCCAGCTTGCCTGGGCTGGGGTGTCAGGAGACGTGACCAGGGCCATGCAGCAGGGCAACAGCATGAAGCTAAGCCCCCAGCTCTGCCCCTGCCCTCATGGCACAGCAGCCTGCTGGAAGCATGCATGGGGTGGCTGGCGCGGAGTCACAGGTAGGCCTGGCCCTCGTCCCTGGGGTCCCCAGAGGGTGGACCTGCCCCATCCTACCCTTCATGGATGAACTCCTCCAGCGCAGCGCACTCCGACACCAGCTGGGGCAGGCTGCTCCGCACGGCCACGTAGGATAGGATGGGCAGCAGGTCGTCAGCACCACTGCGGGGGCACAGAGCAGCGTCAGGCTGCTCCCTGCAGGGCAGACCCCTCCTCATCCCCAACTGGTTCTTCCCTGCCTGACAGCACTGCCCCTCTGTGCCTCAGTTTCCCTAGGTGAGCGGCCAGGCTGGACTGCAAAGCGCTTGGAGGGCACAGGCAGCTGGGGATGTTGAGATGAGCTGCTGTGCCCACACGCACAGGGGGGACACTAGACTCCCAGGAGCTGCTGGATCAGAAGCCAAGAGAGATGCAGAGACCAAAGGCTGTGAGCACCCCTGGGACAGCCTGGTTCTCCCCGCCACACAGTGCTACAGCACTGCTCCCACAGGCCGAGGCTTTGCTGGGAGTGTGGGGGTCACGGCGCCTGCTCTCGCGCCCTTCAGGTCTGTAGAGCTTGGACAATCGAGTCCCAGCTGGGAGTAGCAGCCGCCTGCCGCCTCCCCGTCCCGGCTCGGCTGTCTCCCTAGTTCCCTGCTCATTGCTTTGACAGTCCAGCCGCAGGACTGCTGTCTCACCAGGGCGCAGGGCCCTGCTCGCGGTCCCACCATCTCCTGCTTGCTGCCTAAGTCCCTGTGACAGCTTCCGAGCTCGCTAAATTGCCAGCCGACAGCTTGGCTGACTGGGCGGGGGGCCCGTGTCGGCAGCATGGCAGGGAGGACCCCCGTGGCATGGTGCATTGTCAGGAGTGATCCATCAAGCCTGGTGTCAGCAATGCAAAATGGGCTAGGTGCCTTGCAGCAATGGAGAGGTGGTGGATGCTAGCCAGTGGGCCTGACAGCTTCGTACTGAGCTGCCCCACACGGCTCAGAGATGGGCTGCAGGAGACTTCATCATGGCAGCAAGGGGACCAGCACCCTCAAAGCACCCAGCTGTGGAGCCTGGCCCTCCCCCATCTCCCACACTGCATCCTTCCAGCCTCAAGAGTCCAGGGCTGACAGGGGAACAGGGACTGTGCTGCATCCCTGCCATACTCACATAGCAGCCGCGGGGGGCTGGCTCTCCCGTGCCCCGCAGTATTCCTCAGCACACTCGCAGATCATGCGCAGAGCTCGCACTGCAAGCAAGGCACCAAGCCCCAGCATCAGGGACAGCAGCCCACACCCAGGCCCTGCAGCCTCCCCTGGCAGGTGGCACTGGGGCCAACCCCAGCCTTACACCAAGCAAACCTTCCTCCCACTGCCTGTGGGAGGACAGGGCTAGGGCAGAAGGGGGTGTTGCAGCACGCAGCAGGGATGCTCAGATGGCCCAGGGGAGATCACAGCTCAAGGGGGCATTGCCTAGCTTTGCTGACAGCATGGGCACAGCATGGCTCCCCTGCCCCACGCAGCCCCCCTGCCCAAAAGCCACGTGAGAAGGGGGTGCCATAGCCTGATGGCTCTGGCTCCTGCCCCAGAGCCCCCCCACATGCCTCACCAATGCAGTCCAGCTTCCTCTGCGGGCAGCTCTCGAGGGCAATGAGCCGCAGCTCCTGCACGGCAGCGCTGTAGGGGTAGGAGCCCGGCACCTGCATTGCACTGTCCCAGGGCAGCAGCTTGGAGGGGACCCCCATGTCCGCAGGTGGTGTGTTGTGGTGGCGCTCCATGCCCCATGAAAGGGCAGCTTCCTGGGCCTTGTACACGGCTCTGCAGGGAGGGAGTGGGGGCTGGTGGAGAACAACGCAACACAGCGCAGCACTCCCCGAGCAGGCCTAGTCATGGCACATCTTGGACATGGGGCAGGGGCAGGGGCAGGGGCAGGCTGGGCAATGCTGGAACCACACAGGCCCGGCTGTGCAGCTCCTGCATGCCCTGGGCACATGGAGCAGCAGGCGCCAACTTGGCACTGGGAGGGGGCCAGGTGTGGGGTCTCGAGCCCCTGCCCAGGCGCGTGGTACCTGTACAAAGCCAGCAGTGGGGCCCAGAGCGGGGGGAAGAAGGCTTCCTCAATGCAGGCCAGGCACTGGTCCTTGGCGGGGGCGGCGTTGAGGCTCTCGAAGGCCAGCAGGGCCAGGGACAGGAGCTGGTCTGGGGGCAGGCAGAGAGCACGCTCAGTTGCTATAGCTGGCTTGTGGCCTTTCACGAGTGGTGCCCCCGGGGCTTCTACCTGGGGCAAAGGGAACCAAACCCAAGGGGCTGGCTCTTCCAGGCTCCGGCCTGCCCCTGTCCAGGGTAACCTCACCCATGGTCACCTCTTCTCTCACCAACCCCTTCCCCACCCCCCAGCTCCAGGCCTAACAGCCCGGCCCTCCGGCCTCTCCCCAGGGCTAGGGAGCCCTCCTGTAAGGACTCAAGCAGGGCTCTCAATCCCCCTGCCAGCATCTCCTTGTCCCTGCAGACATCACCAGCCCCCTGGTCTCTCTCCCAGGATCCTTCCATCCTGCACATGGCTCCCAGGAGACAGCACCTCCCATCTAACCTCATCAGCACTGCCCCAAACCCTCACCTCCCTGCATCTCGCCACGCAGCCTCTGCCTGGCCCAGGCTGCCAAGAGCTTTGTGCAGTGCCTGGCAGAGCTCTGGAAGCACTAGCTGCCACCAGCTCTGCCCAGGCTGCTCCTGCAACACCTGGGCTCTGCGAGCTGGGACAGGGGCTGCAGCAGGGAGCAGGCAGCTGTGGGGCTTGGAGGCCTTTGCCCCGGCAGCTGGTGCCATGCAGCTCCATGCAGCAGCCTGGCTCCAGGCCCGTGGAGCAGAGCTGACAGCTCCAGGGGCCAACGCTGCCCTCTAGCGGCCACACAGCCGAGACTTGGAGCCACAGTCCTATGCCAGCAGCCCGTGTACCACCCCACTGGACTACTGCACCTCTGACCAGAGGCAATGGGTTTCAGAGGCCCACACCAGTAGCAGTGATGCAGCTCAAAGCCCAGCTATGGGGCAGGGCCTGCTGGGTCTGAGAAGGCAGCTGGGGGCATTGGGGGAGGAATGTAGCCTCTGCTTTGAGCCATGGCAATGCCCTGGGAGTGCCCAGCCCTGTTCCAGCCTGCTTAGAAAGCACCCAGTGGCATGTGATGCCAATACCCAGGCTCCTTCAGACTGTCCCATGGCTCTAGCCCCTCACCCATGGCATTGTGGATGTCCTTCACGATGCCTTTCAGCTGCTCTGGGAGAGATGCCACCTTCTTCTCAGCTGGGGCTGCACCCTCAGGCCCCATCAGGAACCGCTCCAGGTCCTCAAAGGAGCTGTCCCGCTGGGGCGGGCAGGGGCTAGAGGCAGGGGTGGGCGGGTCCTCGATGAGGGGGGCGCTGGAGAGGCTGTGGCGCAGGTTGAGCTGGTTGGTCTCGTGCACGGAGAACATGCAGTGCAGGCTCTGCGAGGCCCGGAGCCGCCGGCCCCCCGGCTCTGACAGCCCCTCAGCATCTAGTGACAGGCAGGTCATGGGGTCGCCCATGCCCCGGCTAACCACAGGGTAGAGACGGCTGTAGACTGCACACTGCAGTTTCCGCAGCAGCTGGCAGATGGGATGGTCGGGACAGCTAGGAGCGAAGGAAAAAGACTGCTTGCCGTGCCCGGGACTGGGATGTGTCCTGCTGTCCCACGAGCTCATGCTGGGGACACTGTAGTTTCCAGGTGGCTGCTGAGGGGAGCCAGGTCATGCCCCACAAGGCCACCCTTGCAGCTGGAGCAGCTTTTCCCACAGACCCCAGGAGCATCTCTGCTGGGGAGAGACTCCAGCAAACACCTGGCCAGCTGTGAGGCCACCCAAATCCCCCTTGTGCCAGGGCTGGGCTCAGAGAAGGTGCCTCCAGCAGTCCCTAGAGCTGGAGCCTACCTGAGGAGGCAGGAGAAGAGGCCGGACACCAGGGTGAGGTCTGCCGGGTTCCTCCTCAGCTTGGTCTTCCAGAGCCGGGGCCACTCCTTGGGGAGGAAGAGCATGTGAGAGATCAGGGAGGCAGGCACCACCTGTGCCAGGCAGGACTACAGCTCCCCCCGCCCCTGGAGACACCACACCCAGGTAGGGGACCCTGGGGGACTACACTTGTCCCACAACACACGCAGGCAGCTGGGCAGACCCAGTCTTCAATGATGCCCCAGCCCCAGCCAGCTGAGCTCCAGCTTTGGGGAGCATGGCCAGCCCGTGCACACCCCTCAGCCCTTTCTGGGTGCCTGGGAGCAGAGGACACAGAGGCACGGGCTGCTGCTGGTTTGGGAGCCCAGCAGCACTAGGCAGGGTGCAGGGACGTACATGGTCTTGCTCGTACTCCAGGATGGCGGCATAGAGCTCCCGCTGCTCCTGTTCCTCAGGGGTTAGGGCCACGCTGCTGGAGAACCGCCTGCAGGGACATGGCATGCATCAGGGTGAGGCCTGGAGCAGGTGGCTGCATCCTGGCTGCCACCATGGACCCAGGCACAGAAGAGACAGGGCATCCACCCTACTCAGTGCATTGCAACGACCTCCCCAAGCAGAGGGCATGGCAGTTGAAACCTGGGCAGAAGGCTCGAAGACAAGGCTGCAGACACTCTCTGGGCTCGGGAAGGGCTCAGAAGGCAGCACCTCCACGGCCCCCCAGCCTCAGATGGGGCATAATGGACCCCAGCCGGGTGCCCAAGGCCCAGAGCGCTGAGTAAGGGAATACTCCCCTTCCTCTGCTGCAGCGTGGCCCCCGCCCTCCTTACCTGTTGGCTGCCTCCTGGAGGCGCAGCCGGCGCTCCTCCATCTTGCGCTGGAGCTGGAATACAGCAGAGTTAAGGCCCAGGCACGGCCCTCTGCGGCCTCACGTTCTTCTGGCCAGGGTTAAACAGAAAATGTAAACAGAGCGCAGCCCCCATGCCTGCCATAGGCTGGCCTGGCCCTGAGAGCCAGCACAGGTGGGGTGTGGGCAACCCCGGGGGCAAGGCTGTATTTGCCCTAGCCCCAGTCCCCTCCCAGGCAGGGCCAGAGTTCAGCTGAGCAGGGAGGGTTTTCTGACCTGGCCTAGGTGCAATCTGGAATCTGGGAGGGGTGTTTGCAGAGGGGGGGCAGGCTGGGTTTCCCAGCACGTGTTACCTGGTCTCAGAGCCCCACATGCGCTGGTCTGGCTCAACAACCGCTGCTCCTTGAGCCTCACCCCAGCCCCACCCTCACCCAGCCCTGGCCTGAGGGGGAAGGCACAGATACCCCTGGGCGCCACAGGGGTGCCTTGGGAAGGATACGGTCTCCTCCCGTGCCTTAGCGATCACCAGGTTCTCCATCATCTGCCGCTGGAGGGACAGCGTCTGCAAAGCACACACAGGTGTTGTGGGCAAGCCCTAACTCTCACCTGCTCCCCTGTGCCAGGAGCACCCAGCCAGGACCCTGCTCCCTTCCACATGCCAGGAAATGGCAGGGCATTTCAGGTAGTGGCTAAGGACACCCCACTCCACGCTTCTGCACCCCAGACCAAGGCTGGCAGGTGGCTGGACAGGCCCCAGGCCCATCCTGTGGGCTTGACTACGCCTCGGCTGTGAGCACGCGTGGTCACCCCAGGGCCCGGCTGGCTGTGCCCCAGGTTCATCCAGCCCATGAAGCAGCAGCTGCTACTAGCCCCTCAGCCGTGGGCCACACAGGGGGCTCTGCTCTTGCCTACTCTCAGTTCCCACCCTCCCCCCAGTCCTGCTCCAGGGAGCCCTGTCTGTCCGACAACCCGGAGCCACCCGGCCAGCTGGGGAACCAGTGGGTCAAGCCTGCACTCCTGGGGCTGCGGTCCAGCAGTCCGTCACCTGGGAGCCCTAAGGGAGGGGGCTGGGCCCTGCCAGATGGCACAGCCCCTTCTCTGCCTGAGTGCAACCCCCCACTCTCCACCCCTTGCCACCCCAGCTGCACTTGCCAGAGAGGTCTTCTGCAGGGCCTGGCTGGGGTTGAGCCGGGCCAGGCGTGCCTCGTACGTGGCCTTCAGCTTCTGGTTCTGCAGTGATGCCTCCTCCAGTGGTGTGAGCTCCCTGCAAAGACCAGGAGCCGCTGAGGGGGAGCACGGGCAAGCTGCGAGGAGCTGGAATGGGCCGATACAGGCCCCTCTCCACCCCCTGCAACCGCCTGGGCAGGAAGGGCTGGCACGGAGCATGCGCATGGGGCGAGGATCCTCACCCAGCCCATGCATCCCACTGCCCCCTGCCCCACCCCCAGCCAGGCCCCACTCACTTCTTGGAGCCCTGCGCCTCAGCGACCTGCAACTTCTGGAAGATCTCTGGAGGCAGGAAGGGCGACAGCTTCCCTCCCTCGTCCGAGAAGACCCTGCGGTGCCGGGAGACGGGAGCGGGGCCTGGGCCCTTCTCGGGGGCTGCTGGCTTCACCTGGGTCTTCCCTGCGGGCGGGGAAAGCAAGGGGATTGAGAAGGGCTAAAGGCCCCGGGTCCCAGCCCCAGCCCCATGCCTCCTACAACAGCTCCGAGCCCAGCGCTCACCGAGCTCAGCCACGCTGGACTTAGCTCTCTCCAGGCACTGCTCCGCGAGCTTCAGCATCTTGGCCGTGTCGGGCGTCACCCCCTCGGCCCCATCTGGCACAGGAGAGGGGCAGGGCAGTCTGTGCCCCAGGGAGCCGCGCCAGGACCGGAGTGTGGGGGGGATAGCTGTGGGGCTGCCTCCCTCAGGGCAACAGTCCCTGCCCCTGCCTGGGCACAGGGCCCGGCTCTGCGCCACCTCCGAAGGGGAGCCCCGCAGAGGCTGGAAGGAGCAAGACGGGAGACAGACGGATGAAACCCGGGCGGGAGCAGACCCAGGGGCTGGGACAGACGGGGGCGTACCAGGGGCGGCCGCTGCCTCCTCCAGCAGGGCCTGGGAGATGTAGCGGATGCTCTTCAGGTACTCCACGTAGGCCTCCTGCGCAGGGACGCGGGTCAGGAGCCGAGCCCGGCTCGCGGCTCCCAGGGTGGGGGCCCCGTCCTGCCTGCACGGGGGGTCGCGACCCAGGTGCCGGGGGGGGCAAACCCTGGGCATGGAGACCATCCCCCCCACTACAAAGCGCCCCGGCCCCGCACCCCGTTACCCTGGGAATACCCCCACCCCAGGGCACCGCCCCCCAGGCCTGGGAGGGCCCCAGGGGGGCACCCAGCGCGCACCCGGGGGCGCTGGGCGCTGTCGAGGCGCAAGGCCCCGTGCGCCAGCTTCATGGCGC
>NW_017728998.1:2358974-2362971 GCF_001723915.1 Gavialis gangeticus | reverse complement strand
GTCCCACCGGGCGGGGCCGGGAAGGCCGCGGGGACCCCGAGGGCTGACCCCTCCTTCCCTCTCTCCCTTCCCGCAGGGCCCGGGCGGGCGCTGAGCTCCGGCTACTGCCGCCTGTGCCATGGCAAGTTCTCGGCACGCAACCTGCGCCACGCCTTCGGCCGCGCGCCCGGGGCCAGCGACAGCTCGCCGCGCCAGCGCCGCCGGGACCAGGCCTTCTTCGCCGACTTCCAGCGCCTGCTGGGGGTGGCCGTGCGCCGCGACGCCGGCCTGCCGCCCTACGTCTGCAAGAAGTGTCACGCCCAGTTCTACAAGTGCCACGGGCTGCTCAAGACCTTCCTGCAGCGCGTCAATGCCACGCCTGGCGCCCACGCCAAGCCCACGGCCAAGTACGGCGCTGGGTGTGGGCGTGCTCGTGCGCACGTGTGCGTGCGTGCGAGCATGCACGTGGACGAGGAGCGCGTTGCCATGCGTGCATGTTTGTGCATACATGTGCATGCAAGCGCATACATGGCTGAGGAGCATGTTGATATGTGTATGCGTGTTTGTGCGTGCGCATGGACAAGGAGTACGTTGCTATGCATACACATTTGTGTGTACATGTGTGGGTGTGCACGCAAGCGCATACGTGGCCAAGAAGCACGTTGCTCTGTGTGTGGTTGTGTGTGCATGTGCGTGTGCACATGGCATTTCTGGGCGTCTGTTTTAGCATCCGCACGGCCAAAGGGGAGATGTGGTTTCTCACCAGGCTTTGCTGGTCTGTGCCCTGCCGGTCCACTCTGACCTAGCCAGCAATGCTTCATCCTGAGGAGGACGGAGCTGGGCTGTTCCCAGTGGGGTCAGATAGCAGGACAAGGAGCAATGGGCTCAAGCTGCAGCAAGGGGAGTTGAGGTTGGATATTAGGAAGAGTTTTCTCACTGGGGGGCAGTGAAGCCTGAAATAGGCTCCCCAGAGAAGTGGTGCAGTCTCCACCCTTGGAGGTTTTTAAGCCCCAGCTCAACAAAACCCTGGCTGGGATGATGTAGTTGGGGCTGGTCTTGCTTGGAGCAGGGGGTTGGACTAGATGCGACCTCCCGAGATCCCTTCCTACCCTCACTTCCTACGCGTTGCTTCTCTCTGGTGTGTAGGAGCAGTGATGTCCAGGCCCAGCCAGGGGCGGAAGAAGGAGCCTCCTGTCTGGGTAAGTGCTAGGCTTCCTCGTGTCGGGGCAGAGCCCGGGGCCCCTAGTGGGTTTTCCCCGGCATTCAGCAGTGACCCTCAGGGTCATGATGTGTTGGCTCCCAGGGCCCGGGCAGCATCACTGGAGGGGAGGAGAGGGGTGGCTGGGAGATGTGCCAAGGCCCCTGAGCTGTGCTCTCCTGTGCTGGCTGGTCGGAGGGATAGTAGCACCAGCCTGGGAGGCTGACCACACTAATGCCGTTCCCTCTCCGCAGTGGATCTGATCATGTCCAGCCCCCAGTGCCTGCGCAGCCTGGTGACATGGACCCACACTCATGCCGGGGGCTGCCCGTCAGTGCCAACTCTGCAGAGTGTGCTGTCGTCCGAGTACTGCGGGATCATCCGCGCTGTGTGGGGTTGCGGTGATGGGCACGACTATGTCATGGACACGGACTCGGACTGCAGCGCCGTGCTCGTAGATAATGCCTTGGCCGTGAAATGGGAGTGGGACAAGGGCGCAGCCCAGCGCCTGACGGACAACGGGGCTGGGGCAGATGCAGCTCCCACGCCCCAGCAGGCCCCTGCAAGGACGGCAGTTTGCCAGGTGCCAGGAAGCAAAGGGGCCGCAGCGGCACCAAGCTCGGAGACCCTGACGTCACAGAGCGGGGATTCATCTCACTTGCAGCTGGATGGCATGGCCTCTCTGCAGGAGAAGACACTGCCCCCGGCTGCCTCGCCGCTGAGCGGTGCCCCAGGTAAGTGCTTGGCCTAAGTTGCAGCCCTCTGCCCTCAGCAGTACTGGGTCCTCCAGGGTGGCACCCGTGCCAGCAGGAAACTCGCAGCAGGCAGGTTCCAAAACACATGGAGAAGAGAAGGGGCAGGGGGTCTAGGCATGGGGCTGGGTGTCAAGACTCTACAGGTGACAAGCATGGCTCTGCCACCACCTTGCTTCCCAATCTCAGGTAAGTTCCTTTGTCCCCACTCCCCTGGCTGCAGAAGGGAATGAGACCTGCCTGGTCCCCAGGGGCTCAAGGTGGAAAGTGCTGCCCAAGCCCTGTGGGGAAAAAACAAGTGCTGTGTCAGTGAGCAGCTCGTCCCCATGTCCAGGCCCCACCCTGTGTTTGGGCCGGCATCTCGCTCACCTGACAGCAGTCCTTCGGGAAAAGGGCTGTGTTTGGGACAGGTTAGTTCCCTCCCACAGCTTGGGGCCACTGCCCTGTTCTTCATTTTAATCACTCAAACGTGAGTCTTGGAGTGGCTGGGGGCTGCCCTGCCCTCCCCCTTGCAGTGACTCCCCTCGGAAGACTGTGAGGAAATGTCTGGTGCAGCTCCAGGGCTGGATGGAGAGTATCGGGTTGGGCACCTTAATCCCCTCTTCCTCCTCCCCATTGCCCTTGTTAACCCAGGCTGGGACGATCCCAGGGATGGGAGCAACCCCACTCAGTGTCCTGCACCGTGCTCCCAAACCTGCTCAGAGATGCCTGGTTGCTAGCAACAGGAAGATGACATTGAAGGCTCATTTTCTAACATGCCACAGCCAGAGGCTGCTGCTGGCTGGAGCCAGGGGGACTGTGGAGGGATGTGGGAGAAGGGGAAATCCCACATGGTCTCCACAGCCCAGGAGCTAAAGCCTCGGCCACTGGAAGGGGTTTGGTCCTGCATCTCTTTTACATAACAAGCTGCTACAACAAGTTTCTCCAGCACGGCCTTCTCCGCAGCCATCCTCACGGGCTCAGCTGCTGTTGTGCATATGTAACATGCGGTGTTCTCCTTCCTTTCCTAGGACAGTTGAGTGGGAAGCAGGTTCTGTCTCCAACGTCGGATGAGCGGGTAAAAGACGAGTTCAGTGACCTTTCTGAGGGGTGAGAGAAGAGTGGGTTTAACACAGCTTAAATGTCTTTGCAAGCATGAGAATGCTCGGCCTAGGGGTGTCCTCCCTCCACAGAGCGGTCTGTGCCCCTTGTTCCCTGACCCACAGAGTGGTTTCTTGGTAGCGATAGCACCAGCAGCTCTTTAGCTGACATGCTAGATTCACCCCTTTGGCTGCTTGTGACGCCCCAGTCTGATGTTTGCATAGTGTTGCTTGGTTTTCCTTTTGATGGTGCTTGAAATCCCTTCTAGAGGCAGATGCTTTCAACAGCTCCTGAGAGAGTTTCCAGCAAAACAGATTCTCTGTGTCTCTTAAGGACCTTCTGCTCTGACAAATACTAGCCTGCTCTTGCCCGGCTCTGCGGTGGGTTTAGTCGTAGCTGCTGCTCTGCTCCACAGACAGTCCTGAAGACTTGTCTGGCATTTCTGCCACCCTCCTAGCTCCTGTAGGTCTGGATCCTGGTGGTACTCATTAGTGCAGATGCCCACAGCAGAATCCAGCAGGCTGCACTTCCAGAGAAGCCTTGGCTCCCCTTACAAGAGGACACATTTCCCATGGGGTTCCCAGGTGGCTTAGAGCCTGTCAGCTTCTCCAGTCCATCAAACCATATGAATCAGCAGAAGAGACTTGGCCCAAATTCTCAGAGGCAGGTTCTGAATCTCTTCAGCTTCTGCAAAAGAAGGCTGAGAGGTGATCTTGTGGCCGTCTATAAATTAATCAGGGGGAACGAAGCAAGGGATAGGAGATGCTCTGTTTACCAAGGCACCCCTTGGAGTAACTAGAAATAACAACCACAAACTAGTAGAAAGCAGATTTAGGTTAGACATCAGGAAGAACTTCTTTATAGTAAGGCTTGTCAGAATCTGGAACGGGTGTCCAAGGGAGGTGGTGCTCTCCCCTACCTTGCGGGTCTTTAAGAGGAGGCTGGACATGCACCTGGCTGGCGTCATCTGACCCCAGCGCTCTTTCCT
>NW_017728998.1:2326529-2353974 GCF_001723915.1 Gavialis gangeticus | reverse complement strand
GAGGCTGGACATGCACCTGGCTGGTGTCATCTAACCCCAGCGCTCTTTCCTGCCCGGGGCAGGGGGTCAGACTCGACGATCTGCTGAGGTCCCTTCCAACCCTAATATCTGTGAAACAAAACTGCATCTGGGACTATTTGACATTGATGTTCCGGGTCAAAGGTCTGGTGCTGCCTTTGGCAACCTTTGACTTCAGGCCCTTGGTGAAACATGTCAAACAGCGATGTAAAGGATGCCGCTGGGTTCTTTGGCCTCCTGAATTAATTACTTCTGTCCATGTAATTAGCACAGAAAGCCCCAACTTAGATAAGTGCAGTCAGGAAGGAGGCATTGAAGAACAACGGCTTCACTGTCTTGCTCTGTGCAGATAACCTGTCCCAACTCTTCCAGGAAAGGCTGGTGGTAGAACTGCCAGATTGTCTCATTAAAACATCCAGGTTATTCTTATGGGGCTTTAGTTTTGGGAGGAACTCATCTGGCAGCTTCCTGTGTTTTGTGGAAGGGAGGGTTGTGTGCACTGAGGCTGTAGCGGAGAAGCTTTTGCAGCCCAGGTTGTTGCGACTTCCTGCCAGGGAGATGAATGCATTAGCGCGGTGAAGAATGAATGATGATGAGACCAGAGCATCTGAGTGCCTGGTGCTGGCCAAGCCCTGCCTGAGTAAAGCGCCTGTTCTTTTTCTCAGAGACTTCTTGAGTGAAGATGAAAACGATAAGAGAAATGCACCGTCTTCAGACGATTCCTTTGAGCCTTACTCAGAAAAGAAGTAAGGGCCTTTCTTGTCTCTGCTAAAGGTGAACATGGTTCTGGTGTCTTTGTCCGTGGACTAGGTGTGGCATGGGCTTCCCCTAACCCCAGGGAAGGGTGCTTCTCAGTCAGCCTTGGGATCTGAGCTTCCCACAGCACCACCACCCTCTCCCCAGCCTGTCAGCAACTAGGGCTGGCTGTGCCTTAGCCTTATAGTTTTAGTCATAGGCTCTATTCCCCACCACCAGTCCTGTGTACAGTGCACTGCTGCTTCTGTCCCACCCTGGCTGCAACGAGCTTATGTTTCTTCTCTGTCCTCTAAGCCATGCTGTATTGCAAGTTAAAAGGCAGCACTGCCACTATTTCACAATTCAGTTCTCCAACGCAGTCTCATTCACCTCTCATCCCTGTTCCTTCCTCAAGGGGGTCCAGCAAAAAAAGTGAAAGCAAAGATGCAAAGAAGGCGGAAGAGCCCAAAATAAGGAAGAAGCCAGGGCCCAAGCCAGGCTGGAAGAAAAAGATCAAGTGTGAAAGGTAACAGAGTGCAGGTTTGAGGGGCGCAACCCGGTGTGGTTGACTCGGTCTCACAGTGGCGATTCTCTGCCTTTCAGAGAGGAGCTGCCTACCATTTACAAGTGTCCTTACCAGGGATGCACGGCTGTGTACAGAGGGGCCGACGGCATGAAGGTAAGTCAAGAAGGAAGCATCTGGCTTGTGCTGACTTGCATGGCAAGGGGTGCTGCTGCCAGGTATTGAAAGGTGCAGGAGGTCTCTCCTGTCAGCAGAGGATTAGGATCAGTCTGGAAGCTGCCCTCCAGCTCTCTCAGCTGGGCGTCAGCCCCTCACTCCCAGCCTAACAGCACGGGTGAGTGATCTTGTGTGATTGTGAATCTGTGCTCCTTTTGTAGCATGCCTCATCCTCTGTATCAACGGCCACCCGTTGGCCTGCTGGTAATGGGCTGCTTGGTACAGAATGGCTGCGGGAATCGGGCTCCTCCACTAAAACCCCTAGAGAAGGGCTCAGCCTTCAGGCCTGCTGCAACTGATAGCTCCATGCTGGCACCTGTCACTTGCAGCAAGGGTGGAGCCTACTTGTAGGCTGCCAGGAGAGGCTGCAGCAGTGCCTGCTCTGCCCTGGGGCTTGCCCTGCAGGGAGGCATGCTGTGGCATGCTCTGGAAAACCCACTCTGGACTTTCAGAGGAGTCCCCAAGTGTCTCCCTTGGTCCTTGTCTTTAGAAACACATAAAGGAGCATCATGAGGAGGTTCGGGAGAGGCCCTGCCCGCACCCCGGGTGCAACAAGGTGTTTATGATCGATCGGTACCTGCAGCGCCATGTGAAGCTCATCCACACCGGTACGTCTGTCCTTACCCGGCCTCCCCACCTCCTTCCCTACCCAAGTGGGCATAAATAAGCCTCTGCTGTGCCACCACATGAGAGAAACAAAGCGATGGCTCCAGTTTCGGCTGGGAAAGGAGCTCTGAAAAGCTGCCAGCGTGGGGCTTGTTAGCAGTACCCTCAGCCCCATCACAGTTCCACTGCTCTCATTGCAGAGGTACGCAATTATATCTGTGATGAATGTGGGCAGACCTTCAAGCAACGCAAGCACCTCTCGGTCCATCAGATGCGCCACTCGGGAGCAAAGCCTCTCCAGTAAGTGCCCCTCGCATGTCCTGGCACATACCCGGGGTGGGGGAGAAGCAGATGGTAAATGAATAGGCAGCATCAGTGTCAGCAGCTGGCTCCAACCAATGCTGGTTCCTGCTAGTTTTTTCATGCATGTCTGGTCACTGAGTCTGTCTGGCTTCATTAAGAACCTAGATTTAGACTCAAGACGCCTTTGGAAAATGCCAGCTCTTAAATTTTCCTTTTTAAATTGAAGAAAAATATTGAGCAGTTTTCCTGTTGCAAAGAACTCAGAAAGACCCCAGCTGTGGGTTCCTATTTGACATTTCTGGGTTTGTGTTGTGCATCAAGTTTGCCCACTGAACAGTGTTAGCACCTGGGTCTTAAAAGGATTTCATGGCACCCTAGTTGAGAAAAAAAAAACTGATTTGGCAAATATCCAAGATGAAGAGGCAGCATCTGTGCTGCCCATTAGTCAGGGAAGCAGAGGACTGTTGCCTATGTGAAAGCCTCAGGGTAGGTGATGCTTTGGATCCACTTGCTGTTGCAGCAGTCACCGTGAGAGGTGTGGAGTTCTCCACAGCAGAGAACACCCCAAGGGGAAGAGACAGTTCTGCCTGGGGGTTGACAATTGATGTGGATTTCTAGTTTCTGAAAGCAGGAGGAAGGGCTCTGGGCCCAGATCTCTCTAAAGCTCGTTTGAATCAGCCCGGGCCATTTAGGCCCCACAGTTCCTGGAAAGCAGGGTCTTCACACTTCTGCTTCCTGTGCTAGGAAGCATAGCGATCACTGCTTCCCACGCCCCCAGGAAACAGGAACTGGTCGCAGTCTGCACCAGATGACAAGTCATCTTGTGCTGGTCTGACATGTCAGGGAGTCGCTGGCTTTTGAGCTGCCTTTTATCCCAGCCCTGCAGCTTTCCCTTTGGGCTTGATCCCCTCTCTCCTTTGTTCTGCCTGAGCTCAAGCACATTGAGTACGGAGCTGCTCTTGTGCCCTTCCCCCGCAGTCTTGGTGGCTCTAACGGACGATGTCAGCCACCACCAGGATTGCGTGTGGCAGATTTTTTTTTTTTAATTGTTTCTGCTCTTCGATCAGGCAGGCAGAATATGCTTCCCAACATGCAACAACCCCCAGCAGCTGCATTTGGGGCCCTCGTATTGTTGCTTATGCAGTGTCTTGCCTTCCAGGTGTGAAATCTGTGGCTTCCAGTGCAGGCAGCGGGCGTCTCTCAAATACCACATGACCAAACACAAAGCAGAGGCAGAGCTGGAGTTTGCCTGTGACCAGTGCGGGAAGCGCTTCGAGAAAGCCCACAACCTGAACGTCCACATGTCCATGGTGCACCCCCTCACCCAGAATCAAGACAAAGCCAAGCCACTGGAGCCGGAGCAGATCCTCCTCTTGAATGCTACGGGGACTGCAGAGAGCCAGGCAGTGAAGCCGGAAGTGACTGCCCAACAGGAGCCCACCTGAAGGGCAGCTGGGGTGTCCTGGATATCTGGCTTTGTAGAAACCGTACTGCAGCGTGGGGATTTCTCATCAACATTTCACTAGTCTCCAAAAGGACTCGGGGGAACTTGCTTCAGCTTGCTCGGGAAAAAAAACAAAAACAAAACAAAACAAAAAAACAAGAAAGCTTTGACCATGCTGTGATTCTCCGTGCTTCTGTCTGATTCAGCAGTGTCGTCCTAAGCAATCACCATCTAATCTAAGGAAGCCAGGGGTTCAGTCCCCCTCCACCCACAGGCTGATCCAACCCCGTCGTGCTGCCCCTGGGATGTAGCTGCACAAACCACAGGCCCCTCTGGCACTCCCTGGCGGGTGGCGTTGAGGGTCCAGGGGGCCACGAGCGATTCCATCAGACCTGGGTTTTAAATGATCACAATTCCCAAAGTCTAAAATGAAATTTGTAACCAACTTTTTATTGTAACGAGAGCTTCATGGTTATGCTTGTAATAAATTATTTACAGAGGAAAATCGGAACCCAGCCATCCTGGTTGCAAGGGGGAGGAGCGGGCCGGCCCAGCCGCTCTGGATTCCAGAAGCTGCGTCTTGCTAGACCCTCGTCTCTGCAGCTGCAGGGCCAGATTCATGGCTTGCAAGTCCCACTCAGAAAAGATCTGGGCCATCATGGTACTCCAAGTCAGCTGCAGGCTTCGAGTAGTGCAAGAGAGCAGCTGTCATCTCTGGGTCGAACTCTTCGCAGAGGTCCAGGAACTGGGGGGGGAAAAGCTGATATTAGGGGCTCATTGCTGCTTCAGAGAGAGCCAAGATCAGTGCCAGGTCATGCTGTCTGCCAACAGCTGAGGTGTGCCTCTGCTGGGGATGGGACTAGTACTGACTCATGTGGGCAGTGGGTGTTAACTTTTGAGGAGAGCCACACCATGGGACATGCAGAGGCTGCGGTTCAAGTGAGCTGGACGCTTCCGGCAGCTCTTAAGCACAAAGTTTGAAGAGAAACTTGCAAGAAAGTACAAATGTCACTTGAACAGGTAGAGCCTGCTAGAGAGGAGGGGAGCGTACAGTGCTGCGTGGGTGGCCTGTCCTCAGGCAGGTGATGCCCTGCGCTCAGGGAACTGGGCAGGGTCAGTCTTGTAAGGAGGACAAAGGGGTGCATACATGCAGGCAGCAAGCAAGACGTGCAACCTGCAGGCTGAAAGGGAGGGGAAGACCCCACATACCTGGTGCACATTTGTAAAGCTCTTCCTGGGGCACCGGGGGATTGAATGAAGCAGGAACTGCCGTGCCTTTGTTATTGCTTCTAAAGAATCCACCTGGGGAAAAGAGGTTGGGTTCAGGATCACGACTGCAGGCACAGGGCACTGCCTGTTGCTGCACAAGCCGTCTGCATACCTGCCCTCTCAGCTACACCCTGGCTGGATCTCTATGCCACAGGCACACATGAAAGGGTGCTCTAAGCTCCTGTGCTAGTGCTGCTGATGGGAATCTGTTTGACATCAGCCCCCGCAGGCTATTAGTGCTCCGCTGGGCTGAGCACTACCCACATCAACTGCATTGGCCATTTTGGAGAGTCAATATTTGTGTAGGGCAGTGAGAAGAGGGAGACCTACTGTAGCTTCCAGGGAGGGGCAACAGGCCTGGCTGGCTGGAAGGGAATGGACCCATGACCACCACTCACAGCATTTGCAGCATGCATGCTTTGTGCCTCTTGGTCTGATCCAGAAGCGTTCCCGCCATCGACGAAGAGCTGAAGGAGCTGAATATATGAGTCAATGACAACAGCAAGGAAGCTAGGCTCTCGCACAAACAGCTCTTGGTGAAAGCCAGGGATAAGGCTAGAAGAAACCATAGCAGGAAGTGTGAGCAAAACGTTCCCTTAGCATTCACTCTCTCCATTCAGTTTGACGCACGAGAGGGGCAACAGCTAAACAGACCCAGCATTTCCACTGCCTCCCCTGCAAAAGCTAGGACAGCGAATACCCATCCGTGAACACCCGAGCTGTGCTGAACAGCTGTAATGAGGGATTCCACAAAACTTAACTGATGAAAACATCACTGAGCAAAGGCGTCCCAGGGAGCAGGGAAAGCCATCGCAGCCTGATCAACAAAGCAGCAGCAGCAGCCTTCAGAAGACTACAGCGATTCCTAGCTTTGGAAGGTACCAGAGAACTAAGCCCTTGAAACGCTCCCGCAAGGGGGGATAGACACAGGCCAGGAGAGGTCACTCACTTCAGTGAAGCAGTTATCCTGAGCAGAGATGCTTAGACTTCTTTCTAGTATCACTTGGATTGCGAGTTCTCCTCCACATGCAGACTTGCCCAAGTTCTCAGTCCCAGAGCATGGCGCTTACCTATGAACAGCCAACCACTTCCTCCCCCCACTTTTAAAAAAGGGAAAATACCCAAGTGGGTAAAAGTTAATAGGATTTCTTTGGTTACCTGAAGAATGCAAGAGGCAGCAGCCTGATGTACTGGTCAGAGACTGCATGGCGTAGAACATGATAGAAGCCATGGCCTGTAATTTCCAAAGCAAGAGTGGGTAAAATGATCACCGAGCCTGTTCAATTACTTCCGCAGCAGTGCAGACGGTAGGCCCCGTCCCTTCCAGCCAGCAGAGACTATTTATACGCTGAGTCTGGGTCAAGGCACTGGTGGGGAAGAGGCTTGCAGGACTGTTCTCATACAGCACTCATGCTAGGCAAGTTACTGCCAACACCTGAAGGTTGAAAGCTATTTGTTCTCAGCTCTCTCAAAAAAAAAGCAATGTGCCAGGTTCAGTGAGGATCTGGCAGGCCTTGGCTGAGCTCCTGCCAATACCTACAGCAGCTGACAGCTCCCAACATGATACCAGACACCTTCAGTCAGGAAAAGCTCCCCTGAGAAGTGTCGTTTTTTGGGGGTGATTACAAGGCAGGCAGCATAGATTTGCACCTTATAGACTAAACAAAGGAGATTATGCGTGTATTTTACATACATGATATTAACACAAGCTTTTGTGAGCTGCAGCCCACTTCATCAGATGGTATGGAAGGAAAGCAGAGTATAAGGAGAAATAAATTACAATAAAAAAGACAAGGGAAGGAGAGAACGAGTTAAGGGGAAGAGTGGGGAGGGAGCCGTGCTGGGAGAGAGAAGCAAACATTAAATCTATAGGAACAACCGGAGTTGCCAGGTAATGGGACAAGAATCCATGATCTCTGTTTAAACTGCACTTAATGTCTCTCTGGTCCATGAATATGGGGCCCAGGGTCCCCTTGAGACAATACCTCCACCAGCTTGAGGGGAGAATCCTTTTGCTGGGCATTCACAGCGGTGGGGGAGGGAGGATTCTGCTCACCTTTGTCTACAGAGTGGAAGAGAACCAGCCAGGACATGCCCCGCTCTTCCAGGTGGCGCAGGATCTCCAGGCACCATTCCAAAGCCTCATGAGCATCCACCCCTTCCTGGGTACATGAGAAGGACAGAAGCGCCTTACCCTGTGAGCTGGTACACATCAAACCAAAGGGGCACGCCGAGATAGGGTAGCTCTAACATGCTCAGCAGGCTGATGGAGCCTTCTCCTTTCCTTCAGGCCAAGGCTTCCTAACAGGGATCCAATGCATCAGTGCTAGCACAGGAGTCTCCAGGTCTCCCCAGGGGCACCGCTGCCCCTCCAGAGCTCACCCAAGCTGTGCTCCATGCACAAGCTCAGCTATTCCCTCCGCTTCTCTGAGCCATTTCTCCAGCTGTACAGGGGGCAGACACCAGCACTGAGCTTGCAGGGGATTTGGGCATCAGTGAACATTCAAACATCATTCAACCCTCATCCTTTTGGTCCACACCTTGGGGTCTCCTTTGCTTGGGACAGCGGCATTAGACAAACACTTTCCTTTAAAAAGCCCTAAGCTCTGTTTGACACTAATCCACCCACAATACTTCCTAGTCACTGCAGTCTGGGCTGGGTGGTCGTTAGGGCACCCCCCCCATAAAGCACCAGGCCTATCTCCTGCAGTAAATCTAAAAGATGTTCTGCACTGCACTGAATGAGACATCAGACTGACTGCACAGGAAGGTTTGGAAGGAGGGAGGCATCAGAGACACCTAAGAAAAGCTGTCATGGTGGGAGAGAAGCAGTATTGCTAAATACAGGAAGGCAGCTGCGCTAGCCAGTCCTGCTCAGCTGGGATGTTCCCTTCCCCTGGCCTCTGGCAAGACAAGCCAGTGCACCTGAGTGCACTGATGGAACCTGCTTTTAAGTGCGGGCCCAGGGTGTATTTACCTGTGGTGCTAATCTTGTCGAGATCACGTCCAGGAGCGAGAAGAAGAGCAGAGACACCAGGAGCTGCAAGTGAGAAAAGCTGCTCGTTATTTACACATTGACTTGACACTTGTACATGCCATCCACAAAATAAGCCTTCCCCAAGCCAGTACATCTTGGAGATTTACTGGTCTTCTGCATGCAGTGCCATGCTCTTCAACAGCCTAGCATAAAAAAGATCCACATGAAAGTGCCACAAGAGGCAGCAGTTTCCCCACCACCGGTGAAGGAGAGCCTGGGAAGCAGTGACTAGAAGCACCAAGCAACACAGGCTATGTCTTCTCAAGGCAAACTTCCACCCTAAATCACATAATCGGTAACTGCAGAAACCAGCCTCCCCAGAGGTCAGCAGTCAGAAGGGACCAACACTGAGACCTGGGCCAGATCCACAGATACCCAAATGAATTGGAGAGCTCACCAAACTGGGCTGTGCTAGTCATCTTACAAAGAGCTAGCATAAAGAACTGGAGAAGAGAGAGTGCTTTGGAAAAGCCCAGAGATCTGCTTCTTTCCAAGAGTCTACCAAACCCCTGCCCTAGTCAAAGCCCTCCCAGGATTCCATCATTCTAGGCCTGCACGTACACCTCAGCCTACAGCTCCCTGCTGCAGCTGGGAGCCAATATCTAGAGTTCACTGGTGGTGCTCTCTACCAGTGGTGTTTCCAGGGGAAGAAAAGGGCAAAGGACTCCCGATGTCCAGCCTTGCCTGCTCTACGCTGGAGCCCAGCCTTCTCAGGACCTCGCTTCTTCTTTCGTGGGCCACTTGCTGCTGAATAGTGAAATGCAGAAATGCAGCTGAAATCCAAGGGGCATCCGGAAGGGAGAATGCTACTTCTGAGGAGAGGAAGCTAAGAAATGACAACAGAGCGCAGCAGTTCAGGAGAAAGGCACCCATGGGTGCATATGGGAAGAGGGGGAAGTCAGGACCTTGGGTCAAAGGCCTGATGGGGGGAGGGAGGAGATAATGGTTCAGTGCCCGGCAGAGCCTTTGGCAGTTCTCTAGACCATCTGACCAAGGGATCATGGCAATGCCAAACCCATCTGCCCAGAGCTCTGGTGCAGGCATGTTTTAATCATAAGATTTCTAGGCTGAGAAGCTGTTTTCCTCCCTGCTGCAGCCTCACACTCACCTGGTTGCAGAACACTGGCACTCCTTCAGCCGCTGCATTTCTTGCGGAAGGCAAGCCCCAGACAGCCTGGTCCACTGGGAGCAAAGCACTGGCTCCAGCCTTGGCCACCACCGCTGCAAGGAACCCAAAAACAAGCAAGGTTAGCAATGGTAGAAATAGGGGGTAGCAAAGTGAGACAAGGGCAGCTCTGCTGGGGAGTGTGCAAGTGCGCATGGATCACCACCATCTCATATTTGTTAACAAGGAAGGCATTAGCCACATGTTCCTGCCTCTTTCAATTAAAATGATTCTGAAAAGGGACCTGTCTTCTCAGGCTCTGGCAGGCTCCTTGCTGCCATATGCCATGCAAGTGGGTTCAAGATCAGTTGTTCCCAGGGTGCCTCTTGCTCTGAAGCTGGGGTTAAGACTTTGTGCTTCTGGTTTGGGTGTTTTAGGCAACTGACCAAGTCCCAGGTACTAATACTCTAGAAGCCCTTTTTACAAGAAGGATCAGCCTCCACTCATGCTTAACACTGACCCGGAAAGAAAGTCTAAGAGAGATTGCTTACCCCCGCAGAGCAAAGGAGAAGGGGACACTTGGTTCGACATGCGGCCAGCACATCGTTAACCCCCTGTGCCGACTCCTCACAATCCAAACTGGCACTCAGCAGCCCCTGAAGGAGGACAAGTGCAACATGCCCCTCTGATGCATTTCACACCTACGTGCCAACTCATAAAAAGCAGCTGTAGGGAATGGCATTGTTCAGGAAGAGAAACCACACACACACGACCCAACTTCCCCCATAAAGGTCCAACTAGATTATTAGGCTGTTTGGGCTGGAAGTCATACAGTATAGTCCACTGATCCAATGCAATGTTTGTTCCTTTTAGTGTTTTTCCACATACACACGAGTTTTTGGACTGTGTTGAGGTCAAGTTCTTGCCTTGGTTTCTCAAAACCACTACAGAAAGCATATTTCACTCCTAATAACACACTCCTATTGCATGGGTCACGTTTACAAGGAAACAATTTTAGTCTCTGTATACTATGGAAAATGGAATACAAGGGAGAAACTAGCACTTACCCTGAAGAAATGAGCAGTAATGTCATAGGAGAGCACGCACCCTCTGGAGCAGACGTTCCTCTAACAAAAAGAAAAGCAGACAAGAGTTCACTCAGTGGTGGGTCACTGGAAGTACAGGATCTCTTCTTTTCCAACTACATTCCTCCTCGAGCATACAGGTATGCAATCCCCTCCTAACCTTCTACTCCTACATTTTTAAGGTTTTTTTCTCCACACGCAATTATCAACAATGCTACTGTTGTGTGGGATGTTGCACATACCAGTTCTGAGTTGACAAAATGAAAGAAATCTTCACAATCCAAGGTCACTCTCTTTCCTCTTTGGCACGCTGTAATAAGGACGGGTGGAGGGAGACCCAGAAGAATCCTAAAGCAAAGTTTAAAAATTAATCCTCAATCCAGAGGAGGATAGAAAACGCAGCAATGCTCAGGTCATGGTGCATACAGCTTTGGTTTTCACAGAGTTGAGAATCTTTGTCTGGACTCTTAAATATATCTGCTGCTGAGACACTTAAGGGTTATTCACCAGGGACTTTTCTGCTTGCCCAGAAGAGGACCCCCCTAAATAGTGTCCTGGGAAAGGATAACATGCCCCTTATTGCAGCACGTAAATATGGGCAGGGAGACAGGGTGCTGGCAGCTGGAAAGAGGGTCAGGGAGGAGAGGGAGGTCCTTGGAACTCTACCTACTGCAGGATATTTTGCAGGGTTCAGTTCCTTGCCCCTCCCTATGAAGATGAAGGTCTATGAAGTAACCAGGGGGGTTGACCTGCAGCAAATAGCTACCAGCCACCCCTGAGGTGCACCAGCTGTTTGTGTGAGTGTATTGCAAATGGCACCATTTTTCTGATCTGCTACACAGGACCACTGAGGAGCTCCAGCTGAGTGGAGAAGTGGTGCCCCTTCAGGTAAGAACCAGAGAAAACAGTCTGTCTTGAGGGTGGCATCTTACTGCAAATAAGCAGCATCGTCCACCAGGGTAGGGCGGTGTTTAGCAAGAACTAAATACCTGGGGTAGGGAATGAACCTGGGCCTCCCACACAAGGTTAGGTACGGTAGTTTCCAGTGCAGTGTGATGTTATGCTCCTTCCCTCATCATCTCTCTCTCCCCACCAAGGGAGATCAGAGGTACCAATAGCGCACTGCACCTGTGCACAGCCAAACTGGGTTTCTGACACTGGCCTGCATTTTAGAGGCTCTGGGCTCCGGTATTTACCTTTTTTGCAGTAGCAGCTCCTGCTGTCTCTGTAACTGCTGACCCACAGCAGAGCCGTTTCCTGTACCTGCTAATCTGGCCTGGAACACCCTAAACAGGAAGTGTTCCCTGCCATGCAAACGGCCTGCAGACAAAACCTTCCTGTCCCCCAGCTCAAGTACCATTTCCTGGGAGGAAGAAAGCAATCCAGTCAGAACTTTCCTCCTGTCTGCATTTCAAATCCTCTGGGACTCTGGGTACCAGCAACTAAGGTGATTTTAGACTTCAGCTGTTGCACACCTGCCAGGAAATCTCAGCTCTTCCCTCAATAAACCCTGCAGCAAGTCAGCTAATTTCCTGAACCTTGCACCTGTTCCCAGTTACTCTTTTGAGCTTCTTTTTATTTCTTTATATTGCAATTCTATAAAGTACTACAGGGCTTGCAAAATCTGCACTGTAGTTTGACAACCTGGCTTCAGGAGCATCTGGTTTTAGTGATCACTCACAGCCTGCAGTAATTATGTGCCTACTACACACATAGATTACACTTTACTTTCCAAAGGGGAGACTTCAAGGAGGCTGATATGCACTCCCTTTTGTTTCCACTGCCGAGTGAGGCAGCTAGTACGAATTATGAGGGTGAAAATGAATTGCTTTGTTTTCAGGAGTAGAATGGATTTGCACCTTTAAGTGCCAGCTGGCTGCAGGTAGAGACAGAACAGCTTGATTGCTAATTAGAACCAATTTGGAAGAAGGGCCTGTGAGCTAAAATGTCTGGCAGAACTTATTGTGTCTTTGTAAGCTGGAGACTGTTCCTACCTTGGGAAACTCCCAGCTCCAGAAACCAGCATGTATATGTACTAACAAAAACATGGGGAGTGGAAGGGGCTACCAACGTCGATCTTTGTAAGACAAGACAAATCCATGCGCGTCACTGCATTTTGCATGCAACACAAACTCTCCTCATGAGGCTGGGATTCATGTAGGCAGAACCTGGGCCACAGGGCAGCCTATATTGTTTTGGTACCTTAAGGGCATGTAAATTAACACACTACATTTGAGTGGGTTTTCATTCCAATCCATCTTTAGGTTTTCACCATATACAGCACAATATCCAAGCCCTATTTTACCGATACAGTACTATTAGAGGTTTGTCATGCCAGGTTCATGGATCTGAAATCACCTGTAATTTGCTGAGAATATCAGGATTGACTGTGCTACTGTGAGTGGAAAACTCCAACTTCTTCAATGGGCCACAGCTGTCCAACTTTGACCTGGAATTAAAAGATACTCCTGATGACTACCCAGAACCTGCCAGGCTCAGAAGAGGCCTGAAGACATACATACAAGCAGGACTTACATGGAGTACAGAGTGGGGTTCACTGGGGGGCAGACAAGGGGAGGGAGAGGGGTGGCAGGTGTTATCTCTGGTATTCAAACCAGAAAGGTTTTCCACAGCAGGCTTGGAGATTTCCGTCAGCCACAGTCACAGTAGAGAATTATACTGGTGGTTACCGAAATGTCTGCAAACACCCCTATTTAGAACTTTAAGATATAATAAACCCTTTATTCAAACCCAGGCTGTTCAAAATGTCCAGCTAATCGAGTGGATTGCCTGGACATCTTTAAGTGTTAATTGTGAAATTGGACTCTCAGAGGTTTTTATAAAATTAGATTTTTAAAGCTATGTCAATTATGCTGGAAACACAGGCTAACAGAGTGCTGCAGGCAAACACACATTCTATTCCTTTTGCAATGTACAAACAAGCAGCCAGTGATTGCCCTAGGAAACTATTTTCTGAGGGAATCAAATGCTGTATGCAGATGACTATACCATTATGAAATAAGTCAGACAACTTTTGCTGACTCACATGTACAACATGCCCATTACAAAGGAGCAAGTGACAGACAGCGCTTAATGCTGGGTCACAGAGACCCCTCAGGAAGTCTGGAGTGTCTCTCTACATGTACAAACCCTCACACACGAACTTCTAACAGTGCTGCAGGTTCAGAGAGAAACGCTGCCCCGACCACTATGTTTTTCAGACCCCCAGTGAAACTGCTGCTTCTGCGCTTGTGCAAATCAGAAGAGATAAATACCTTTGGAAGAAGTCCAGAAATGCATTAATTAGAATGCCACATGCCTCTTCCAGGTCCCCATCACAGCCTCCAGAAGCAGAGGATGCGGGGAGATACCACTCGTACAAAGCCCAGTAATGGAAGTCCTGCCTGTAATATGAAACAACAAAAGATTGGTTTCCTCTTCAAGTCATCATGCTTTCTCTCCATTGTTTTAAAAAGAACACAGTGCCCCTAATGTCATATAGCACAGCAGAAATACACTGTCAAGCAGACTGGCACATATAAGAAATCAACATGAAACTATGAACAATGGTTGTACCAAAGGAAGGAAGGAAGGAGAGGGACAGACAGCATGCATTTACATTGTCCTAGTCCTCATGGACCTTCTGAAACTAAAAAGGTAAAGATTGTGAACTACCTCCATTGTAACACTGCCCTTACCTTTCAGAAGCAGAAAGGATATCTGTTTCAGACTGGATCTCAAGCTCAAACAACAGCCACTCTCTGAAAGATAACTGAGGTAGAGCAGAGGATCAGCACACCTTAAGGGCAGAACAAAACCGCCAGGCTTCTACAGCCTGACTGCCCAATGCAGCTGAGCCCTCTGCGACATCCAGCTCACTCCCACCATCCCAGTACAATCCCAGTGCACTGCGTTTACAGAGCAGGAGGCTGCATGCAGTTCTGAATCCCTGCTCAGGAATAAGAACTACTTTTGTCCCCATAATATCCTCCTGGTAAGAAACACAAGTCAAGTGACACACCAAAGGCAAGTCTACAAAGCACCACATCTATCTATCTAACATCCATATTTAAGACCTAGACACCAGCATGGAGCATATGGCACTTTACACAAATGATAACATAAAGAGAAAACTAGAATAATACTAAGAGCTAGCAATAAAGCAGTCACATATTTCACTCCATATGTACTTTACAGGCCTGCCCAATTTTACATGTAGTGTATATGAAATAAATCTGTAAAACCTTTGTAGCACTATATGCAAGGACTCCTCTACACAAGACAAATTTCTTAATGAAAAACCAGACAGAGAAACAACCGTCACATAAGACATCCTCAAGTTAATGTAAAATGAGTGTCTATAACATTTATGAATGTGCTTTGTATCAATATAGGACTCATTAATCCACTTGCAGGGTGCTGTAGGAGGCTTCGTGACTATAAGCAGAGCACCAGAAAAAGCAAGTGTTTTCAAAGATTTGGTTTGTGTTATAGATCAATCCCTACAAAAAAATGAAACAGGTAGGCAGACAGAAATTAGTCTATTATATTGTCATAATCAGAGCACCCCCACAGTACAAGCTGACAGTAACACATCATATCTTGATCTATTTGTTGTTTTAAACTTCTCTGTACAACCAAATGCCTCCTACCAGCACCTTATCCCTATCTCTGAAGTCTACACATAACATCCAGCACTTGGACTGCATTCATCTCCCCATCTCCTACCTACAGCCTGTTCAGGTAGCAGCTATTACCACAACACAGTAATCACCCTGTAGCTATTCTGGAAAGCCCATAGTGCAGTTCTGAAGCACAAGCATTATGATCTGAATGAAATCTAGCTCATAGAGTGACTTTCACCTGAAATACTTTCTCCTTCAGGAATTCCTGGAAGTGCGTTTGCTTCCACAGACAGAGACTGGCTTTCGTGTAGCTCACGGAGGGACAGGACAAGAACCTCCAGGACAGTTCAACTTCCTCCTCCTCACACCCAGTTCCTCGAGCCTCCAAGTTCAGCCGGGGCACAACATACTGCAACTAAAATAGGGACACCTTTCACCAGGGGCAAAAACTGCTTTCATCAGTGAACAGTGTGAACTATGGAACACGCAAACACACTTGAAGACACTGCACCAGTAATGCAAGCTGTTCAATATTTTGCACAAACAGGCTTCCCAAATGGAGCAAAAACTGTAATGTTCACTAAAAATCCAAGCTCTGAAACAGAGAATTCATGGGTCTGCTCCTTTGTACTACAGCAAATTAAACCCCCCACCTGCAGCCCAGGGGAACTCAGCAGACTTAGTTGTTTCTCATTCCACCCACCCACAGTGTTCACACAAAAATCCCAAAATATGTCAAATTGCCAACACTCAGAGGGTTTTTTCCAAGGTCCCAATCACGGAGTGTGTGCAGGGTACAATTTTAGACATCAGAGTCTTTCAGTGCATCATTAAGCCATAGCAATGCAAGCAGAGTTGCTCCATAATAGCTCACACCTCGTGGAATGAACAAACAGAAAAGAGACTCAGATCCCAACATGCAGTCAGGGTAAATACTGTAGTTAGTGCTGTTAAGCCTGAGCACTCAAAAAGTTGCCCTGGCACTGCGTTTTTAACAAGTTAGGCAAAGCAGGACTTGATGCACCTTTTACCTTCTTTAAAAGGCCAGGAGGAAGGAAGCTGCATAAGTCGCCATGAGGAAGGGAAGAAAACTTGCAGAGATAATAAGAAACTGCTGCAGTACAAAACCTGAGGAAAGAGACAGCAGTTACTTGGCTTAGCCAATTTGCTACGTCTGTCTTCTTTTAACCACTGTCACTTTCAATCCAGGAAGGTCCAGGGCCAAGACAGACCCAAGGATGCCACCAATGATGATCTCGAACACTTTTAGCAGTACCCAGTGCCCCCCTAGTCCAACAGTGGAATCCCTGTGCAAGCTTTAACAATAGATTTTAAAGGAAAAAGCTGTCAAGATAACTATATCCATTATTTTAGAAGCTGGCACAGGAAGTTGGGGAAAAGGCAAGGACAAAACCATAAAGCCTGTGCTCTGTGTCTCTGGGTACAAGCTTGAAGGCTCTGTATTGTGCGAATCCAAGTGAACTCCAGAGACCCCCTCCTTTTTAGTAAGGGGTGTGGCCTGTGGAGATCACAGCTACACGATGCTTCCACTTGATCAGAGATATCCAGGCACGGTTGGGGTTTCCATCTGCCCACCTCTCCCTAGAAGATGAGGGTGACTTCAGTGAGCTTTAGATCAAGACAATGAGAGATTGCTCTGGGGTCTTGGCAAGTTGCTGACACAGCCCACAACTGGACAAAGTAACTTCTATTTTCAAACAAAAGGATCCTTAAGCCAAATCCTACTGTGGACTCTGGTGTAAGAGCTATACCTAGGGCCTTCCTGTATGGCAGAATGCATTGGCCCATGTTTCTACTTGTGGGAAATCCAGCCTGGCACTCTAAATAGGAAAACCAGGCATCTGATGGCCAAAGGCTCTCACCTCAAGCAGAAGGCTAAGGACTCCCCTGTCCTGCAGGCCAGTAAACAGTCACAGAACTCAGTAACAGGAAGACCCCTTGCAGAGCCAGGCTGAGGAGCCAGGGATTCCACATCCACTTCAGGAACGAAGGACTTGCATTCGCATAAGTGAACCACAAAGGCAGCCAGTCCCAAGATGTGAGCCTCGTTTAGGGAAGGACCCTGCAGATAAACCGAAACAGCTGAAGGGATGCATTTCACTGTTTTTGAAGGACATGAATGGTAGCAATGTAAGAATCCTGCAACAGCAGCTCAGTGCAACTAAACATCTGTTCCACTCTCGCAGAAGTTCAGAAACTTCTGGTTTTCCAGATTCTGCTGTAGTTGGAATCATTTACCAGCCTCATAACTTAACCTTTTTCAGAACAGAATGAAGGGCACAAAACCAAGGATACCCTAAAAACTAGTGGCCATACAAGATATAGCTCTGGGTTTCAAATATCTCCTAGAAGCTGGCTGAATGGTAACCGTGCTACACACACCTTATACCCCTCCAACACAGTGACTCTGAAATGACCTGAGGGAATTCAGCAAGAACAAAAACAGCATAAGGCAGCTGTGTGTCAACTCCCAGCATGGGAGAGGGTCAGGACAGGCAGAACTGATTACCAGACATAAGAGGCTGCACCAGTGGACAATTCAGGGGATACAAAGATGATACACAAAGCAACTCCCCACCCTTTCCTGGGCTATGCTCTCTGTGTCTGCATCTCTCGTGAGGCAGAACACACAATGTAGCCCCAAAATTGCAAGCTGGGGAATGTGATTTGGTGTGTAATACTGCTTGTACCCATTCAGAATGAAAGTTTGAGGGCACAGACCATCTTCACACTGATGCAGCATTTACCCAGCACCTGTAATGTCTAAATGTTCCTCTTAACTAACTGTCAGTGCTTCACTCCAAACATCACATGCAAAGTCTATGTTAATGAAGAAATGCAGGCACAGAATTAAAAGCCACAGAATCTGGAAGTCTAAGGATTAATCCAGCTATGTGTTCTTGGTATCTTCATTGCTTAACAGACTTTAACCATGCAGTCCAGAATGTGCCAGGGGCTAAGTTAACACTCCAGGAAAATCCTACTGTTAGTACTTCCAGAGATTGAGTTTGGACACTTGTCCAATGCAAGATTTCTTTGGAAAGTAACAGGCTGCAGAACACTCTCTGCAGTGCGGCTCAGATGGGCATGCACCACATGCTTCGCATGCAGAGGCCAAGACAGCCTTGAGCATGAGGGTCTTCACTAACCTGATAATAAATAAGCTGACAAAGCCTGGTCAGCAAGGCAGGCAGGAGATGCCCATGTCCACAAATCATCTTCACAAACAAGGATGGACAGTGCCCCTGCCTAGAGAGAATACAAAGCATATGGTCATGCTTTTGTGCCCAGAAGCTTATCTAACAACACTCCCAACTACAGTTGACCCAATAAAACATATGAAAAAGTCATGGTTCTTGCACAGGGACTGAAGAGCCATCGGAGATGACCACATCTGGGCTTCAAGTGATTTACACTGTAGTTGAAGAAGAAAGTTCTGAGGAGAGGAGGCTGCTAGAAGGAGAGAAAGGAGATTGCTCCAGACATGGAAACACAGACAACAACAAAGAGAGAGACAAGGGCAGAGAAACTGAGACAAAGGTGCCTGTTACCTTAACAGCTGGGGCAGGATTTCTTAAAACATGCTGTACAGTCTCATCTATTCCCCTAACATATAGATAGCCCTTCTGGGCTGGTGGCGGGACAGCTCTTGGGGAGATAAATTCGGGGAAAGAATTTCCCCAAGTGCTGCTGGTTTTCATGGCTACCTTACAGTAGGGCAATCCAGGCTAGGTTCACTATTACTTCACATCACTTAGCACAGTGTGATAAAAAAGGGACAGGCTTCCCACGTTGGTTGTCAAAGCACAAGAGTGAGCCTTCTCTTGGGGTGTACTCAACCGTGCTGAGAAAGCTGCTCATCCCAGCAGCGCTCACAAAAACATGCCCCGTTTTTTTAACAGGACTGTAGGCAGCTTGTGGCTGTCTCGGGAGTTGCAAAAGAAGGAAATATTTTGACTGTAACATTTACACAATTATTGCTGACAACAGAAAGAGTAAAAAGCAAACGGTTCTTTCCAAAAGGAACTTCAGGTAAAGGACTGTTTAGTCATACTCAGACTCTATTTGTCAGCTCAGACAAGCATGTAACTGCTCGAACAAAGTGACTCCCACACAAATTTAAGCTCAAAGGGAGAAAAACAAAACATTTCACACTGCTTTTGATCACGTCCTCAGTAGGAAGTTTCATGCCTTGTCCACTTGGTACTGGAGATGGCCATAGGGCTAATGCCCAAGATGCCTGGATCCACAGCCCCCAAAATAACCCAGAAGACATTCTAGTGTTTCATATGCAAAGAAAAATACCCTCTTTGTGCTTTGATTAGTTTGAGCTAACAAAAAGTTACCAAGAACTCCATAAGAGAAGGCTGAGGGGGGATCTAGTGGCTTGTTACAAACTAGTCCAAGGGGACCAGCAGGCATTGGGGGAGTCCTTGTTCCCCCAAGCACTACCAGGAGTGACTAGAAATAATGGTCACAAGCTGGCAGAGGGTAAATTCAGATTAGATATCAGGAGGCGCTACTTCACGGTCAGGACGGCTAGAATCTGGAACCAGCTTCCAAGTGAAGTGGTGCTGGCTCCTACCCTGGGGGTCTTTAAGACAAGGCTTGACAATCACCTTGCTGGGGTCATTTGACCCCAATACTCTTTCCTGCCATGGCAGGGGGTCAGACTTGATGATCTCCTCAGGTCCTTTCTGACCAACTATGAAACTCTGCTCAAGACCTCTCTTTCTATCCCATCTTTAGAAGCAACACACTGCCACTATTACCAGCAGGCAGCAATGTATTATAACAACAAGTCATCTGGTAGAAAGCTGAGCTAAGATTCACTTCAAAATTACTGAGGCTGTAGAAAAGCACAAAGTATTTCCACCATCATATCAAAATACAGTAGTTTTTACATCAGCGAGGCTCAAAGTAAAGGCTTGAAAATGTCACTCTGGCATACTGGGCAGCAACAAGGGTTCTCTACAGATCCCTGCATAGTGCAGGTATTATAGCACCCTGCAGGTCACTCCTGTGAGCAGCCTGCCCATGTGCACATCTTACCTGTCAGGGGGGTTAAAATAGGAAGCAGCTATTAGATTCTGGCAAAAGGACGTCAGTAAGAGATCAATGACCTGGAACAAAAGAAACCATTCGTGTCTTTGTGACTGGAGGGCCTAGATCTACTTTTAGATGGATACACGCACACTTTCCCCACATATTAGAACAGACATGTGCTATAGTCATGGGTACCAAGACACTGAAGTTAAGGCTCTGCATTATAACCCCAGGAAAGTTTTGTATCCCCTCCAATTATCCAGACATGCCCCATCAAGAAAGCCTGTGTCACTGAATGCATATACATGATATACTGCATATCCCTAGGGCTCTGCAGCCCTCCAGAGACTGGAAGGATCAGTGCACACTTCTGTTCTCCAGAGAGCACTACGAGATGTGCAAACTGGCAAATACATTTTCTATTCTTCAGAGAAGTCAGCTTTTGGTGTGGGCTGTATACACGTGCACACACACAGCCCCCACTGGCCCCCAAGCTAACTGTGCTCCTCCTCATTCCGAGCTCTAGCATACTCACATTCTGATACGGAGCTTCAATTCTGGGGTCAGAAATGTTAACTTGGACTCGAAAATTCAGGGAGGCAGCTTGGTTCTTATCTTCACTGTGTCCCAGGACTGCAGTCAGCCTCTCAGAGATGACTGCAATCTGGGCTGGCACAGCTGCAGGAGAAAGCAGGATGAGAAGAAAAAAAAAAAAAGGCAAGTGCAAAGGTGAGAGAGGAGCTGGAATTCAGGGCAATACAGCGGTTTCCAAAATCCTTAGCTGTTGATTTTTTTGTATAAAGGCAAGGAGGGAATTCCTCTTGGCTTCTTTTAATATATACGCACTCCACTGTCTCATAATACCTTAAAGTGCAGCAGAAGAGACTCTTTTTTCTTCTGCATTTTGAGACCACCTTTGGTTTGGAAATGCCAAGAACATTGCCTGGAACAGCATGGAACTGAAGGGGGCCCCCTCAGGATGCTAAGACCAGATCCCTCCAGTCACAGACAACACTGAAGTTCCAAAGCACCCAGAGGAGCCCTCCCTCCAGCACACACAGCTGTGGAGTACTGTGTAATAAACTTAGGATCTTTAGTATAAACACTAAATCCACAGGGTGCCGCCTGAGGACAGCAGGAGGGATAAGTGTGCTACCAATGCCAGGCCCCTGCAATTAAGAGAGACCTGATGGTGCAAAACAGAAAGTGCCCCATGCAATAGTAGAAGGTGAAACAGTGGCCTGACCCAAGATAAATTCTTTCCTGACCTAAACCCAATAATCTGTTTAACCCTGAGCATGTGACCAACAGACAGCAGGCAGAAACCTAACAGGTTTTCTATACTGTTAGAACACTCTTCCGCCTATCTTCCACCTCTAGCTGCAGCTAATATCTGATGCTTCAGAGGATGGTGAAACCCAACTCCTCCCTCCTTTTCCCCTTTCCAAAAGCCAAGTAATCCAATGAAGAGGGAAAATAATTTCCTCCTGGCCCCTACAAGCAACCAGCAGACACCCTGAAGCATGGGATTAACACAACAGGGCATAAGCAATATAAGGATATTAAACATTCAGGAGGAAGGAGGAGGAACACAGGATGGAAGCCTGATCCATAAGGGCCTATCACACCCAGTCACCTTCCTTACCTGCACTCATGAACCACTGGGCCCCCTGCAATCCAAGCTAGCACGTGTCCTCAAGGCACCAGAGCCCAGAGATGTGTCAAGCTTATGACCCCAGTGCAGACCTGCTCAAACACTCAGCCTCTCCACACCTCCAGGAGACTGTCTCTCTGCCCTGTCACCTTTTTCTCTAGATTCAGCAATTGCCTCCAGGCTCCGCCCTCATCAGCAGCACAATCGAAAACAAAAGAATGGGTGAAAAAAATGGAACTTCCAGCACTTCTGCACTTCCCAGATTTTGGCTTGTGGGACAGGGGCCGTTTGGTACTCAGAACAGTGCTCCATGGGTTACTTACTGCCCTGCAATGCCTCTCACAGCATATGCTCTACAACTTATCACACACCAAGGATAAGGAAAGCGCTAAGGACATTTTTATACATGCTCTGGGACACTACACCGGGCACATTAATTTGCGAGCCATGCTAATTAAAAGTCCCCGCACACCACGCATAGCAGCATCCCTGCACTGAAAAATAGCAGTGGGGCACACTTTGAACTAAAGCTCATTGAGCGTGTTTTAGTTCAAAGCACACCGTCACCATTTTTTCAGTGCAGGGACACTGATACATATAATGCAGAAGGCTGCCTGGGTGCATCAGTTTCTGTGCTCCAGCAGACTTGATTAATTGAGTCTGCTCCCACATGCTGGGTTTCCAGGGCATCGGAGCAGGCTCCCCACACGTGTATAGGAGACCAAAACCTCCAAATGCATCTGCAGACTAACCACAGGCCACAAAAATGCGTTTCCCTTCTTCTTCAAACCAAACAAACACTCTTGCCATCATTGCTTACATGTTTACATCCTTGGGACAAAATAAGTAAGTTGAGGGTGTTAAATGCCAAACACCAGCTGTTTGTTTGTTCCTTTTTGTAAGCAAGCAGCAAACTCTAGTTTAGGCATCATTCTTCAGGGGAATTTACTGCTCGGGGTTTTTCAAGATACAGTAAATGTATTTTGTTTCATCTGTCAGGATGACAAGTCCCACCACAGCTAAGCTTGGCCAACATATCTGTCTTGATCGCAGTTAAAGGAAAGCCAAAGCTGGTACACTATCTTCCTAATGCACAGCTCATGAACTGAGAGACCACAGAGTATTTTGGAACAATGGTTCCCAAGCAGCAGTCCAGAGAAGCAACCCTTACACCAAAACTCATATTTCACATCCTACCAGAGGGGCAGTGCTCTGGTCTCAAACTGCATGGCTGAACAACAGTAAGAGGGGAATCCTCAACCTCTCAGCAGAGAAATGCTGTAATAAAAAAGATGGCCCTCACCTCTAAAAAGATGACCAGGAGGAACTACATGAATCAGAGAGATTGGTCTTCAACCACAGTGGCACAAAACATAGCTCTGTTGTTCCGGAATTACCAACAGCCACCTGTGAATATTTCTTACATTTTATTTGCTACCTGCTCCCTCCCCACATACCACTGTATTTGCTTTGGTCAGTGATCAGCGTTCTCAGTTCAGCTAGTTCAGCCTTAAGCTGCTCAAATGGCTCTTTAAGATGGTCAGTCTCCATTTCTATTGATCCATCTAGATAAATAGGAGAGAAATGTGATAGATATTATACCAGTTTAAAAACATGAAACCTAAGCAATAATTTACTATTCTTCCACATACGCCTTATGTAAAGATTACATTCACTTTTGTAGGTAAATCCACAACACAATTTGGATCCGTCACTGTTCATAGCGTCATTTTATCCTCAAAATTAAAATGCCATTTGATCACTTATGACCTTACGTCTTAGAAAAGAATTTAACTCTGAAACCAAGAAATGAAAGAATCTCACTTCATAATTTCTTTCCTACTCTGATTTGCTCTCCATCCCCTCGCAGCTAGGCTGCAAAAACATTCCACAAACGCAAAGTTAAATGCTAAAATCTGAAATCAGACTAAAATCAACAGCTCCTGGCTGAAACAAGAAAGCAAAAACTATATTTAAGTCCAGATGGATAGGTTGGATCTTTGTTTAAAAGCGAAGTTCCCATTTGTCACTGGAGAGAAACAGCTTCCAATATGCAGCAGTGCAGGCCCAGAAGCAAGCAGAGATGGTCAGTGAGTGTTCGGGAGGCAGGGTTTTGTGTCAGAATCAAAACAAACCCAACCTTGGACACATGGAGATTTCCAAATAAAGACTTAGGCTAAATTTGCTAATTGTTATAACAGTTTCAAGTGATTATATTTTATCACCTTTCTGTGCTAGAGCAGAGCCTAGGGGAGGCTTAGAAATAATGGACAAAACTTATCTTTGGTATAACTTCATTGATGCCAGTGTAAGAGCACTAGTGATGAATTGGCTTAAATGATTCAGTTCTGCCACAATATAAGGAAGATCAGAAGAAGCCGCTAGAGGTCACTGTTAACTCAAATGTACTTGTGCTTGCAAAGAACAACTTTCTTTACAACTATTTAGTTGGTCGAATAAAAAATATCACCTCTACCCAAAGACTTTGCCTGCCCTTGTGCTTAGACCAATACAGCTACTGCCTAGATCCCCGAAATATAGAAAATACCACATGTTGCCATTTGAAATGGAAACTCCACAATCTGAAGAAGAAGAGCCAATTTCAACAACCAGGCCTAATTTTTAACATCACTTTTATGCCACACCCCCTGCCCGGATGACATCTGACACCTACAGGTAAACAACCTGCTTTTGTTTTCTGCAACCCTTCTAAATTTGCATTCTTTCAGAACAGCTTTCTAAAAGACTGGCTTTTTTCATACCTGACAGACTTTTGACTATCTTTCATACCTCTCACCATTTTCAATTTCTTTTTTTTGCCCAAGGAAGGATGTGTGTGTCCAAAAGCTTGCAAAGAACAACTTTTTTGGAACAATTTAGTTGATCTAATAAAAGATATCACCTGTACCCAAAGACTTTGCCTGCCTTTGTGAAAGCCTTCACATTCCAGCAGGGTCACGGTGAACTGCACTACTGTCACTGGTCTTTTTTTGCACTTCCTGGTTTCCAGGACACTGAGCAGCCAGACCCTGCTGAATATCAGAGGACTGACAGAACTTCTGTCCTTGTGTTAAGTAGAAGGGGTCAAAACATACCTATAGAGCAACAGCAACTTTGTGAGACCCCTTAAAAAAGTGTGACGTTTCCTTAGTATAGTCTGTATACTAACTTAAGCTCAGTTACTGACACAAACTAGGAATATTTGACTTTAGTGGACCTAACTCAGTATTGTTGCTTCTGTTACTGTTTGAAGATGGGCCCCATTTTGGGAAAGTCAGCAGACTGAAACTCCCCTTGCTCAGAGAGGCTGTCGAAGTAAGTCCATTAAAATTGTGCAACGCTGTCAGCCTAGCTGCTAAGGTCAGATCTCAAACTAAACTCAATGGATGTGGGTTGGCAACCATAACAGTTACAGTTTCAGACTTACTTTTCCACCTACTCCCTTGGCCCCTTTTCTAGGCACTTTAACTCAGTGCTAAGACACACCACAGCTAATATACAATCGCACTGTCCTGCACGAGACCAGGACTCGGGTTCTGACACTCCAGGCTAGTGGGGATAAGGGGTTTGGCTGCACAGCAAAGAAATATCCAACCCAGTGTTAAAGTAGCTAGTTCTGGGATCAGTCACAGCCCAGATAAGACAGCACGAACTTCCTGATAAGACTCGGAGCTGTTGGTTTCATATATTAATACAGTATAAATCACTTATGTTTACGCACACAAAGAAATGGACTGATTTGCATCGGAATTTTCCCAAGGATCATAAAGGGCATCAATAAAAACAGAGATAGTTAATCTTGGCTCATTTTGCCAACATACATGTTTAAGGAAACAGATTCTCACCTTGTACCAGTTTCTTTTTCATAGCTTGACAATCTTGAATGTATCTGGAGTACACATTTGGGGGAATTTTATTGGCTCTGAATTAAGAGAAAAATATATATGAATCAGACAGAGACAGACAGAATTAATATGTATTCCCATATATGTCTGTGACTGCAGTACTTGATGGGCAGGTGTACAATGCTAAATGAACATTTTCGGACTAGATGGCTCACTAAGGTCCCTTCCAACCCTAGAATCTATGAATCTATCACTGTGTATGTAATAGGACTACTTCAGTGTTTTAATAAGGTTCTGACAGCTACAACTAAGTCTTAGACACTACATGCAAGACACTAGACCTGGAGACTGAATCAGGGCATCTCATATGAACAGTCCTTAGAGTTTGCCAATAAGTACCAATCTGTAAGCAAAGTGTCCTGCAGTACTATGGGCCTCAGATAACCTGATTCAGTCAAACACTTCTAAGAAAAAGCCTAGCAAATCAGAAATTCCCTTTGCATCATGCACTTTGTTTTCAGTACCTCTTTAAGGAGTCTATAAGAGCCATGCATGAATCTGGAATTTCAGGGAGCTGTAACAGAGAAAACATTTGGGTTAGAAGAGCATTCACTATTCACAAATTTACAAATGGAAGCATACCCCCTGCCCCCAGTACTAACCACTCGTGGTTGGAGTAAAGCAGGAATAAAACGGGAAATATAGTAAGGTCGTCTGAAAATACTAAAAAGACATGGCAAAGGTTAGCAGCAGCTAAATAGAGAGTCACTGTTGTTCTACCAAGTGTGATGTCTGCTTGGCTGTACATGAGGAGTGTTTAAAACCCAGAACAAAGTCTATTACCCGTAAGAGGGCAGCACTTCTAAACAAAGCCACTTAATATAGGTGTTAACTATTGTTAGCATCAAGTTTCCTTCCCCTATCAGCTGCTCACAAGAGAATGAATCCAAATTCACACCAACAGCATTCGTACTAATGAAAAGACCCTGAAGCTGTGGGTCATTTCTTGCATGGATGCGGCTTTCCCATCCTCTTACATATCACCTGCACAAACAGCCTGGGCTTAGGTGTCTATTGCAGCACTAGATAAAATAGGGAGCTCTTCCTAGATACCCCTTTGCTCTCAGTCTAAGCCTTTTCCCCCATTTCTGTTTTGACATACTCCTGAAATAGCATACTTTGCAGAACCCTTGGGCAGTCACCATACCTGGCTTCCATCACGCTGGTAGGGATCTTCCCTGTATTTTCAAATATCTGAATGGCCTTTTCAACATCCTGAAGCGCTTGGCAGTGGGGCTGGCTCATGTAGGTGACAAGGGAAAAAATAATGAGGATGTTAAGATGACAGTAAATCTGTCTGGCCTGCTCTTTCAAGCCTAGTAATTCACTATTTTACCTTCACTGTATTCACAGTACAAAGACCGAAAGGATGCCAGTGATTGCTATGGAGAGTAACAATGTAAGAAAAGCAGGGGAAAGGAAATGAAGCTCAACCTGTACCCAACTATAGTGTCTCCTTGTGTGCAAGCATAACTAACACAGAGCTGAAAGAAACCAGAAGAGCTTTTCACTTGGAACTTCATCAGGATGTTACCCCCCCACCCCGTACCATGTTTCTCTGTATATTTCTTCCAAAAGTTTTCATACCCTTCTGCATCCCAGTAAGTCAGTTCCCAAGTCTTTCAGTTTGAGAAAACAATCAGCTTGGTGAGATGCTCCACCTGCACCTCCAAAATCTCAAGCAGTACCTTTTCCAGAAAATCATATCATCTTTGAACCTGTCTGCCTCCCATCACCAGATAAAGTTGCTTTTATCTGCAGCCTCCACTCCTCTCTAGCTTCTCTTGTTACCTCTTCTGTATTTTCCTGCCATACAACTATTGGTCCTGACAGCCTGCTTTGATCATTTCATG
>NW_017728998.1:2294583-2321529 GCF_001723915.1 Gavialis gangeticus | reverse complement strand
ACTATATTTCATGCTCCTTTACATAAATTCACTCTTCTTATTTATTTCCAGTTGATTGATCTGTCCTATCGAGTTAGCTGCTGATCAAAACACAGAATAAAAATGTTACTCAAAAGTAACAACGGCAAAGCCAAACCTCCCCTTTCTGTTTAGTAGTGTTATTCAAAACATATCGTGTTTATGGCAGCCTGGGATTGCAGTCTGAGGACACAACTCCTGCCAAAGAGAATACCCCTTAAAATCAGCAAGTTATCTTGATTGCTATGGAAGGCCAATGCCATTCATAATTGAAAAGACTTATTTACTGAGGTGAGGTAGTGCAGCCCTTTCCACGTGACCAGTAACGAGATGGAAATCATCACAGTAACAAAGAGTATAATTAGAAAACATTCTGAATAATCATCCAGTACCTGCACAATTTCTTTGGTTGATAAATCTTCGTAAAGCCCCATGTCCTCTATGGAGACCTGTGTAGGGTTACATAAAAAAACCACAAAGTGAAGTGGGCTGCACTCAGAGAAAAACCTCATTCTTCAGATGCAGAAGAACACCTTTTACTAACCTTGAGATCAGCCAGCCTGGTTTTGGCCAGAGCGATATATTCCAAGAGAAAGGAACGGTATTTTGCTGGCACAAAAGGTGGATGCATTATGTGGACCTAAGGAATTAAGTTCAAAGATAGGGTTATGATTCTTTAGTTTTACAAGCTATGAATGCCAACTTCTTGTTCCTCCTATAGATTGTCTGATCAAATTCCCAGAAATAAGCAGGCACAATTGCCTGCTTGAGGACTCAAAGAAAAGCTAGTCATATTACAAAGGAAACCTTTCCATACGCAAAGTCATGATGAGCTTTAATCTACTCCCCTGAGAGTTAATTTTTTTCATTACACCAAGTAAGGGAATCCTTTGTTAGTTATTTTTGGGAAGGATGCTGGTCCTGCTTTTGAGGGATTTATCATAAGCAAGACAATTATAAAATATATGCTGAAAGCCTGACTTAATAAGCTGAAGCAGCTTGGAGCAGCTTTCTAACATAGCCCCCAGAAAATGATCTTCATTAGCAGCTTCTCACCTTCAGGTACTGTGGCGCTTCAAAGGGCACCAACTCCGACAGGAATTCAAACAGGAAGACCAAAGCCTTCTTGCTGTTACCATGGTAACCACTTGAATTCCCAAAGGAAGCCTAAAAGAGGAAAAATGACAATATTGCCTTTGAGTGTCGAGAGACTACAATCAGTGTAGCGATCCCAGCTGCCATATAAATCTGTTTTCTGTCTAGGCAACACACATCCATAGAAGGATTTCCTGAGAACATTATTTATTTATTTAAAAAAAAATTTATTCAATTCCCAGAAAACCTATCACAATAAATATCAAAGCTCAGTTTAAAGCCCTTCAGGGACCACTTACAGGCAGTTAAATGGAGGTGGTAAACTGAGATTTGTGACTTGGGAGTCAACAGCAGACTCACAGGTTTTTACACAGTGGTAAATACAGCTTTGCCCTGATAAACCTAAATATTATAGGAACAATACACCTGTCTACCAAGGTCACACAATATAAAATTTTATTTTTCAATAAGTTCTGGCTATTTCAGGACTGACAAGCCCACTTGTGCGTATACAAATACATAAAGATCTGCATCTCTAGATTCAATATACTTTTACTACAGCTGCCAAAGCAGATCCTCAACACGTGTGATTACCACAGCTACCTATACTTCTCTGCAATTTCTCCAGCCTACAACCCTGCATAACAACGCTTTCAGTTATCAAGACGCTGGAAAATATCTAGTCTTATTGTACTTATTAACAAGCCTTGTACACCAAAATTTCTGACCAATAACCAGAGAAGCCAAGCAGAAGTCAGGGGAGGAGGGAAGGAAAGCTAAAAAAAGACACGATTACTGAAGAGAAGAAATATTTGGGTTATTCCTTTGTAAAGCTAAAGGCAATTGTCAATACTAATAATATATCACTACAGTCAGGACTATTATTGCCCACCTCTACTCCAGAAGGATCAAGGTTCTTCCTATGCATGTTTAAACGAATTCACTCCTTCTAATTCTCTCCCGACACACTCCCCACTGACAAAAACCACAGAATTCTCAGCTAGTCTTTTTTTTCTTATTCTTACCTTAAACCATTCAGCATAAGGCACGAAAACAGCAGGACCCTCCAGCGCAGCCTGACGAACTATCAGGAACGCAGTGATTATATTTTCCATATCATAATTCTCAAAGGCTTTTGTGAGCAGACGACTCAGTAGGTCTAGAATTGATACAAACAGTAACCTAAAGACACAAATTACCTGTGGCTGAAATTTGAAATGGACTCTTGGCATTGGAATTCTCTTAAAAATAAATGCAGCCCATTATCTGCTTTGGGACTAGGCCACAACATTGTATCTGTTGTATAATGGGCACCTTGCTTTTCAACAAACCATTTAGACTGCACTGGTCCCCAAGAACTGCAGAGTCCAGACCAGCGAACACTAGGAATCACAGAAGAAAGGGGCACACTCGTGGTGCGCACACATTAAGAAAGAACCCAAACTGTACCAGTAAAGGCTACTCAGATTAGCAGCTAAGGTGATTATTGCATAACCGCTGCTACCAGAATTAAAATTTTGAGAAACTGCAGTTGAAAGGCTTGACATGTACATCAGGATGGAACTTGGACAATCTGAATGGAGAAGCACAGCCCTGGTGTTCTTTTTCTTACAAGGCAGCAAGCAATTAATTATACAATGGCTGAAACCATCTAGAATCTGACTACAAATCTAATACTGTGCTGGTCAGGGCAGTCCTGAATGTTTGGCACCCAGACAGCAAAAGACAAGCAGGACACAGACACACTACCACTTCCCTCAGCACCCAGTACCTTTAACCAGCTGCTCTGCTTTCACCTGGCAAATCACCAGTGTGGATACAAAGGAAAGTACATGCTGCCAGTTCACCTCATGAGTCTCCAGGACCTGTTGCAAATGAGACAGCAGTTCCTCTGCACTGAAGGCCACGAACAGCTGGAAGATAGTAATGGTGTTTCATTTTAGTTCTGCCATCCTGGTAGAGTGAAATCTCCTCTGCATTTTGTCCCAACAGGACACTCCTGACTTCACTCAGGATGCAGCTGCCTTCTGTGATTTTGAGACAAAGCTACATTTGTGTGCTCCCCAAACAAGCTTCCCAGCTCGTCAGTCCCCAAACAGCAATGCTGCCGTTGACTCCAATGTGAGTAAGATCAAGCTGTTTCACAAACACAATGATGCAAGTGCCTTATCTACTTTTTACTCTTTATACATGGCTTGTTATTGTTATATTTTGGACTGCAGCATGCTCACACTGTATTTGTCCCTCCCTTACTTTCACTTTGTTGTGCAAACACCTTCATCAGGATGAGCAGCATTTCGTGACTACATTGTCTTCCCACCACACCATTGCCCACAACTACTGGAAGCTGATTCAGACCATGGGACTGAAATCCACCGCTTTCCTTCTCAGTCTAGTGTTTGCCATTGGTATTGTGACAAGGAAAAAAAAAAGAACTGCCAACTACAACTTAAAGAGTAGTTTTCATACACATCAAGTTCTGAGCAGTTTCAGAAATGTAACGTGAGAAACTTATAAGCTATGTTCTCTGTGCAAAACCTAGAAGACAGACGTACTTTACGATACAGGGTAGCGAGTAGTGGGGTGGTTCTTGCAAAACTCCACTCTCTCTGCATACGAATGGCATCAGACACTGCACCCAAATTAAAAAAATGTTACTTTACAAATCACAGCAGATAAAAAGTATATGAAACCTTCTCCAAATCAGGCATGCAGCTCTATTTTAACCAACAATTCAGAAACCTTCCTCATTCTACTTGAGGATTTCTGTGCCTTTTCTTTCTTGATTCCTACCTTTCAACAGAGGATTATAAGTAAGAACTTCAGTCAAGGTGTGAACGAAAAATTGCTGCAAAGCATCTGGACACACGGTACTTCTGTACATTGCCACATTGAATACGTTCAGCCTATGAACAAACAAGAAACATTCAGGGACTACACAGGGATCCACTGACCATGCGTGGCTTACAGATGACACCTTTGTATTCTCATAGTTTCACAGTGCTTAGGGTCAAAAGGAACCAAAACAGATCATCAGGTCCAACCCCCTGCCCCGGGCAGGAACTAGTGCTGGGATCATAACACCCCAGCCAAATATCTCTCTCCAACTACTGCTGTTCTTACCTGTCAAGTTGTCAAAGTTGAAGTAAACACTGATAGATATTTTGAACACGTACTTCAAGAACGACTCTGCCCCTCTGCCTCCTTCCCAAATTGACAAATTAATATAGCTGTTTTAGTCAGTTTTTACATAAGAACCAGCTAAATGAAGCACAGGAGAACTGATCAAGAGACAGACAAGGCATGACAATTGTGATCTCTAACAAAGGAGCTGGAAGCAGGAAGTTCAAGAGGAGGCTGCAACTGATGGCAACTGCAAGGCACACGATGAGAACTCAGGTGAGAATGGCTGCCAGAAAAACTCACAGAGTGCCATGTGGGGATTCCAGGGGTGGTCTGAGATTGCCAGAAGGTGTTTTATTATGTTTCTTTTTTGCAAATACCAGCCAGTAAGTTTGTGTGTATGTGTTTGTAAGGGTGGAAAATATCAAGAATAAGTCAACTTACCTATGAATTACTTGAAAATGTCTAAAAAAATATATATGCTTACTTCATAAACTTATTACAAAAGACACACATGGAACAGTGGAACAGACATGCTTAGGGTATTTATAGGAGAGATTTCTTACCAGCATTTTACACCTTGCAGCTTAGTGGGGTCTTCCTGCTTTTCTTTAGCAATGGCATCCAGCACCCCTGATACCCCAAAATATAAAATAAACACAAAACAAGTCAGAGAAAGATTTGGAAAGAATTGTGCCATTAAGCTTAGAGAAACAAATTAGACTGAGCACTGTACAACCTTTAAGGAGGTGACCCCATTAGGGAATGGGCAGCAAGAACCATTCATCAGTGCTCAGTTCTCAGGAAAATGTCTTTATTAGCATTAACCTTGAACCACTTTAAAAGGATCCCCAGAATGTGCTGGCAATCGAACCATTTAAAGATACACATATATGACATCTCAGGTTCCAAACCCTGGCCCCAGATCTTGCAAATACAATCTGTTAGCACAGACCTTTGTGCCTCTGCGACGGTCCACTAAGAGACGACAAAATTCCGCAAAAGGACACAACGCTTCTGCTAGCAGGTCTTACCTGAACACACTGTTACAGAGGCATGACTAGGTCAACCACACCATATGAAAAAAGGTAGAACGCTGCTTGAAAATTCACCAAGGCAGTCCCACTTTGAGAGTTCACTGTATTACATCCAACACCACTCACACAAAGACTAGCCTCTGTTGCTAATACTGCTAAGGGTAAAGTGCTGGCAGTTCATTCATGGCACTGTCTTGGCACATTAAACTGCCATACTCACAGACTGTTATTAAGGCCGGTCCTAGTGAATGTGGTAGACAGCAGCTTTCCAGTTTCTTACTGTATCTTCAAATACATCTGAATTACTGTGGTGAAACCACCAAGCTTTAAAAGAAGAGCCTTTTGATGTGGGTTGGGATTTTTGGGGAGACAGAGATGTCTCATGCCTATGCCTTATCTGCCAAGCCCTGTTCTTTATTTAATTTATTCTCTCTCTCCATGAAGAGGAATAAAGTTAAGTAAAAGAGGGAAACTGCTTATCTTCAGACACAGGAGTTCAATATCACCGTATCATCATGTAGCCTAGTGCTCCTATTGCTTTCAGCTTGTTTGTTGATACCTACACCTCTCCCAGCCCAGATCTCTGCAAAATATTTAAATCATGACAGCAGTTAGTTACTGAAGTGAGGAGGCCCAACAGTGATGACCCAGAAATGTTCACTACACAAACTAAATAAGAATAATATCTATAGAATGTCTTAATCATTCCCCTTTTGGAGAAAACCCTGAAGGGTCTGCATATGGTCCTGGCCTGAAGAGCATTGCTATTAAGAAATGAGAACTGGTCAAGAGACCAGCGACAGAACTAATTCAAGGAATATCCTGGGCTCTCGCCTATCCATGGTAAAGCCAGGGTGCTCACACTGCAGATATATGGCTGTGTGGATAGGATGGCAACAGATGAAGATCATCCCCTGCAGAACAGGAAAGTTGACTTGTGCTTGGTTTCCCCCCCTCTCCCCCCCTGATTTGCAATGTAAATCCAGATGCTACTATTTTGTACCCAAATCAGCATCATCACAGCTCAGTGCAGAACAAGATACGCTGCTCTTAAGACATTTTAGGAAGACTCTAGCTATTAAATTACATACCCAGTTTAGATTATGTGGATGTCTTTGTTCATTACTCTTAACTCATCATTGTTTAATAAAGCTATTTGAAGCTCTTACAAAAAAGATACTCTTGAATTCAAAATGGCATCATTGACAAAGCACAGAGTTCCTTGTGCCAAACATGAAGGTTCAGAGCTCAAACATACCAAGGAACCAATAAGTTAGCCTGCAGCAAACTCCATGCTGCCACAGGTACACTGCTTCCAGGACCTGAGCCAGCTCATTTAAACCAGCTTGGTTATCTGTGCGCTACACTACAGTCTGCAGTGCACACATATCCTTAGTAAAGAAAAATTGGATAGGAGGCAGGACTTATTTGCCAGGCCAGAGATGAATGGGAGAAGAGACAGAGGCAGCTTGAAAGATCAGTAACTTTCTATTACACTGCAGTAGAGGAAACATGTTCTCAGTAAATAGCTCCTCTATGCCCTCTGAAATCTCCCAGAAAAGGAAGTCTACCTAGTAAAGTACAGTTTCAATACATTGCGCAAAACTCCAAGTAGGAAGTAACCAGTACTTACAGGTCAACATCCTTTGCAGAACAGCAAAACAGATCTGTTTGAAATGAACAAATGATGGTCACTTGGCATTTAATACAGCAGCAAGTGTGTTCAGAGTAAATCAAGGGGTTCAAACATTAAACTGTCCTGAAATTCCTGATTCAAAGCTTATCTTAACATAAACCAACTTGTCACATAAGTATAATGCGATTAATTGAACATTATATTTTTGGTATTGCAAACCAGAAATGCAGCAAAACAATCTAGGAGAACATATAGGTAAAAAAACCCAAACCAAATGGGGACCCCAAGAAGGGTGGATGTGTTAATTCATTATCTCCAAAATCATCTTTCAAAAGTTACTGATTTTAGAACCCTCCCTACCACCCCCAGCCTTGTCAAGTAGCTTAGAAGATTCACAATAAACTCCCCAAGAAGTTCCAGGCATTGGATCACTCAGCATTTACCTCACCCTATGCTCTCTAGCTGAATTACTGCCCTGTCTATATTGGACTGCAAGCTCTTCCAGCAGGAACCAAGCAATTCTGCATTCTACATAACATTACATAGATGAATGGGCACCCATCTTTTCTTTAAAGAATGTATATATAAACGGTTTCATGTTGCCCTTACCTGGGGGCTTTTATTTAATTCCAGCTTCTTTCCCCGATCAGCAGTTTGCTGGAATCCATTCTGAAGAAATGTGATCACAAAGTCTGCAAATCAAGAGTGAGCAACTGTTTTAGCATTCCCTTCTATCCACAACAGGAGATCACCCACCAGACTCCCAACCAGCGTTCCCTCTAAGCTGCATAGCATGTGCGGCTGCACAGGCACACCTGGCAGTGCAGCATGAGCATGCCCGCGCACACCACACAGCTTAGAGGGAACACTGCTCTCAACAGGACTTCACTTGTTCCACAGCCAGGTGAGCAGACTGCCCAACACCAGCTTATCTCCCCATTCGCGTGCAGAAGGTCCCAGACATCCATCTGTTCAAGAGCTGGTACAACTTACGCTGATGTTAATGTGTTCCACAGTCACACATTTGACATGTTTAGATAGATCAGACTCGCAGTATCAGGCTATCCCAGTATCACACAATAAACATAAGAGAACAATCAGCAAACAGGCTATTTTTAAGTGCTCTGCATAAAATAACTGACAAAATGATTTATTCTTATTTGTTCCTCAAGCAACAGTTTCAAATGCCAGAAATCAATTGGTTCCTCAGAACTGTGCACTCTAGGTGAGTTTGTACAGAAGAGAGATCTCTGTGTCTGAGGAGATCTGAGAGAAAAGAGTAACACGTGGGATAGTAAGGAGAAAGAGACCCAAAGTCCTCAAGCTGAAGACTAAGTCTGAGTATCAGAACAACGAAAATGCAGAAGTACATACAAGAGAACTGACTTTGCCTGGCTATATATGACTGAAAGCATTACAAGTCAAGGTCAAGTCCTGCTTCTCCATCAAGTGACCAAGCTCTCAACCTTTTTTTCTGAACCAGAAGAAGTAGGCAACACAATTAAACAAAAAGCAGCAAGCGGAAAAGAAGGCATAAAATCAAAGCCAGGTTAATTTTAGATGGTTATGGTTAAAAGGTGGAAAGCACATGCACAGGATATGGGAAACCAACACTGGCTACATGCCTTGCCTCACTACTGCCACCCCTCCTTGGTCAAAGAACTGAAATGTGAGGTACCATGGTGTGTTGCAACAGAATAGAAACCCTTTAATTTTAAGGTTACTGGGTCTAAAAGCAAACCAAATAGTGGTGAGCAGGGCAGGAGAAAGAGCAACAGGACAGACTGAAGCCTCCACAAGCACCCTCATACCACAATTGTGATGGATTGTGCCAGGACTGGGAAAGAAATGCTCTGAACTATTAAAGCAAATAAAATGACAAAGGAATAATAAAAAAAGCCCAACAGCCAAGAATGATTCCCCTCACAGTGTAAAAATGGAACTCTCATATTTATTATCATCTGTTCTGATCAAATGGAAGCCTGGATTTTTACACTCCAGGCTTAGAGTAAATTCTGAACATTGAGTGCTTTAGCCCTCACAGTGTTAAACACCTTCTTCAATGGCTTGCCTGAGAGCATGTGGCTGCAAAGCTCCATTTCCTGGGAAGAATCTTCTGCCTGCTCACACAGGAGACAAAGGCTGCTGCATAGCCACTCCACCACCGCAGGGGTGTCTGAATTGCTGAGAAGACACAACAAAAGCACATTCAGCTTCTTTCCTTCCCTATTCTCATGGTATTTGTTTCCTCCTCAATTGACATTCATTCGGAAGCAGGAAAGGGCAAAGATGCCTCCGCAGCTGGCTCTGCATCTGATAGTTATTTTTTAAAGTTGTGCCAAGTGACGGCTTGATTTTCTTTACAAAAATATTCCAGAGCAAACATGTCCCCAGGAAGAGAACTGACCTTGAAATTTGGTCCTTATTTCTACCATAAAAGTATTTCCATAGAGACCTCTGTTAGGATAAAGCTCCGATAGACAGATCTTTCAAAGAATTTAGGTACCTAATTCAGGAGTTGAACACCTGAATACCTTTTGAAGTCTTGATTTTACTCTACCCAATGTGTCACTTGGAAGGCTGTTTTTCACGTCAGCTTTTTTACTTTTTTGAGGCTCACACAATCAAAGCAAGCACTGAACATCTTCAACTGCTGCATATACTGAATAGCTTTAACTACTGCATATACTGCACTGAATATCTACTGCATTTAAGCACTGAATATCTTTAACTACTGCATATATTGCACTGAACATCTACTACATTTAAGCACTGTATATCTTTAACTACTGCATATACCATAAGAAAATCATCCCAATCTATCTTTAGAGTTTGCTTGTATATATTATGTAATTATTATATGGCCTATCCATTGCTTATGTATATTATACAATATAATATTACATGTGATAACACCACGAGAACACTTGTAAATTGGTGTGCAAAGTGCTGGGCATGACTGCTACAGAAAGAGAACATGTCAGTTCTCAAGATAATGAAGGCTTTGCAATATGACTCCTAACATGGGGCCTATGGTGAGAAGAATCAATTGGAAAAGACAACCATTCTAGTACATTTTAACTTCTAATTCCAATCCATCAAGTTTTCTGTTCCAGATCAATTTATAGCATGAGCTAATTATTCTCTGGGGCAATGTTCTGCCCAAGCTTGCTGTGATTTCTGGCCTTGTTCAGAAGCTCCCAGCTCAATTTCAGCAGATGCCCACTCAAGGCCAAACTTCATTTTTAATGGCCATGTATGAATTTCCACCATAAATCTTAATCCAAGGTACTAAAGGCTAATCCTACATTACGTTTTGAGAGATTAAACACATCTGTAACTGGTTATGCCTCCAATTACCTCTCCAGCAGTTCGCCCAAGTTTACAGTGATGCCTCTGTGCAGGTGCCACACAACTTCCAACACTGGAGGCTTCTAAGAAAAAGAATGTCACAGTCAGATCCCAGTAGGCAACATTTGCCACATCTAACTTTCTAGTGGCAATGCTAAGAGAAACTTCAGCCCCCTGTGTTAAATTCAGGACATGGACAAATCAACCAGAAATCATAACTGCAATGGTATTATGAAATCGTAATTTAAAAATTAGTTACAACAGACATTCCTTCTTACCCAATTTTGGATTAAGAGCTTGATAAAATTAAAAAGGGTAAAAAAAAAACCCTTTATGATAACCAAAAATCACTTCAGAGAAGAAATCTTTTTCTGGCTGTGATAACGCTGATTAGAGATCTTCTACAGGGGGAAGGGACACCTCCCGGCATTGATTCCACAGTCTTAGTCACCGAATCCAGCACAAGATAGTAAGAGCAGAAACCTGTAAGAGTCTCCTAGCTGTTCTGCTACCTTGTATAAAAGTCTTGTGCTTTCAAATTCAGTTCCTAACCAACAGATCACAGAAAAAGACCCAACAGTTGGCACTGTTCGTGGCTGTCTCAGCAAAGAGGCTTAGCACCACAGGAGACAGAGGAGAAAACAGTAGCTTGAAGCTCCTAATATTGAATGCAAGGTCAGTCATCAACAAAATCAGCACTGTTCAGGGTCTAGCTTTGAATGTGGCACTGACTCTGTCACTGAGACAGTTTAGGGCTTCCCTCAGCCCTCTCCTAGCACAAGCAGTCCCCAAAGGTCCTTTGTATCACAAGCCAGGAGAGAGTCCAGGATGCAACAGAAAAGGAGAGGCAGCAAAATACCAGCTCCTTTTCCTTCCAGCGTCATGGGCAAAAGAAATTTCACCCCAGAAAAAAAAATATCTGAGTGCATCCATATAAACTGCAAAGTGAGAAAGAAGAGGAGCATGGTGTGCAGACATCCAGAGGGAAACACTGGAAATACCCAGGAGGAATGAAGAGAGCAGCTTCTTTCCTAACATGGTACCGGAATCCTGCATATTCTTTGTGAGCTCAGTCTTTATGTAGACAATTACATATGCAATGCAACAGTGCAAGTGAACAAAGGATTCTCTCGGGCAGTGACTGGACCTACTCATCCAGAAGACCATAAACTAGACTATCTTTTAGCCTTGGACTGTTCATCTCCAACATGACCGGCTCACTCAGGCTCAGCTCAAAACCTCCTCTTCCTTCCTACCAGGACTATAAGCAGACAATGTCCATTTTTAAAAACTCCTGAACTCCTTAGCTTTTCAACTCACCTTAAAACAAGTCACTCAAATACAAGCTGAAGGCACTGACAAGTTAATACAGCTGCCTGTTTACTACCATCAACACAACATCCCTAAAAGGACAATATCGCCACATCAAAACTCACAGATGAATTCCTGCAGATGAAGTATCCAAGCAGAAATTTTGCCAATAATGCAATATACACTTTTCCTGTTATAATAACTGCACTTCACAGATTATGCCACTGCAGTAAATCCAAAGCAAGCCTAATCTTCCACAAGCCCTGTGGCAGAATCACAGCCAGCAGACAGATTGTACATGGTAAACTGATCAATCAATGGTAACCGCTTAGCTCATTTGGCATACCTAAGCTGTGACTGCTGTGCAGAGCTGTCAGCACATTTCACTGACATGAGCAACCAGACATGGATGCACTCTTTGGGCAATGCAGATCACTAAGCATGAAAGAGATGAGGACAAAGTGCTGTGTCAAGAGACCCAGCTATGGAACACTTTTCCAGGGGTCAGGCAAACCCGAGAGCAATCATCCCTGGGAAATGGGGTACAGCCTTCCTCTTTCAGAAAGTCTTTCCCCCCCACACACACATAACACTCACAATTTAAACACCCCTTTAGTCCCAAACTCCTACCAACCTCCCTTTTCAGGAAAAGACCTTAAGAGAGGTATACCACAGATTCGATGGAGTGCAGGAAGGATTTCAATACTGCTATTGATTTTACAAGGAAGGCTCTCAAATATTACAGTAATATGTAGCAGTATAAAGCCTTACAAGAAAAAGGCAGAACTTCCCTATCTGTATTGAAAGAGGTCATTGCAGAGAGGGACTGACATCTGCAGTGCTGTGTCCATGCTGTACGCACTCAGTGGAAAAATCTCCAGTGCTGTCAGTACTCATGAAAATGCTGATTGACATCCACACAAAAAAGCAAAGCTTACAATTACTGCCAGCCCTTTGATGCAAAAAGCTGAAGACAGCCAGTACAGGTTCCCTTCTCAATGGCAGGACCTGAAAACTGTGTCTTAAAATATGGAAACTACATTACGTGGTAAATGTGATGCAAAAAGCTATTAAGTAATCAATAATGTACGACGAGGAGCATTTAGCTTTCCAAATATCAGCATGTCTCAGGGGCACTGCAAAGCAGGCTGGAGAACAAATGCTTTCACACACCTAAGTACTCCTGGGCACGCTCAGGAGTGTAACGTGCATGCTCAGGAATGTTATTGCATTTATTTATATACACACTTCCAAGAAACCTACTCAGTGTTCATCCTCCACCTGCAAAAGTGCTGATAGAATGCCTCTGGTTTCATTGCAAAGCAGGGCTGTGCTTAATTAACATTTTGCCTGTTTGTTTTGCTTTGTTTTGTTTTAAATGTTGGCTTCACACCCCAACATCTCTGACCCAGCTGGATCAGAGTTCTAATGGATTTTACTTTTAAAATATTAGTTTACATAACAGCAAAGCAGCAACACATTTAAAATCAAAATGATGCTTTTACGGCTTCACAAAGGTCATGACAATCCCCAGGGAGAGCCCAATATGCTGAGCATCCATCAGTAAGTAGGAGCAATAAGCTCTTGACTGTGGTACGATATGCCATTAACAGTACCAAGAGGAAGAAATCAGATTATTGGATTTCTCCAGCCCCTTTTAAAGTTGCCCCTGGCTTTTACAGGATGCATATCTAGAGAGTTTAAATATACAGGACTGGATTCCACCCAAGTAAACTAAATGCTGTGTTACAGCCTAATGGTTTGAAGGACTGACCATCATCTACTAGACTCACCTGCATTTTCCATATTTCCTGACAGAAGAGCGAGCGGCAGAAAGCACTGCGCACCAATAAATCTTTGATTGTTTCAAGCAACAAGGACAACTTCTTCTGGAATTGCCCCAGAAAGAAAGCAGAAAAAATGCCCTTAGTAAATAACACAACATTGGAGCAGTTTCCTCTTGTTCCTTATTTGTTAAATCACAAGTGACTGAATGGCTCAAGAGCCAAGTGAAGCGACACTGAGCCTTTTACCTTTATGTTATGAGTTCAAATCCAACCCAGACTGATAGTGACCAAATCACTGCCATCCAATGGCTATTCTGTGGGCTAGGCAACATGATCCGACGATCTCTAGCGGTCATCGCATTTAGCTCAAATTGCAAGCCAGGGGGTTAAAGGTTAAACAACCCGCAACATAAGGGTGAATGTTCTGGGAGGGCTGAGATGCTCTGAAGAGGGCAGTCTCACATCATGCTATTTCTGTGGGTAAACAGGAGGTCAGTTCCAGGCTGCTGATTTTGCAGCTTCCAGTTTGGAAAATCCTGCATTTTTTAAGGACAAGTTAAAACAAAGATGTGAACTCACAGCTGACTGGTTCTGCTTTCCTCCTGTCCCCACAGGCATGTACTGAGGACAGACTGGTTGGGTTTAAAGAAAGCACAAAACCAAAAATAATTCTTGGCAATAACCTTTTTGCTACCAACATTCAATTTCCCCTTACCCTTTGTTCCCTATTCAACAGCACAGTTTGCCCAGACTCCAACGAAGCCTGAGAGATCTGCTCAACGCTGGCAACAGCAGTTTTGGCTGACAAAATTCCCAGTGGTACGCCCAGGCGTGAGGCCTGCTCCTGTAAAGCAGACACTGGAAAGCAAAGTAGGATCATTAGTGAAAGAAGTGCAGTTTGAGCACAAGACCAGGAACACTGAGTTTTAACCCTAGATCCCACAGTCACTGCTCTGGGGAAGCCCTTCGGCTTCCCTGCCTCATTTTCTCTCACCCACAAAATAGAGGTAACACCACCTACCTCAGAGGGGTGTTGCAGCAATTCCTTATTATAAAGAGCTTTGAAGAAGAGCTCTTGCTAAGGGAGTGCAGCACAAGATTCCTAAGGTTCCCCATTTGCAGGCAAATTAAATTCCCCCCACCTATCTCTGACTGACATTTTCTCACTTACCTACAAATGGTTCTGAAACCACATGTGGAGGCTCCGTACTGCTCTGCTCTGTTGATTTATTGGAATTTTCCACCTAAAACAAAACAAAAAATAATGAACAGAAATACCAGTTGCACAAATATGTTGCCTTTGTTGATACCTACCACCTGTACCACAGCACTATGGTATGTACTTGACATAATTTAAATAAAGCTTAATATTCATGTAAAGTAGCTCTTAGCACTGTTTATCGACAGATCTTAAAGCACTTTTTAAAGGAAGTAAATACTGTGATGTCTACCTTAGAGGGATGGGGAAACTAAGGCACAGATCAATTAAACATCTTTGAGCAGGCCAGCAGCAGTGCCAGGAATAGAATCCATGTCTTCCAACTCCCAGCTCAACCTTCCTCCGGCTAGGCACGCTTAGGAAAACTGACCAAAACGTTAGAAACTGGCAAAGAATCTGGATCTCTTTTAATGGTTGATTACTCCAAAGTTCTCCTTTGGCGGAAAACAGCCCAGAAAGCTCCAGATCTCCCTACACAGGGCCTCAAGGGCAAATGTTTTCTCCAGCCAGGTAGGGCAAGATGATATACAGGAAGTCAGCAACTTTGTAGGCTGTCTGCACATATAATTATCACACAAATGTCTAGAGAGACACAACAAGTGGCAATTCAGAGAAAGCCGACAACTCCAACAGCTGGCCTCTATCCACGATAAACCCAGTCAACTGCGATCCCAATGAAGGTGGCGGTATCTTGCCAACATACATTAACTAGCCCCCCAGATTTTTCTTTTCGACGTGTATTACTGCAGTTTACCTTACTTTGTTTGGGAGTGACACTTTAAAAAATTAAAAAATAAAGAACTCATGTAGGGACCAAACTCCATGCAACTCTACAGAAATAAGAGGATAGGAGCAGTAAGCCCCAAACTCTCATCTCCCTCCCTTACCTCCAGAAAAAGGTCGTTCAAGTTCTGATGGCAGCTCAGGAGGCGAACTGCTGCGTCCTGCAGCCCTGGCCCACGGTCGGGCACGCATTTCCGCCTCTTGACTCTCCCTGCTAAGAAGTCAGTTTCAAAAGTCAAGGTTAACTCAGCAAACTTGGGCTGTTTTGCTCATAACACACCAACCCTTTTGCCTGTTGCGTGCATGCTTCAGAGAAGAACACATGAGTGCAGACTGACATAGACTGGGAGCAGGAAATTAACGGTGCCCGGCCGGCCAACATGGGGCGAGGCAGGCCAGTTCAATACCCGCCTCAGGCAGGCGTGTTCTCACTGACCTGCGCACGATCCTGAAACTCACCTACAAATGTCAGGAGCGGTTTTGTGGCCCCCTGTGAAGGGCTTTGGTGCATTTTAACAACCCTTGCTGGGGAGGGTGACACACCGCGTGTTTGTCAGGGCAAGCGATGGGGTTTTAGGATTAGGCCGGGCGGGGGCAGGGGCGATCCTGCCTCGGGTAGGCCCGCGCGATGTGCCAAAAACCCCTGTATTATAATTGTTATTATCATTATTATCCACACTGAACACCAACTACCCCACGCCACCTACCCAGCAACTCAGCTAGAGACCCACTACCCCGTCGCCCGCCCGCGCTCCGCAGCGCCATGGCCCGCACCTTCCTACACGGCCGCCGGCCCGCGCTGCGCGCCCATTGGCTGCGGCCGCGCACCACCATTCGCTGGCTCCCTCCTCCGGCCGCGCCTTCTTATGACGCTTCTGGCGCTGCCGAGCCGCCATCTTGGGAGTGGCAGTACTTCTTAACAGAGCTGGTGGTGGCACTACCACCTATTGGCGGAGATGGTGGTGCCATGTTGGTAGTGGCACTCGAACCTATTGGCAGAGATGGTGGCACCATGGTGGTAGTGGGAATGCCGTAGGGTCCGGGCCCAGTTCCCACTCCAGTCCTCCAGGCTGTGGCAGGACTGGAGCTCTGGGCTGGGCTGGGCTGGGAGTGTAGCTGGGAGGTTGCACCTCTGTGAGCCCTTTTGTAGGCTGTGGCCCCAAGAAGGAGGTGGCTCTGTCCCCATGGCAAGGGCTGGGATAACGGGGTGGGACTGAGTGAAGGGAAGGCTCCAGAGCTGTGTTTAGAAATGTTTCCTCATAGGGAGCTCTGGGGGCCTGGCCAGGGCTCTAAGATGGCCACCAAGCCCAGTGAACCTGGGCTGGCTGGTGTTTAACTACAAATGCAGCCAAAGCAACTGCATGAAAAAGCAGGAGCAGAGCTGGGACCAGCTGGCATTTTTTGACCAGAGTCCCTGCTGTGATTCTCTGGGATGCAGGCGCAGCCTCCAGAAGCCAGCTGTGCGCTGCGGCAGGGAGAATGGGGCCTGCCTTGCTGGCAGGAAGGAACTGGGGCATTCACATTGGCTCAGGGGGCAAGAAAAGAGATGAGCTCCAGCTAAGAAAGGGAAGATTGAAGCCTGGTATTAGGACTGACAGTATGGCAGTGAGATTAGAGCACACTGGATGCAGTCAAGGACAACTGGACTTTGCTTTCTGATGAAATCCTGCCCTGGTGTTGGCAGCAGCTGTTTCCAGTGTTAACCGCTAAACCCACTAAAGGAGCTGCCGTGGAAAGCTCGGTTTGGATGGGGGGGTTCCCTTTTACTGCAAAAATGCTTTTAACAGAAATCAGTTTTATTTAGAGAACAGAGAATGCTTGTATTTTCTTTAGGCTGGACTATGGGATGCCTCTCCTCCTTGAGCCTGAACTCGTTGAGCCTACTCGCGTACTAGTCAGGCCTTCAGTATTGATCTTCTTGTACCTGACTTGAACAAGAACTCCAGAGGTGCCATTAAAGGCTCTGGCAGGTTATACAGCGCTTTCATTTTAGATTCCTCCATGAATCCCAGCAGAGATGCTGTCTTCTTCCAAGGTCAAGGGACATTGTTATCTCTCTCCAACCTACTCTTTATTGCTCCTTGGGGATTTCCAACTGGAAATAAGGAAACAACATGGTATGTCCTAGGAAGCAGTAGGAAGGGCAAACCACTAGAAGGATATTCATGACCCCTACATGACAGAAAACACATCCTAATGGCTGCTTATGGCAGGGGACCAGTTGCTTCCAAGTGAATTCACATAGTGACTCCCCCATAGTTCTCTTACTTCTGTCATGGTCTGAACCCTACATCTGCTTTAAACAAAAATCTTTTATGCTGGGGCTAAAGTACTGCAATACTCAAGCCAGGGGCCCACAAAGTTGTCCCTGCGCTGTGCTCTGCTTATCTGGAAAAACAGCTTACTGAAGTGTCATCCCAGGAGCAAAGAGAGACAGCACTTATTTATCAGTGTAAGTGTCCAGAACATTGCAATCCCTGAGGGCCACACAGCACAAGGTGAAATAGCTGCTCCTCAGCAGCACACCTGCAGTAAATATCACATAAGTGGGCAATCCTGTGATATTTAGCAGGGAGCAACAATTTAAGGTTTCTTTACAGAGACTGATGAACTAAGAAAATGTGCTGGAATCGGTTGTAGGCATCTTTGCTGTTGCTCTTATTCTGTCTGCATGTTGTATAGGGTGGGGGATAACCTTCTGCAGCACCATGGAATTTGGAGACCAGAATCAAGGCTTCCCATCAGGATGTAAGTAAACTTTTTAGAGCACCTTGCTCTATGTCCTCTGCATCTCCAGATACACTGACGTTTCTCAGTACGTTACAACATGCACATGACTCTTGTCTTGGGAATTGATTGGGTGTTTGAGGAATGCCTATGGAGACATGCTCTCTGAACGCCACAAAGATTCCACTTTTGGCCCAGAAGCCAACGAGCTTGGACCTAGATGGTTTGAAATAAACCACGGTCAAGGTTCAGGGTGGAGTTGAAAATAGAAGGAATTTATTTGTCTTGACTCATTCGTGAAGGCTTGCAGTTTGCAGTGCTGCATTTTGATGACCGCTGTCAGTGCCCAAAGATAGTGTTTTGCAGCAGATGAGTTTGAGGGGTCTGGACTTGAGGCTCAGAGCAAGGCAAAGGTTCAGTTGACTTGTTGGATTGGGAATCACTAGTTCACAAGTAATAATCGCTTGTACCTCATCCTTTTTGTACAGAGTTACTAGCATGCATTGTATTGCATAGGAGTTTCTGCTCGTGACTCATAAACCACAGGGTGCAACCGATTAGGGGGAGGTCTCTTGGCAGACCTCCAGGGGTGGCCAGTACTGGAACAGCAGGGAGCTGTAATGGGTAGGGTTGAGCTGCTTTGGCAGAGCACTGCTGCTTTAGCTTTTATATGTATCCCAGATGATCCTGTCAGTGCCCTTCATTTCACTTGCCCATGATTCAGCCAACTTAAAGCACATGGCTTTTGTACCTATGCCATCATGCTGGTTCCTTGGAAGTGACATCAGCAATGTCCAGTAGGCAAGTCCTAGGGGAGGAAGAAACTAAGGTCCTGACTTCTGAAATTAAATCTGCATGATGAATCCATTGCACTCGGTTGGAGTCCTAGTAACTGCAGTGAGTTCAACACAGACCCCAAGGACTGGATGCATGTGATGTGCTGCAGGATTGGGGCCTAGACACAACTGGCTAAGTCATTTTTTAAACCAAATTTGGGTTGCTTTTAAGTACAATACACCATCAGCAAGTTGTGGTTTAAAAACCCATGCTTTTTGCCAGGACCCTTCAGAAACAGATGGGTGGTAGTTCCTTCTACCAGGTCAGCAGCTATAGAAAACCAAGCAACTATATTCTCAGGGCTGTGCATGCCCCATAATCTCAGATTTTGGAGCTTGCACAGATAAGCAAGCAAAGGGCTGTCCTGGAAGCAGAGCAAAATGCTGTATGGGTGAGGTCTGCAGGGGAAGTTATTTCATCTTCATCTTCTGAATAGATTTTACTGACAATGGACAGGTTTTTTTTTTCTTTTATAAAGAACACTAGAAACCATTTATGTCCAAGGGAAACTTGGGATGGATGCAGGTAGCAAATTGGACTAGAGTTTGCCCATGGATAGGGCAGCAAAAAGGCTGTGTGATTCTTGCAATCAAATGATAGTCACTGATACCACTGTGATGAGATTACAGATGGGATATGGAATCAAATTCTGGGAACATTAACCAAAAAACAGAGTTAAGAAAGAGTCACTGTGGTGACTAAGTTGAAAGCATTTATGGCATGGCAGGGTATCTACAAGTGTTGATGGGCTGAGCACCTCTAGCTAGTGTAGGTCAGAGTAACCAGCTGCAAGGCTCTGAAAGAGAGAGAGGCTGGCAGAGGGAAGGAATCAGGTAGTGTAGGATGAAGTGAAGAGTGGGGAATGAAGCCAATGGAAGGACAACTTAAGCTGAACATCAGAAAATTGTTTTGCCTGGGGGCTCCGCGAGGGCTACCACCTCTCTCCTGCCAAGCCAGCATAGCTCAGAGGAGCAGGGTCATTCTGCAAAAGTCTGGAGAAGCAGACCCCCAAGTGCTGGGGTGATTGGCAATGGATCCAAGTAGCCTCAGCACATCTCTTGGCTCCTGCTCCATGGAGACAAGCAGGGAGCTTGCACAGGGGCTACAAGCAGAGCTGGTCTGAAGCTGTTTTATTAGGAACTGCTGATTCCCTGTTCCTACACCATACATCTGTACATTCCCTGCTGCAGCTGTGGAATAGTATGGGATGGACTGGGAAAACCACAAGGCAATCAGCCATAGGGAGCAGGCCTGGGACAGAAAAGCGTACCACCCGGACTCCATGGAGCTGCTTCCCCCACAAAGGTTTATGATTCCCTCCAGATAACTTGGCACTGATGCCTTCCGTTCAGCAGGTGACCAGTGTGGTGGCCTGAGCCCTGTGCTGCTCTCCTGCTTCATACATGGAAGCACTTTCCTTTTGCACTATGTCTTGAACAATAGATTTGTCCATTTTTAATCTTACACACAGGTTGCCACAGCCTGGCTGGCTGATAGCATTGCAATTAGCACAGCTGCCTCTGTTGAGTCTCTTGGTGTACTAGTCACGGGCTGCCCAGGGTTAATGCAGACTGTTCAGAGAATGGGTTTTAATTAAAATGTTAATGGAAAAGGTTCTCTTTCCTATTGGGAACATTTTTGAATGCTCTGCAACTTCAGTCTCCACCAGGCAGGGTTTGCCCATCAGCATGGCTCTAACAGCCTGGTATTGTCGTCAGTGCAAAGGAAGGACGAAGGCAGCTTTTCTGTGCCTGGTCACGAGGCCAGCTCCTCCTTCCTTCATTCTCCTATCCACCAGGAGCAACAGCACTGATGTGGGTAGAATTAGGCTGATGTAAAGCAGGTGTGGACAGAGCCCCTAATAGGAGACCAGCCCCTTGAGAGGAGGAGACAAAGCCCTGATGCTCACAATCCTTTGATTCAGCACAGAGAGGAGATCACTGGGCCTGATTTTCCCATGCCGTGTATCCTGTCTCACCCTTTACACTGCAGGATGAGCCGAAGTGCTGTCAGAGCAGACACCTTTGTTAACCACAGCACCTGCAGGAGGCAGTGAAACCAGGCCTTTGAGGGTTAAGTCATGCTTCAGGGAAGGAAAAGCTCTGCCTTGGAAAGGAGATGGTTGGTTTCCAGCTGCGTTCTGTGTCTCCCTTGCTTTGACGGCAGGAGGGGATGGGCCGTGCAGCACACAGCCCCTGATTGCTGTAATCAGTAACACAGATCAGAGCCACTCAAGCTGCTCTGAAGAGATTGCTTAGCTCAGCACCAATCACACACTCCAGCCTTGGCAGCTCAGGTTTCTTCATGTACCAGAACTGGTGAATAAAGAGGAGCTCTCAACAATGAGCCATGTGCAAGGAGGGGCAGCTTCTTTCAACACAGCCCCACCATATCAAAGCCATCAGGGAGCTCCAGGCCAGTGACGCACACTGCTTGGCTCTACCATTGTGAGCTGCACAGGTTATGTTCCACCTTGGCTACAGAAGACAGTGGGCGCATCTACATGTTCATTACTGCGCTTTAGGGAATGCGCATTAAATCTAGTACCTCCATTGTGAGGGACTAGAAAAAGGCTCATTAGCCTATTTTAATGCACATTAGCTAAAGAGCACTTTTTTGTGATACTTTAATGCTCACTAAAATAGGCTAATGTGCTTTAAAGTGCAAGTGATTCAGGGAACTAGGTCCACATTCGGTGTGCACACTGCAGGTGCCACAGAAACACCTCCACTGTTAAAGTGTGGTAGAAACGGAGCAAACTGGTTTGTTGGAGACCCCTATTTAGGTACTGTAGCTGAGGAGAGGAGAAGCAGTGAACAGCGCTGGAAGAGAAATGGGTTCCTCGGCTTTTGGGTTTCAGCTGAAAAACCAGAAAAAAATATTTCAGGTCAAACCAAAATGGAATTATTTTAATCACAGGAATGGCCCCAAAAATGTCATTTTGGGTCAATGCCAAATGGTGTGCTGAAGCTGGAACAAAATGCTGCATTTCCTCCTCATTTAACACCTTTTGATTGATTGATTGATTGATTGATTGATTTTTTTTCAGTCTGAAAAGTTTTAGTTCAACTTGAAAACAAAAAATAGCATTCCAAAACCAAAAAGGAAATCAGTTTTGTGAAGGAATTCTTGAAACAAAATGGTTGGGCTTTCTCCAGGTGAAATATAGCCATTAAAATGTCAAAACATGACATTTTCTTAATCTCTCCCCCGCATTTGGTTGGTTGAAACTGTTCACTATATTCAACCCTGTTTCATCCATAGTTTCAATTCCTCTGAAACTCATTTTATTTGCAGTGAATTTACTACACATTACAAAAAGAAATGTGTGTAGCTCTAGTAGTTAGTAGAGGGATGAACGGTCTTGTGTGTGTTTGTGAGACAGAAAGGAAGGGAAAGAGGTCATGTTGCTGTCAGTGGTCCCTGCATAAAATAAGGAACCTATTATTCCTGCTAGGTGAGGGAGATTTCATTACCTGGTGTATTACCGCCCTTTATTTGGGTCTTGGAGGTTTATGTGTTCCACGTCCCTGTAATGGAGTCCATTGCTTGGTTACAATGACCTTTGGACATGGAAGTGGCTGCTCCTTCCCTTGTCATGTTTGCAGGTGGATGCCCTGGGTACTCTTCCCTGGGTGCAAGAAATAACATGAAAGTGAGTTCACAGGAGCAAGAATAGGAAGCAGGCAGCAAAGACTAAAACAAACAGGACTTGTACAGCATTTTCTGTTTTAATGACCTCAGACTTATTAGCAACACAGGTGAGGAAATCTGAATGTGCACCCATCATATGACAACTGTCCATTATCCAATCAATTTGATTTAGTGTGGGTCTCAGGAATAATGTGTGCATACAATCCCTTAGGTAAGACTGGGTGGCTGATTTAAAAACAACAGCGGACAGAGCATTCTGGTATTTGGGAAAAATACTTCTGTCAAGTAGGTAGAACAGGACTGAGTAGGAGTCGGGATGCCTGGGCTGTCTGTGGTTCTGCTACAGCTGCGCTGTTAAGCATATAACTGTTTAGAGGCTCAGCTTCTTCATTTGTGAAATGGCTTTGCTATGATGTTCCCGTATCCTGGGGCATGATTATCTCATAGGCATGAATATGTTCCTTATACAATGCTATAGGTGCCACGTGTTATTGAAGAGCAGCGCTTGCATGAATATAGCAGTCAATAGCCTTTTCCTCATCTCTTTTTTTGCTTCTGCTACTGGATTAGACTCCCCCTCCCTGTCTCCCGTAGACACACAGAATAGCAAAACTGTGGAGGAAGTATACAGTAATGCCATTTGCTGTTGTTTCTTTGGGGTAGAAGCATTGCAAAGCTGAAACTTTTAGTAGATATGCTAAATTTAACCATGGTGCTATTTTTCTGCCTCCCCGCTGCCTCTTCCCCAAAAGGCAAGCCTAATTTAGCTGCAGCACTGGGCAGTCACTCTGTGGAACTCCTTAATAACCCAGCAGCATGACAGAGAATGAGAGAGCAGTTCAGTTTCCAGAAAAGGGCCAGAGAGGAAGGGAAGTAATTGGGGCCGGCGGGCGGGGGATAGCCCAACAGCTTGCAATTCCAATAATGATCTTCATCCAAAGCTTTCTCTGGGGGAGATGATGGTCAGGTGGGATTTAACAGCTCCCTGAGTCGCCCACAATATGCCTCAGGCCTTGATCATTAGTGCTCATGTCTTGTATAATCCCACGGATGAATCAAATCCATGGTTAAGCCTATAGCCATCCTTCTCTTTTGTCAGTCTCAAAATATTGCAAAGTAGGTTTTCATGCAGAACAGATCCCTGAACTGTGGACCTTTCTCCTGCTTTATTCTGGTTTCTTCCTGTCCTGTGTAAAAATAATATGTCTCCATGAAGCAGATGCCCTCCAAAAGACTGTGTTGATGACGTGCCTGAGCCATCCTTATTCAGCATTCAGTCCCTTGCAGGGGAGCGGGCAGGTATCTACATGCTCACTCCAGCATGCATTCATCAAAAACCACAGGCTGCGTTTCATGCCGGCAGCCAGGCTACGTACATGGATTAGTAGTCCTCGCTGGGAGTTGAGGTTTTGCCCCTTGCAATGGACAGCTCCTAACTGTAAAGTCTTTGTTTCACTTGACCTGACTCTTCTTTGAAGGAACCTCTTAGGATCATGGGAAAGTGGGGCTGGGAGGGACCTTACAAAGTCATCTGGTCCAGCCCCCTGCTCAGAGCAGGATCATCCCTGACTAGCCGCACTTGAACATTTCCAGGGGCAGCCTATTCCGGTGCTTGATCACCCTGCATGGCAAAGTCCCTCCTAATCTCCAATTTAAATGTCCTCTGTGGGAGTTTGAGGCTATTGCTCTTAGTCCTATTCCTTATGGCCACAGAGAAAAAAAGCCTGTCTCCATCCTCTCTGTAATGGTCTTTCTTGGCCCTTCTGGTCTCTCCAGACTGGCATTTCCAGAAGTACCTTCTTGTCTGTCACAGGTGAAGGGATCCCCTGACTGCCCAGAAGTGGTTCAAGCTCCACCTTGAGCAGTGGGTTTTGGCCCGACTGCTCTCTAAAGACTGTTTCAACCCATTGCCCACTTATGGTTTGGAAGCTTCTCCTTTCCAGCCCCAGCCAGTCTATACCCATTTGTTCCTATGCCACCTTGTCCCTTCACTTCTTCCCCCTTTGTGCTTACTCCCTGACTGCAGTTTTATCCCCCTTGGCCTGTGTTGTACCACATAGAAGAAGCCATGCCCATTCAGCCTCCTCTGAGAGAGGCTCTCCATTCCCATCCAAGCACAGCAATCCCCTACACCCATCCCAGAGTGAGTTCATCCTCTGTGAATGCAGGAGCTGTATGCAGTATTCCAGACAGTCTCTCCAGTACCGTGCACAATGGTAGGAATATGTCTGCCTCCACTGAAAGGAAATTTTCTGCCAAATCCCAGGATCACCTTTGGCTATTTCACAGTAACATCATACTGGGAGCTCAAAATGCACAGGAGTCCTTCTCCTCCTCAGGCATTTCCAGATGAAGAGTTCCCATTTAAGGCTTCCCAGAGGCATTGGGTGTTGGCTATAGCCAAGGCTAGGGACTTTGACCGGGATGTGCAAATGTTCCTGCTGGGAACAGAGACAAAGGTTCCCTGCTAAAGGGTCTTGCCCCTGCACTCTGGGTCAGCCTGATGCCACTTTTGACATCAGGAAGGTTTTGTAAATTAGCCTGGAGTGGGGACCCAACAGAAGCTATTTGTGCATGAAGTACTGCCTGATGCTCCTGGAAGCGAAGATGCCAGGGCAAGGGGAGTGGCTGCAGAAGTTGGTGGAGTGCAGATGGGGATGTGAGGCCATGACAGAGGACAGGAGAGAGGAGACTGCTTGGGCAGCTCAAGATTTGCAGACACCTGCAGCATAAGCATGCTGGAGGTATCGTGCAGTCAGCAGTGCCTGTTCAGCACAGACAGGAGAGGTGAGCTCTAGGCCCTTCCTGGCAAAAATCGTTCTTGCCCTGGTGGCCTGGCTTCAATTCTCCTACCCTCTCTTCTTGGTGTTGGGATCAAGAATTGGACCTGCTAAGATGTCTGCTATGCACGAGGGCAGTGCCTGGAGGGTCTCTACCACAAAGGAAGGTGAAATAGGAAATTTGAATCCATGCATGTATCTAAGACTCCACTGCTGAGCCAGCTGGGCCCAGGACTGTGTCTAGTCTCGCATGAGCAGCAGAGGGGAGCGTTGGCTTTGTCCAGGATGGAGAGGCCCCAGGGCAAGTCTAAGCACTGCATCAAGTACTGGTACTGCTGCTTCACGCATTGGCCCTTCCTCCAGCAAGCCAGGCCTGGGTGAGTACCTCCACGCGGTGGCAGAGGGTGCTGTGCTGCAGTCTGTGGCATGGGTGACGCAGGAGGCAGCAAGCCACCCTTCCCACTCCACGTGAACCCCAGCGCCCATGTAGGGGTGTCAGGAGCGGTGGACATGCACATCGGGGGGCCGTCCATCAGAGGAGAAGGGGAAGAGGGGCTGTGCCCTCCTGTGCTCACTGAAGCACCCATGGTGCTGGCAGGGATGTTAACCCAGGAGTCCCTGGCAGGCCCTAATGTGGGGTCTGTATCCTGCCCCCTCACTCCTGCAGTCTCCAGCTGGGTCTGAGCTGCCCGAGCCAAGGTGCGGGGGCCAGGTTGCAGTGTGCTCTGTGGTCTGGAGGGTACAGCCAGTCCCGGGGCACTTTGGGGGGATTAGCTGGGTTGGCATTAGACTGCTGGGCTGAGGTGGGCCCATCCTGCGCTGCTGCTGCATTTGCCAGGGCCTCCCAGCCTAGAACAGAAGCGGGCAGGGTGGGAGCAGGGTGTCCAGGAGGCCTCGGAGCATGCCGAGGGCCTGGCCCAGGGCACCTGCTCCCTGCACCGGCGGCAGAGCAGTGGGATGGCGTGCGGGTGGCACACATGGAGCACACAGTCCCAGGGGCACACGCAGGGCCCCCCGGCCTCGGGCGTGGCACGCGCCGCCGGGACGGTGCCCATCTCGCGTCTCGCCCTGGACCTGCCGCCTTCGCCCACGGCCCTGGCGCCTGGTTGGCAGGCAGCAGGAGGAAGGCGAGCCGCTCCCCACCCTCCCCCTGGGGCTCCATAGGCCGCTTCCTTGTTTGCATGCTGGGTTGGCTGGTGCTGTAGGGCTGGGCTGGAGGGATGACAAAGCAGAGGCGAGCCGGGCTCGGCCCTCCTCCTCCTCCTCCTCCTCCTCCTCCTGCTCCCGCTCCCCCCGTCGGCTCCTGTGCCCGGCTCGGCTGTTATGGAAACCAGCCCGGCTTGGCAGCGCCGATGATGGAGCAGCCATGGCCATGGCCAAGGCCGGCGGCAGCGAGGGGCGGGCGGGGGTCGCGGACCCCCGGGCGCTGTCCCTGGACGAGGTGCTGAAGTCCTACGAGCAGCCCATCAACGAGGAGCAGGCGTGGGCCGTGTGCTACCAGTGCTGCCGCGGGCTGCTGGGCCCCGGCCCCCGGGCCCCGGCCGCCCGCATCCGGGGCACCGCCGACATCCTGCTGCACAAGGACGGC
>NW_017728998.1:2276213-2294553 GCF_001723915.1 Gavialis gangeticus | reverse complement strand
GGCCCCGGGGATGCGCCGCGAGCAAAGATGCGCCCTGCTGCGGGGCCGGGGCCGGGGCTCCCCCAGCAGCGCGGAGCGGAGCGGAGCCGTCGCCGCTTTCATGGCACCGACCGCAGCCCTGCGAGCGGGAGCGGGGCGGGGGCGCAGCCACAGGCGGCTCGGCCCGGGGGGCTCCCGGGGTGCGGTCAGCGCGGCTTCCTCGGGCTGGGACTCGGAGGGGCTCAGGACAGATAGCGAGAGGCTCGGGACACACGCACACAGAGATTCAGGGTACCGAGAGAGGTTCAGGACACAGAGAGAGAAGCTCATGACACATGGACAGAGGTTCAGGACACACAGAGAGGCTCAGAAAGCTGCAGCAGAGACCTAGCCCAATCCCAATCACCACGACATAATTGCTGCCCTGAGTGACTTATTCTGGAGCCTGGGGTGTCCTAGCAGGACATGCCCACAGTGCGAGGGCAGCGTGCAGCGTGACAGGGCAAGGCAAGGTTGGACCCAGGGCTAGTGCCTGCTGTTTGCGGCTGGGGTTTGCTGTGGAGCAGAGGGAGCAGACTGGTTGCAGGAGCCCTGCAGTACTGGGCTGCTGAGAGCCCAGGGAGGCATTTTCTAGGCACATCGGCCATCTGAGCCCGTGCCTCAGGGGAAAGCCGTCTTGGCACATTACAAACGTGGGGCAACATTTGAAGCCGGGAGCTGCTGGCCTCCCCTGCCTGGAGACCCTGGCAGGCAATGCTCTGCCTTGATGCAGGCAGCTTCTCCCCAGATCAGGTTGCCCCCATGCCGCAGCCTGCTTCATTATAAGCGAACCAGATGGGGCTCTTGAGCTCCTGGCAGGTTGCCGGAGAGGCCTCGTTCTTGCAGGGGTTGGCTGTGCGATGTACAGTTGAATCAAGGGCGAGCAAGCCACAGGGCACTGAGCGTCTGCACCCAGCTCTGCTCCCAACTCTGCTACTGCAGCGCGGAGTGGAGTCGTGCATAGTAACTGCCACCGTTCTCAGCAAGGCGAGGAAAACCGCTGGAGAAAGGGAAATCTCTCGAGTCTCCATGGTCATGGTCAGACTGGTGCGGACTAGGGGGGGGTTTACTTTCCTCTGTAGTGGGTTGTGTGACTCCCTACCTGGGATCTCTCAAGCATACATTAACCTTTTATAGAAGCAGGACGTTGGCTGTTGCGGTCCCCCTGCTTTCGCTGTGGCAGGCTTGGGAGTTTTGGTTTGTGTTGTTCAGGCTTGATGGTTGCTTTACAAAGGGTTTAGATGATGGATGTGTCTTGGAGGGTTTGGACAGGGCTGATCCTGCCTCAGGCAGGGGGTTGGACTAGACGTGCCCTCTGGAGGTCTCTTGCAGCCCTACTTCTCTAGGATTTCTGTGATGTCCTTTAGTTGAGCTTTGACCCCCATGTCAGGGTGATTGGACCAGAAAACCTGTTGCATCTTTTATTTCAAACTACCGGTTTGTCCCTGCAGTTCCTGACTGGTCCCTCAGCTCCTGGGGGCACCAGTGCTCAGGCCAGGGAAGACATTAATGAGTCCTGGTACTTTGCAGCCATGCTCCCAGCATGGGGGGCTTCCCTGGAGTACTGCACTGATGCATGGCAAGTACATGGTCAGGTGTCCAGGTGGAAATCTGAAGAGACGCTTCAACCTGCTGCTGCCGGGAGCGTGCATTCAGCCATAGGAATGGTGTGCATGACTTCTGTGCATGCAACTGCAAATGTCTAGTCCTGGAGCTTTTAGGGCAAGCCTCCATGGTGTTATGGCCTTTTGACTCTTTTTTTTTACCGTTATCTTCAAGTCTGTGTGAAAATGCAATTGAGTGCATGGCTCATTGCTGAAAAGCAAAAGTTGTCACTCAGCCGGGGCAGCGGGGAGAGCAAAGATCCTAGAGGTCCAGAGGCATCTGGCTCTCCACCTCCACATTCCCAGCACCTTGATAGCAAACAGCCCCACCCAACCTGTCATGTGGGACCGTGCCTGCTCCACGCGTGCCTGGGATTGCACCTGCCATGGGAGGCATTAGCTGGGTGATCCAGCAGCATTCACTTGAGCAATTCCAATTATCTGTGCCACTTGTGAGCTCTTTCCTCCCCTGACGCTGATGAGGATAAATAGCCCGAGAACGCAGCCTGCACGTGCTCCCCACATCAACAGCAATAAGAATGTGCATTCGTACAAATGTTATTGCCATGCATCGCCAGGCCCTGACTCAGTGGAGAGCCCGGACGCATCTGAGCTCTCATTCCTGCGCTGGGAGGCAAGGCAGCGAGGCTGTTTCTGCAATAACATTGACTGCAAATGCCTCTCACAGCCTCCGAAAACTGGTGGGTCCAGTTCTGGGAGATGCACTGTGGAGATGACCTTGGACACAAAAGGAAGTGACTTTTCGACACAGTGCTGTACTGAAAACACAGAGTGATCCGGCTTTGGGCTTTGTTCTTCAGACCATTATGTCTTGGCAGCAGGTTTTGCCCACAGGCAGTGCTGCTGCCTCCCGTGGGAAGGAGGCCAAGAATTGCATAATGGGAATGGTCTCCGAAGGAGGGATATGCTGGGCATTTCTGTGTGCTGGTGCCTCCGTATGCAGCATGCCCTCCATGGCTAGCGGCAGCGTAGGAGATGTAGACACTGCTCCTCTCCCATCGCTGGTCCTGTGGGGTCCCAGGCAGACAGGGGCCCACAGGACCAGCCCCCCATCCTGCATCGTGGCTGGCATGCTAACAGCACCCGTATGTTTGTTATTGCGGTCCTTGCTGCCTGCTCCCCAGCCAGACCTGCTGCTGTTCTCTTGCAAAGAGCCTCTCTGCCTGTTTAGCAATGGAAATGATCTCTTGGGGGTGGGGATTTCAGACAAAACACCAAGAGGATCATTTGGGAGCAGTGGCTGGGAAAGGAGCGCTCTTGTTTCAGTGCAGCATGCCTGGCGGCAGTTTGGTTAGGAGGGCGTCCCTCAGGCTAAGCCTAGTCCTGGGTTCCTGCCAGGGAGGAGTGAGTGCTTGGGGATCCTGGATATGCAGGGTGCAACCTGCGTCCTTGAGCAGAAATGAGCAATATGCACTGTAAGAGCCCAGGTGCCGTTGCTGTAGCATCGGTGCAGGGAGCAGGAGGATGAGATGGGAGAGGGAGGGGTATGGACAGGGGGCACCTAGGCCACGTGGCCTTCGGGGACCCTTTCCCAAGCAGCCTGTGGGCAGGGCTGGGCCCCATGGAGCTGTTCCTCGCTGAGCTGCTGCTTGCATGGATGGAGGCAAGCCCCTGCTGTGATTTGGTTTGGACAGGGCTGATCCTGCCTCAGGCAGGGGGTTGGACTAAATGACCTCTGGAGCTCCCTTCTAGCCCCACTTCTTTGATTCCTATGATCCGACCTGTGCCAGGAGCTAGGGCTTCCTGGACTGTCTGGGGGTGCAGCCTGGGGCCTGTAGCAGCGCAGCGTTGAGGGACAAGAGGACGTGGGGAGCCCCGACGCTCCACGCCCCCAGGCTGCTGGGACCCTCCTAGACAGCCCGCAGGTGGCTGGGGACTCTGTGAGCTTGGGGCACTGCTCCCTCCTCCTGGCACTAAACTCCACCAAGTCCTTGCTCTGTTACTGCCTGTCCTTCCTAATCTAAACCCCACTTCCTACCGGCCTTCTCAGAGCCTGGGCCAGCTCCTGTCTCAGCCCTGCCTGCCAACCTGCTGAAAGCTGCCGTGAGCCCTTTGTCTGGAGGGCCCCATGTGCTCCATCCATTACCGAAATGGGGAGCTAATGGCTGAGCTCCCAGGTGGACACAGATCCAAGGAAGCAGCTTTGGAGTCACGCTCATTGAAAGCGGCACTGGGAGGGACCTTGGGGTCATTTTGCCTGTCCCCGGGGGCAAGGCAGGACGTCTGCTCAGAGCTCTCATTAGCACTTCCAGTCTCAGGGCAGAGGGCTCCATCATGAAGCTGTGGGGTGGGGCGGGCTTGTATTCTCGTGCACCTGAGCCCTGTTGCTCCTGCTTCACTTTGTGTGTCGGCCACTTTCCCATCGTGGTGCATATATGTGGGTTCTCATTGCATCCCCATCCCAGTTGCAGCCTCGTTGAGCCCAGCTGAGCACCTCCAGCCCCCACACAGCAGTTGCTGCTTCACCCATGAAGCCATGGGTAAAACCCAGGCCTCCCCCCTGCCTCTACCATGCAGAAGCTCCTGCAGCCTATGCTAGCCCTGCTCTCTGGTGTACCACCCTATGTGCAACCTCTGCTAGCCTGGGCGTGTTAGCATGACCAGCGTAGCCCTGCTGCCTGCCATGGCTGTATCGAGGAAGGCTTTGTGAGGCTCTGTGTCCAGTTCCCAATAAATGCCCTCAATATACCACGATCAGGAGGGGCTCGTCTGGCCTGGGAGGAGCCCACAATCAGGCCTCAGATCAGGAACTCAGGTGAGCTTGTCTGAGTGACTTGTCCTCTGCCTGTCTGAGCTGCTTGTGGTTCTCAGCTCTCTTGTTCCCTTGGTTTGTCCCGCTGCCTTGCAAGAGCTTGTAGTGAGTGATCCCCACTCCCTCCCATCCCCAGCCTTCAGGAAAGGCTTCTTGTCACCCACACCCGGCTCTTCAGGGCTTCAGCCACTTCATACCTAGCATCCGGTGTGGGAGCAAACTTCGAACAGGAAGGCAGAACTCCCCCTCTGCAAAGCCCTTTGTGAAGCGTAGCGAAGCCAGGACTGCAGCTGTTTGCACCGGGTAGGAACTGGGATGTGTGAGTCTGGAGCTTGCGGCATCCCCTACAGATGGTATCTCGCCTCTCTTCCCATCTGCTCTGTGGTGCAATTAGTCCCCTGGAGAGTGGGGCTCGGGGCCGGCAGCCAGGAGGATGGAGCGGCAGGGCTGGGGGAGGCCTTCCACCTCCTCACTCCTCACTTTTCCTGGCAGTGGGATGGCAATATTCGGTGGAGTACCAGGGGCATGTGGGGGATGCTACGGAGTAGATGGATGTCCCCCATTTTCTGCTGTCACTGCAGCTCCCTGACCTTGACTTTTCAGAGAACAGCCTTCCCCTCTGATGGTACTGGGAGCCGTGTGTGCCCAGGGGCTGGAACGGCAGGCATGAGGGGCCTCAGGCCCAGCTCCCAAAATAAAGGAACACCCCCAAGGCCTTTGGAGATCCCTGTTGCTGTGACGTTATCATGGAGTGAATCCATCTGGGATTTGCGGGATGAGTCAGGCATGGTGTGAGGGGAGCCTCTTGCACCTTCCTAGGTCAGCACTTGCTAATCACCAGGATCCTGGGGGGCAGGAGATACAAGCGCTCAGGTTGGGCCCTGCGCTTTGTCGTTGCATTGTGCCCTTCGGAGGTCCGCAGGGCAGGGAATGCTGGCTTTGGCAGCCTGCTTTGCCCTGCTTCTGTGTGGTTTATAGTGTAGTGCGCACCCACCCAGAAGGCAAAGGTGCCACCTGCCCCGTCCCCAAAATGGGAACGTCAGCAATGCCAACCAGCACAGAGGGTGGCCGCAGGAAGGCCAGAATCACTGGGGCTTGTGTCTGGCTGTTCCTTGACCCACAAGTATCAGAGCAGCCAGGTGAGCTGCAGCCAAGAGCACATCCCGGCGTCTGTCTCCTTCTGTCCAGCCCTCACATTCGGGCTCTTCCATGGTTTGGAGAGGTGGAAGTCAAAGCCACTGACTAGCAGCACCCAGAACCTGAGCGCTCGTAGCTACGCAGCATTTTGTACGGCTCCCGCGGGCTGCGGCTGAGTGCTTGGCATCATCTGGCCTTGTGTCAGGCACCCGGAAGCACGGCATGTGCAGAGGGCACCGGTGGAGTCTGGTTTATCCAGCACCGTGCGGGAACTCAGAGGCAGGGGCAAAGTCCACTTCCCCAGCACAGGGCTCAGCTGCCTTCAGCAGGAAAATGTCCTCCTCTTCCTGCCGTTTCCAGCGGCATTCGTGGCACACCTTCCTGCCTCTGTAGCTAATGAACCTGAGGACAGCACGTTCCCCCCCCTCCTTCTCGGGCCCAGAGTCGCCCAGAGCAAGCCCGTCCTGGCACTGAAAGAACCAGGGTCCTAGGAAGGGTAGTATGGGGGTCTCGTATTACACCAGGGCATCAGGTCAGATCAAGGAGGCCTGGACAGCCCCTATCCCGGCATGCCCTTGTGAGGGTGGGCTTGACTCTGCAGCCTGTATATTATCCCTTTAATGCAGCTTATTTGCAATGCAGGCTCCCAGACTCCGCGCCAGTACCCAGTCCCTCCCCAGCCTGGAGCCTGAGAGTAGCCACTGGGAACAAAGTCCAGTCTGCCCTCGTGGCCTTGCTGGAGGGAGCAGGCCTTCTAGCTCTGTGGGGACCAGGGAGGCCTCTACAGCTGGGTCTATAGCTGACTCTTGTCCAGTGGGGACAGGTCCAGCTTTCAGACTAGCAAGTCACTACCAAGCATGTGTGAGCAGTGGCTTTCTGGGGCGCTGAGAGCTTGGCCAGGGCTGGATGGATGCTTCCCGGGAAGCCAAAGGCCCCAGAGACACCTCTGAGCTCAGGAAAGAACCAGCACAGCCCAGCCCTGCTCCCATCTCTGGTCTGGTCCCCCTGGGAACGGGGCTTCACGCTGTGCAGCGGTGCCCAGAGCCTCCGGCCGCTGCCTGATCGCTGGGTTTGGGTGCACGTGGCTCTCGCGCAGGGCAGGGAGGCAGCGTGGAGGGAGACAATGTGCCAGGCCCTGTGCAAACACAGATGTGGCACTTTGTTGTGAGCCTCCACCGGATGGCAGTGACTGCAGGTGGATGCACCCACTCCGTCACTAAAGCAAGCGTGCTGGCTTTGAGACTCCAAGTGAACGGCCGTGGGGAGAGGGGGCACTCACTCTGTCTGCTTCTTCCTTCACAGAGCCCCCCTTGATCCTGCCTCCCTCGACGGAAGCCCAGGTATGTCCCAGACGCTCCAGCTCGGTAAGCAGTGCGATGAACCCGGGGCCTCTGCAGGTGCAGGCACAGACACGTGTGCACCAGCTCACAAGCGCACAGAGACATGCATCCTTCTTAAGCCTGGGGGCCTGATGCCCATGCCAGTTGCTGGGGAAGCGAGGGGTCCATACTGATGCTGTGTCAGCCTCTCCTTGCCAGGTGCTGGACTCTGCTGTAGGCGCTGGGTGTAGCCACCAGCCTGGGTTGGGGGGAAGGTGACACGCACAACATCTCCATGGGGAAAGAGTCTGCTGCAAGCATTTGTTGTGGCTGCAGGCTGGCTGCGTCTCCATCCCCCCACCCTGGTTTCTCGGAGTGCCCCACGGCTGTCTGTCCTCACACCGTCACTGTGCTGGGTGGCATCAAGCCATTCAACTGGGCCCTGTGTATCCCCCAGTCTTGCCCAGCAGGTCCGGCAGGACCTGGGAGGCTGAAGCCAGTGAGGAATCTGGAGGGACCAGACAGCTTTAAATCAAAGCTCTGTTTAAGGAGAAGAGCTGGAATCAAGAGTAATTTAAGCTAGCCAGTGTTTAGGGCACCCAACCGTTGGGGCACACATCTGTGGCACCGAAGCAGCATGTAGCACTGCTGGGACCCCTGCACCATGCACCAGACGGGTGCAGGAGCGGAGGGTGCTGCAGCTCAGGCCCTTTGGTATTCATGTCAGTGCACAGTCATGACCTGCCTGGAGGCAGGGAGCCAACGCTGCCCGCAGGCCCCTCCGTGCTCCTGGGATTTGCTTTGGAGCATGACAGTAAGTACTGTGGTGGGGGAGCTCGGAGGCCTGCAGCCCATCTGCAGGTCCTGCCAGGGGTGGGTCCAGTCCCTCTCTTTGCTGCTGCTGGACTGGTCTGAAACCACGTGGTGGTTGTTCCTGCTCCATGGGCACGTGGAACTGGTGCCTATGGAAGGGCACGCCTTCCCCGCTGGCCTGGCGCCAGCCACCGCTGCCCACGCTCCGCTTCCTGCCTCGTGCTGGGGCCAGCTCTTTGATCAACGCGTTTTTGAAATTGGAGGCTGTTTTTCCCCCCCTCTGCCACTGGCTGGAGTCACAGGTTTTCTGCATCAATCAGCTTGCAGCAGCGCTGGCTGAGCCACGCGTATTGGGCCATCGCAGCCAGGCAGAGCCAAGGGTAATCTCACTGCTCCCTGCCCCTGGACTGGGCTGTCACGTGGCGGAGGCACCTGCCACCACAGCGTCTCGCCCTGGGATAACAGGAGGCCATATGTGGGCTGGCACTAGGGTGGAGGCGACTCCTCTACCTTCCCCTGTGGCTGTCCCATGACTTTGTGGGACACAGTGGTTGGTGACTCCCATCTTTCTAACTTCCCCAGCACTGGATGAGCTGTGCACCCGACATGGGCAGGAACCTGCCTGGAGCACTTGCTCCCCCCACCCCTTGCAGGCCCTTCCTTTGGGAGGGCCCTGCCCCAGACCTGCCTTCCTTCCCCCTCCAAGCTCTGGCTCCAATCTGAGGCAGCTGGCCCCAACCAGCCCTGCTGCTCTCGTCCTAGCTGCCCAGCCCAGCACTGCTTCATCAGTGTGGGGAGCTGCAGCTGCAGCAGGTCCATGCTCCTGGGCCCTGACCCAAGGTGCATGGGCATCAGTCCAGCCTTTCTACTGCTTTCTGTGAGCCCTGGATCAGCCCCCTGGCCTTATCGGCACCTGGAGCCGGCTGCCGGCCGAGATAAGCTACCAGCCCCAGGGCCCTTGTCGCTGCAATTCACTTTGTTTTGAGATTTCACCAGGTCCTGAGTTCAACCCAGGTTCCTGGCTTTCCCTCTGCCCCGGCCACCTCCTGCGGGGTCTGGGGAGCAAATGCCACTGAGCACCACTGTGCAGACGCTGGGCTGCTCGTTTCCATCCATCCCCTGGGCAGCTCTGGTTTCCCTCGCTCTCGCTGTAATGGAGTGGCAGTAAACAGAGGAGGTCTGTGAGACAGCTGGGGACCAGCCAGCCAGCCCCGGGGCCTGAGCAGTGCCTCCCGCCTCTGTGGCCAGAGCAGGGGCTGGAGCTGCCCAGGGCATAGGGCTCAGAGTGTGGAGCCCCTTAGACAAGCTCAGCACAAGCTTGCACCGTGCTGGGACAGGGGTCTTCACTGCCAATGTCCCTGCTAGGAACAAACCAGACCCTTGAGGCTCTCTTGGGAGTGCAGGCAGGAGGGGTCTCTGCCGAATCAGGGTAGCAGACCCTGAGCTGGAGCTGAGGTCAGGAAAGCAGAGCAGCCCCCCCGGGCTCTGTGCATGGCCAGGTATCACGTGCAGGGGAGGGGGAGAGGGAAGCAGTGCAGCACTGCCTGACCCCCGCTCGTGCTGCCCATGCAAAGGGCTGGAGATTGCAACGGGGTCTGGCCCAGCCTCCCACCCCCCAGCCACAGTGGGGGGTTCCCCAGCCCCCAGCTCACCCCGTGCTGCCCTCCCCTTGCAGATGGTGCAGTCACTGGGGTTCGCCATCTACCGGGCACTGGACTGGGGGCTGGACGAGAGCGAGGAGCGGGAGCTGAGTCCCCAGCTGGAGCAGCTCATCGACCTCATGACCAACAGTGACTCGCAGGACAGCGGCTGTGGCACGGCGGATGAGGGCTATGGGGGCCAGGAGGAGGAGGAGGAGGCGGCAGAGGGCCCCCCGCGGGCTGTGCACACCTTCGAGCAGGCCATGCGGGTGTGCGCAGCCCGCCTGACGCATCCCCACGAGGCGCAGGCCCACTACCAGGCTGTGTGTCGGGCTCTCTTCGTGGAGACCGTGGAGCTGAAGGCCTTCCTCGCCAAGATCCGCGATGCCAAGGAGGTGAGCACGCGCCCGCCGCGACACCCACCAGCTGTCCCAGCCCTGAGGGGTCCTTGACTTCCCCTCCCACCCCTGCCTGGTGGGGTCTGTGCCGTCCCCTGGAGGGGATGGTGTCCCAGCTGCCTCCCCGGCCCCACAAGCTCCCGCCTGGGCCACGCGCTTGCCCTCTGGTGTCGAGAGGGGGAAGCGCGTGCATGGCTGCTCCAGCCCGCACCCTTGCTGCTGTGCAAGCCACCCAAGGGAGGTGGATCTCGGCCCCAGCAAGCTCCCGATCTCCGGGGAGAGCCAGCGGGGTCACGGCTTGTAGGGCTGCAGCAGGATGGGCCTCAGCCGCGATCCAGGAGCTCCACCTGCCAAATGTGTGGGGACATGGGGGCAGGAGCTCTACCTGGGACAGAGGCTGAGCCAGGCTGGGCATCTTCCCCGAGGGTGCGGGGATGGGGCTACCCCGGAGTCAGCCTCCAGCTGTGGAGTCATCGGGGCCTGTCGTAGAGCAGTGGGGGTGGCAGGGACCAGCAGCACCGGGCATCACACCCAAACCTGCCGCGGGGAAAGCAGGGGGAGTTGGCAGCCAGTGTCCTGCAACAGTAAAAGGTTAGGGCCAGGATGGCCGGGCTCTGGGTTGTCAATATGGCACGTGGGCATGTCTGGGTCAGGTCATCCGAGATGCTTCGCTGCCTCATTGAACTCATTATCAGCTTGGGGGAAATGTATCCCCCCTCCCCTTCCCGGGCATTCACGTGGAGACCAGGGCCATAGCCGGGACTGCAGCTGAGCAGTGCTGAGCTGGGCTCCGGGGAGGCCGTGCAGGGACAGCGGGGCCTGGTGCTTTGCTGGGCTGAGCAGAGGGGAGGCTGCCAAGGGGCTGTGTGTAGGGAAGGGCACCGCCGTGGAAAGGGGAGAGCCAGCTGCTGCCCTGAGTGGGGCACTTGCTCTGCAGCACCCCTCCGACGTGCGGCAGGGCTGTCTGCACCCGCACCGGGCAGGCTGGGCCTCTGCTTTCAAACCCACCTGGAAAGCTAAGCAGTCGAAGCACCGGAGCTCCCCCAGGGCACTGAGGCTGGTGTTGTCCCCACTCATTTCTGCTGCTACCCCCCAGCACCGAGGGCTTGGCCCAGTGGGCAGGGGCCTGCAGCTCCTGTCCCCCCATCGAAGTGCTACCCGCATGGATCCCTGGAGGCAGAGCAGCGCCCGGGATGGGGTCCGGGGCTCCCTCTGTGGTACTTAAACCCCCTGCAGAGACCAGCTAGTGCTGAGGCTCACCTCCACTCCCCGGGAGGGCGCAGGGCTGCTGGGCTGGGCGCAGGGCGTGGGTCACGTGGAGCTCCCATCCTGCTGCAGATGCTGAAGAAGCTGAAGGATGACGAGGGGCCAGAGGAGAAGTCAGCTGCTGACCTGGACAACCTGCGCAACACGGACTGGGTGAGGGGTGCAGCAGGGTCCTGAGCACCATTCCCCCGTGGGGGCAGTGGGGAATGGGGGGAGCCCCCATCCTGGGGTTACAGCCTTGGGACCCCCACAAATAGCCTGCAGAGGAGGGCGGGGGCCAGAGGGAAGCTGCAGGCACCAGGGACCTGTGGCTTGCTCACCCCGTGTGGAAGCCCCTCCTGTGCTGGGCAGTGGGACAGGGGCTGCCTGGGGGATCAGTGCTGGCCCCGTCCTGGGCTTTGCCCAGCCAGCTGCACACAGCCTTGGTGCCTGCCCCCACGCTGGGCCGCCCGTGCTGCCCAGTAACAGGCCATGTCTGCTCCAGGCCCGGCTCTGGGTGCAGCTGATGCGGGAGCTGCGCCACGGCGTGAAGCTGAAGAAGGTGCAGGAGAAGCAGTTCAACCCGCTGCCCACCGAGTACCAGCTGACGCCCTTCGAGATGCTCATGCAGGACATCCGGGCGCGCAACTACAAGTTGCGCAAAGTCATGGTGAGCCTGGGGGGCCCGGGGCAGGGCTGGGCCACAGCTGGCCAGGGCCAGCCCCAATGCAGATGCGCTGTGTCCTTGCACCCCTGACCGGCCTGCCTGGGGGAGTGGGCAGACCCACCTGGGTGTACCCCACGCAGCCGGCCCTGCACTGGACACGTTGATGGTGTCCCCATGGGTAATGGGGCTCCCTGCCTGTGCCTGGGTCCCCCTGCCCTGTCCCTCTGCAGCCTCCCACACCATCCCAGCAGACCTGTGGTCACTCCCTTGTCCCTCCTCCCTCTCTCCCATGTATGTCCAGGTGGACGGCGACATCCCCCCGCGGGTGAAGAAGGATGCACATGAGCTCATCCTGGATTTCATTCGGTCCCGGCCGCCGCTGAAGCAGGTAAAGCACGTCTGAGCCCCGGCTCCGGCTGGGCCCGACTGCCTGCAGGAGATCCCAGCACGGCCCCATCCTGCCCCAGTATAGGAAGAGTCCTGGAGAGCTGTGGGGCGCAGGCTAGGGAGGTCATGAGCCCAGGGTGGGAGCCCCATGCTGCTCCCAGTGCTGCGTGGTTATGACCATACGAACATCACGTGTGGGGTCCCGGGCTCCAGGCTCCGCTGTCCTGAGTGCTGTCTTCCTGAGCTCCCTTCACCTTGCTCACTGGGGTCTCCACGTGCTGTCAGTGGTGGTGGAGGAGGGGGTGCCGGCTGGCCCCGTCATGCTGAGCGCCTGCCCCCACACCCTAGGCTTCAGAGCGGCGGCTACGCCCCATGCCCCAAAAGCAGAGGACGCTGCATGAGAAGATCTTGGAGGAGATCAAGCAAGAGCGGAAGCTGCGCCCCGTGGAGACGCGGTACCAGAACCAGAAAGGTAACGGGCTGCCGCCCCTTCCCCCATCCCCACCCCTGGGCAAGCATGGCCCTGAGGACAGCAGCCACATTGCCTTCACCCTGAGCCAGCCTGGGGGGCTCAGACACAAAAAGGGACCCGCCGCAGCCCTGGCCCACCCCAGTCCCTGCATCCATCCTCCCCCAGCTCCCATGTCATGGGTCCGGCAGCTCCCTGCCCCCGTGGTCCGGTCCCCTTTTCACCCAAGCATGCCCAGTCTTGGCTGAGCTGGCTCCTGGCTGTCACCTCATCCTCCAGGGCCATCCTGCCAGCCTGTCCCCCGTGCTGGGCTGAGTCAGGGGGTGCAGCCCCCAGCAAGCCAGCCCCATCACCAGGGTGTCTCTGGGCTCCATGGGTCAGGGTGGGGACCATACCCTGAAGGTGCCTCCCATGCATCAGCCCTGCCTAAGCACACCTGAGACCTGCCCATGCCCTGCCCTGCCCTGCCCCGCAGGCTTCGGCTCCCTGCCCTGCATCGTCAATGCCTGCTCCAGCAACGTGAAGTCCAGCTCCTGCCTCAACCTCTCGCTGGCAGACACCGGCGCCGTGCCCCCACCCCGCCCGCGGGTCCTGCTCAAGGCACCCACACTGGCCGAGATGGAGGAGATGAACAGCTCCGAGGTACAGGAGGCGCTGAGGGGAGCAGGGAGGGGGGCAGGGGGAGACTTGGGCATCAGCAGGTCTCTGCCCTTCCCCTCATTCCTGCGGATGTCCCCATTGCAGGAAGAGGAGTCCCCCCGCTCGGAGGCTAGGCCAGAGCCAGGGTCACTGCTCCCACTGACCCGCGACCGCTCCTTCTCGGAGCAGGACCTGGCCCAGTTCCAGAGCGAGGCGGTCACCAGCCAGCCCGGCACCAAGCCCCCCGGCACCCAGGAGTCCGACCCGCGGCCCCGCTCAGGTAGCATGCACGGCATGCGGACCAGCACAGAGACCACCGGCAAGTGCCCCCTCCTCCCCTCCACTCCCCTGTCCCGCCCTGCCCAGGGCATCCTGGCTCAGGTTACCATCCTGCTGGGAAGCTGAGGACACGCGAGGCTGCAGACAGGCTCCAGGGTCGCTGCCCGTGGCCTGGACCTTGTGCAGCAGGAGCGCAGCGCAGCTGTTTGCTGGAGGGCAGGGCCAGAGCTCCCCTGCTGCCCTTCTCGAGGGCACTTGCACGGCTGCTCAGCCTGGGGCTGCTCTGCATCCCCCCCACCGGCTGCTGTGTCCTGAACCCCCTCCCTTACCCATCCCTGCCAGCCTCGGGCAGTCAGGTCCCTCTCAGTGGGGCTAGGGGTGCCCGGGCCCTGCTCCAAGCTGCGTTGGGGTGGGACTGACGGCCCAGTTCTCCTCCAGGCTCCGTCCCGGCCAGTTACCACCAGGCCCCGCGCAACACTGCTCCGCTCGCCCCTGCCCACGGCTCCCTCAGCTCCGTGGAGGAGAGGTCGGAGGAAGGCCCCGGCTCCACCCCCGGCCCCAGCACCAAGCACCTCTGGCTGGTATGTGCCTGGTTGGCTTGTGTGTGAGCTCAGGAGCCCTGTGCACTGTCCTGGCACCTGGGAGATACCCAAGGGGGTGCAACCAGGACTGGGGCAGACACGGCTGAAGGGAGGGTTGGCAGGGGAGTGAACCGGTGGGATCTGGGAGCTGCTCTGAGCCCCTGGCATCTCATCCTGGAAGCCACCGCAGCTGAATGAGCCACCCAGGTAGCTGGCCAGGGGCTGACAGCACGCAGCCCCGTGGGCTGGTGCCCCAAACCCAGTCCAGCCAGAGCATCCGGTGCAGCCTGAGGGCAGGGATCCTGTGTTTAAGGCGGGGCAGGAGCCCAGAGCCCCTGGTGCTCCTGCCTGCATGAAGATGTAGATGCCCGTGGCCTGGGTGGCCATGGCCTCATTGCAGGCCCTGCCACCAGGCAGGGAGCAGAGCCGTGGCCCCACCTGCCCTTGCTGCCCTCGGCCACAGGAGTTCAGCCACCCCGTGGAGAGCCTGGCGCTGACTGTGGAGGAGATGATCAATGTGCGCAAGGTGCTGGTGAAGGCCGAGATGGAGAAGTTCCTGCAGAGCAAGGAGCTCTACCAGAGCCTGCGCAAAGGCAAGGTGAGGGCAGCCCCGTCGGCCCCCGGGCAGGCCAGGCCCGCAGGAAGCCAAGGGGTGGCAGGGCCAGGCTGACATGTGCCTTTCACCTCTGCCCCTTCCACCCCGCAGATCTGCTGCTGCTGCCGAGCCAAGTTCCCGCTGTTCTCTTGGCCTGCCAGCTGCCTCTTCTGCAAGAGGTGAGAGGGGACCCCCGTGCCACCAAGGCCAGGGGGCAAGAGGGGCCGGGGGGCTGCCAGGAAGAAGCACCGGGGTCCTCACTGACCCTCTCCATTCTCCTGTGGCTCTTAGGTCCGTCTGCAGCTCCTGCAGCCTGAAGGTAAGAGGTGCTTCTGCTGCTGTCCCCGGGGTGCTCTTCCTTGGTGGTGTCCAGTCTCTCTGGGGACTGCCGTCTTGCCTGGTCACTGCTGGAAGCCCCCAAAGGGGCAGCAGGACATGCCAAAGTCTGGTTGTCTGGGTGGTGGCCGGGGGGCAAGGGGCAGGTAGGGGCTGTGCTGGGTGCTCTGTGATGGGGCCAGGATGGAGAGACCAGCCCCATTACAGCAGTACCCATGGGGCAGCCAGGGCAAGGCAGCCTAGCAGGTCTCTGCTGGTGCTGACCTCTGCTCCCGTTGCAGATCAAGATGCCGTCCAAGAAGCTGGCCCATATCCCTGTCTACGCGCTGGGCTTCGAGAGCATGCTGGGGACGCTGCCTGGCACGGCGCTGCCGGTCCGGAAAAGAGACGTGTTCCAGTGAGTGCCGCACCCTCGCAGCGAGCCGTGGGGTCAGCAGCCCACAGCCCCCAGGGCCAAGCCAGCCCTGCAGGCAGGTCACAGCAGGTGACACAGGCTCTGGGGATGGGGCTGGCTCTCTGGGGAGCTCCCCCCACAATGACCAGGCCCCTTGCAGCACTCCCACGGGGAGCTGCAAGGGTGCAGTGCTGCGTGCAGAGTGCAGTCAGCTCCCATGGATGGCAGGAATAAATCTGTTCCCAGCCTTTCCCCTTGCTCCTGGCCCAGCTTCACCCACCCATGGCAGCTCTCCTGCCCCTCCAGCTCTGGCTCTCTGCTCCTGCCCTTTCATCCCCCTCCTGGGCAAAGCACGGAGACAGGGCACCACAGAACACCAGCTTGCGGGTGCTCCCGGGCTGCGGGTACCCCAGAGCAGGGACGGGGGGAGGCTACATCCAGCCTGACATGAGCTGTGTCTTGCAGCTCCCTGCGGGGAAGGGGCTGGTGGGGTGTGGAGCAGGAGTTTCCCCACATCTACGCCCACGGCTCAGTCCTCAAGGATGTGTGCAGCGACTGCACCAGCTTCGTGGCTGACGTTATCAGCTCCAGCCGGAAGAGCGTGGACATCCTCAACACCACACCACACCGCAGCAGGAAGACCCAGTCACTCTACATCGACCCTGGCCGCTAGCAACGGACTCTGCTGTCCTGTGGCCCCTGCCCTGGGCACCAGCATCTCTGCCAGAGCCAGCCCCCCAGAGACCGAGCTCCTTGGAGGCCCGGGGTTCTCTGGGCAAGAGCCCCCAGCCCCACACCTGCAGACAATCCCACCTTCGATGGCTTCCAGCTGCCCCTGCTTCCTACAGACTGCCAGGCCCCTCGTGGAGCACACACCTGCCCCTCAGCAAGGCCTGCTAGCAGCTCTGTGTGTATGTACATATATATATATATATATATATAATATATACAGCCTCTATATTTATATACATGACCGACAGCCAGGGGTGTTCGCTGCCAGGTGCTGTCTGAAGCCGCAGCTTGCCTGGCAGGGACCCGCTGGCTCGGTGTCTCCCACTGCAGGCAAAGCAAACCCAGCTGCTCTCTTTCCCCGTGCTCCGCAGGGCTGGGCGCAACCCCCCTGCTTTGTAGAGCAGCCGACCAGGCAGGGAGACCCCCGGGGTGTCTCACACAGCAGCTCAGGGCAGCATGAGGTCCTGTCCTCAGAGCAGGGCGAGGCGGCTGGGCCCTGCCATGAGCTCTGCCCTCGATAGTACCTGGGCTCTCTGCCCTCCCCATCCTTGTAGCCCCCATGCCTCCCTTCCAGCTCATGCTGCTAGAAGCAGTGCTGGGTGCAGGAGTGGGGGCTCCCGTGTGTGTCTCCGGATCCTGTGTCTGTGCCAGACAATCAGCTGTGAATATTTATTTGTCCTTATGCTGGAGGTCATGGGGAGGGGCTGTGGGGTGGGGCCACGTCTCATGTCTGTCTGATGCTACCCTTTCTCTGCCAGAGCTGTCAGGGATTGTGCAGACAGCCCTGCCGCTCTCCGGAGTGTCGGGGCAGGTGCATGGCTGCTGGGCGCTGGGTGGAAACCCTCTACCTTTCACACTTGGGGTGCTGGAGGGGCTAATGCTGCAGGGACAACACTAAGAGGTCCAGCTGTGCCAGCCATGAATGCCCCCAGGTCCCTGGGGGGCGGCTCAGACGGATAAGGACCCTGCTGCCCTATGCTACGGCCTCCTGCTTCTCTGCCAACCCGCTCGCTGCTCCCTGCTGACGCGCCTGCGAACGACAATGCCTTATCACTGTCCCGGATCGCCCGTCCACGGCCCTGCGTGAGCCAGGCCTCCAGCCATGGGCCTGACCAGGGCCAACAGATCTGGTCATCGTGTTCTACCCAGCCCGCGCCATAAAGACTCCATGTATATTGTAAATAGCCTGCATCGGACCAGCATGGTTGCTCCTTGTACATACAGTTGCTCCCATCCCAATAAATACCTATTTTAGGCTGCACTGGTGCCTTGGACAGCTTTTTCCCCCCATATTAGCCCCTCTCCCTGCGTCCCTGTGGCGGCCCAGAGCCACAGACAGCAGCTGGGACCAGTGGGGCAGGAAATAAAGGGCACGGGCCCTTCCCAGGGACCTGGGGCAGCTCGTGTGGGGCAGGTGGACAGCAAGCTCCTGCATCCGCTGACCTCGGGGTTTGTCGGGGTTCTGGTAGCAGTCAGAGGGGCTGGTCGGGATCAGAGGTCAGCCTGGGCCTCAAACACCGCCAGGAAGGCATGAGCCCATGTGCGTCCCCTGGCGCCAGGTAGTGGCACCTGTGGGATTTGGGTCCCCAGAGGGAAGTCTTCCAGCTGATGTCCCGGCACCAGCTGTGCCTCTGCAGACGGGATGGGCCCCTCTGGGAAACATCTCCAGAGCGCAGCGAGCTCTGAGGTGGGAATGGGGCTTGAAGGGAGACACAGGGACTGCCCAAGGGATGCTAAGGGACCTCTAGGGCCAAGCTGGCCTGTGTGCTGTGGGGGCCTGCGCGTGGAGGGAGGCGGGGGCTGCTGGGGCAATGACCCATGGCCATGCAATATGGTAGCAATGATGCATGGCCACGCTCTCCCGCCAGGGCCCCAGGGACACGGTCCTCGCACCTCGGGGAACACGTGGGAGGAGGGGACTTATCTCGCGCGGGGGGAGGTGCGAGAGAAGTGGCGGCGCCAAGCAGGGCGCGTGCGCAGGCGGCGTCGGCCGGCGGCGCTTCCCAGTGACGTCAAGCGCGCAGGCGCAGTGCGCGCGGCGGCCCGGGTCTCTATGTCGAGGCGAGCGCTGCGGCGGCTGCGGGGGGAGCAGCGGGGCCAGGAGCCCCTGGGGCCGGAACCGGAACCGGAACCAGAACCAGGTGGCGAGAGCGGACCGCGCCGGGGGGTCGGCAACCTCTACGAGCTGGTGAGGGACCGGGGAGGCTGGGCTGGGCTGGATTGGACTAGGGTGGGGAGACTGAACTGGGCTGAACTGGACTGGACCAGGCTGGGGTGGAGGGCGCTGGGCTGGGCTGGGCTGGGCTGGGCTCGG
>NW_017728998.1:2270235-2271213 GCF_001723915.1 Gavialis gangeticus | reverse complement strand
AGGGCTGGGACTGGGGGTCCGGGGGGGCTGTGGGTGGGTTTGGCCCAGGAGCACGGGCCGGCTGGGGTGGTTCTGGGCAGCTCAGGCCCTCCACGCTTGCTGTAGTGCAGGGCTCCCAGGCACCTGCTGCTCTGCTGGAGCTGGGACCCCTGCACCCTCCTCTGGCCTGTCCAGCAGGGGTTGGGGCTGGCCGGCTCATGCAGCACTGGCTGGGCCCTGCCCCCCAGGCCCTCTCAGGCACCGCATCCAACCCTCTGTCATGTGGTGCCCACTGCCCCAGCTCCTTGGGAGGGTGAGATGCAGCTGGTGCTGAGCTGCTGGGATAGGTGAGGTCCGGCCTGACCCCTCTGGTGCACAGATCAACAATGAGGAAGAGTCAGAGGAGGAGCTGTCAACCCTGGAGGAGGCAGCAGGCTCCAGACTGAAAGGGCATGGCACTGTCGGCAACGCCAAAGAGGCAGAGAGCGATGGGCACAGAGATGGAGGAGCCCCGGAGCACCAGGACCACAGCACAGTGAAGCCACAGGTACCTTGCAGGGCATGGGGGAGGGCTGCTGTGTGGCCTGTCTTCTGGCTGCAGAAGCACAATCCTTTCCCTTGGGTAGCTGTGAGGGTTGTCCCACGGGGCTGGAACACGTGCCCCCAAGGCAGACGGGGTATAAAGCTAAATGTGGGATAAAGGACACGCAGCAAGCATTGGTTGATATAATGCTCCCTATTCATAGATTCATAGATTAAGGGTCAGAAGGGACCTAGTAGATCTTCTAGCCCGACCCCCCGCCAGGGCGGGAGAACAACAAAAAAACCCCAAAAAGAGAAACGGGACTCAAATGAGTCCAGCCAGGTAAGCATCCAGCCTCTTCTTAAAGACCCCCAGGGTAGGGGCCAGCACCACTTCCCTTGGAAGTTGGTTCCAGCTCCTAGCCACCCTAACTGTGAAGTAGTTTTTGCGGATGTCCAATCTATACCTCCTCTCCA
>NW_017728998.1:2253479-2269752 GCF_001723915.1 Gavialis gangeticus | reverse complement strand
GCTCTCTAACCCGGTCCTCCCCAACCTGAGGTCTGAAGGCGATCCCCTCGAGTCCGGCTTCTATCACAGCAGGGAAGTCCCGGTCCCTGCACAAGAAAACGGAGGTGAAGAATTGGTTAAAGAGGTCCGCTTTCTCCTCTGACGCAACCACCAGATTGCCCAGCGTATCCTGCAGGGGTCCCACATTACCCGGCACCTTCTTCATCCTCCCAATATATCTGAAAAAGGACTTTTTGTTATCCTTAATCTTGGACGCCAGTCCGAGCTCCATGTCCACCTTGGCCTTCCTAACAGCTCGCCTACAGGCCCGAGCAGAGGAGGTATACTGCTCTTTGGAGATTTCACCCCCCTTCCACCGGGCGTACGCCGCCTTTTTATTTATTCATGCTGCCTCCCTGCCTGCGGAGCTGTCATGCACACTTGTCCTCACCCTGCCGTAGCCAACAGAGGAAAGGAAGAGTCTGATTTCTGTCTGCTCACGTCCCCAAGCTGCTACGGAGTTCAGCTTGATGGGGTGTGCTCTCGGACTAGACCGGGGCTGGGGTGTGGGGAGGTCAGTGGGATGCCTGGTGATGTTGCCATGCAGCTTAAAGCAGAAGGGAGAAGTTCCCAGAAGTAGCAGAAGCAGCCTGTGCTGCTGTTGCCAGCCCTCTGTCGAGTTCATGCAAAACAGCCGAAAGCCAGGAAGCCCAGGTGTCTGGAAATAGAAATGATTTCCCTTTGTGGTAGGCCTTAACTATGTAGCTCTTGGGCTGCTCACAGGGGCTGACTTTAGCTTGATAAAATGCACCAAAGCATTTGCTGTGGAGATAAATACGTGGAGAAGTGCATGGATGTTCCCTGGCAATAGTGACCTGGGAGCTTTCTTTTCTTGTAAATGCCCCTCCTGCAGCTTGGCCGTAGGTGATGGCAGAGGACAGAAGCCCTTCTGTGCACGGCACTGAGATACGTGGTTGCATTCTGGATTTCAGGCTCTCCTCTTGGAGACCTGGTTCTGGAGCATGTGCTTTGGTGGTAATATCTGTGTGGACCCCCCCGGGGCTCCTGGCAGTATGCCGTTAACCTTGTGTGGAGGAGGTGGCATAGATAGCAGTGCACCAGCCTGCCTGTGGGACAAGGCTGGGTAGCACCATCTGCTGTAGTTGTCTGTGGAGAATGAGCATGAGGTGCTTTCTGGGTGCTGCGTGTCTGTGGTGACGGGTGATTTTTTGGTGGGGGGCATTGCTCAACACATAGGAGAGAATAATGGAAGCAGCCATCTCTGTGGCTCGAGAGAGAATCCCCAGAATCTCTTGTGCTAGATAATCTGCCCCAGGCACTGATATAAGAGTATCTGAGGTTCATCTTAACCCCTTTGGTTTGGGTATGATAGAGTTGCTTTGCTGTGCCCTGGTCACAGTCTTCCCATTACACTGTTGTCACGTGTTGGACACCAAGCAGAATGGCTTTCTCCTGGACTGAGTCCGTGACAGTTGGTCTCTTCTTTAGTGATGCCATCTCCCTTGCAGCATCCCCCCAGGACTGTATTGCTGTGCGCTCACTGACATGTCACCTGTTCTGCTTCTCTTCTAGCCCAACTCAAATAACAAGGCACGGAAGAAAAAGAAGAAACGGAAAAACAAGAGGACTCCAGTCAGTGAAACTCCGGTACATCGGCATCAAGTTCTCAGGCGCTAGCACCCCTCCTGTCCTCCCTCCCTGCCCCATGGTTCCCCCTAAATCTGTGCAATGTTCTGGGTCTCCATACAAAAAGGGCTCCCCTATACTGCTCTTATTTGGAGAGCATAGCTGCTACTCCATAGTCTCTGAGTTCAGCCATTGGGATTCGACCAGCCCAGCAGCAACTGACTGATGCTGGAGTCTTCAAACCAGTGCCTCTTTCCATCTTGTCTTGGGGTGGAATTCTCTGGGATTTTGCCCTCCCTTTACACATTCCCACGTCCTTCCTGACCCAACCCCAGTGCCCCTTTCTGCTACACCCTGCCAGATGCAGCATTTTGTAGCTGTTAGTGCTCCAAGCACTGGCAGTAAGGGCCTGAGAGCCGCACTGGTGCTTTCTCCCGGGTGCCCTTCCCCTGCATAGCAACACACTTTACTCTTGCTGGGCTACTGCCCAGGTGACCATAACAACAAAAGTGTAGCCAAGAGCAGCAGCTGGTGCCAGGCATGGGGGTAGCGAATGTGTGTGTTCGTGGGACTGCAGTGTCCTGGCTGTCCCAGTCTGGCTAAACAGTCTCCTTCCAAGGAAGTTGCCAGGTTTTTCTCTGCTTTTTGCTGAGTCAGGAACCTCATCCACCCAATCTCTGTGTGCAGAAACAGTGATACAAACAAGATCGAGTATCGTTCAACCAAAGTATTCCTGTTGTCAAAGCCTTAAAAAAACAGGCCATTCAACCACACAGAACCCAAGTTTGATGTAGTTCAAATCAGCTTCTGTTAGTGGCCTCTTTGGCAGGTGCAGAGGGAATGCTTTCTTCTCAACTCATCAGCTGGTTTGGCTTAGAGACTGGCTTGTTCAAGACTCAGAGAAACCAGAGACAGAGCAGGACAGTTTGTTTTTCTTTCCCAGTCCAAGACAGCTCGTTGTGAGATACTGAAGGTCATGGTAACCAGAAAAAATTTGGTTAGCTCACTAAGGCAAGATCATCCTTCCTTTGTGTGCCTTAAATCTTATTGAAAAGTTTGTATTTTGGATAAACCAACTTAAGGGTGTCATGTTTAGCTAATTAGAATGTTTTTAGAAGACAGTTGTGCGTTTCTCTTTGGATGTCAAGTGCAATTTAAGGTAGATCATGAAGTGTTACCTTTTGAATTAGAAATGGCTGAATGCTGCTTTTCTTATGTAATAAAGTGTAAAACTGCAAGAATCTGAATAGAGGTAGAGCCGCATAAATAGGAGCGTGTCTAGAGACAGTATATCCTCTTGGTTAAGAAGTACTGAGTTGTACCAATTAGGCAAATAGCTTACGTGTAAATTAAAGCATGGTTCAAATATGTGCCTGAAATCAACCCCCTCCCCCAACCCAGTTTTTGCAGGTTTGGGTCCAAGCTTGGCTGGGATCCTTGTGAGCATTGCTGGGGGCGAGGACAGGCTGTCAAGTAGGCGTTGAAGGCTGGCTCCCTAGCGGACAGTTGTGTAGTGCTAGGAGTATTCGCAGTCACACTGAGATGCCAAAGAGCTTAACTTGAATCCAGTAGAAGTGGACCATGGCACTAGCAGTGTGGGTTGAGGTTGGGTGATGAGTTCAGACACCCACACTCAGACCTTCAGGTTGCTTTGCTGAGGCCAGAAGTGGACCCTCAAGATCTAGTGTGACCTACAGTGTCCAAGCCAGAGGCACACCTAGAGCCCCTTACTGTCAGCTTGGCTCCAAGCTGCTGGGCTGGAGTGGCTCTTTTAGTAAGACATCTAGGCTAACAATGGGGAACATGTGTGATGAGGCATCAGGGAGGGGCCTCAGCCTAGCGTGAGAGCTCAGTAGGAAGGGGAGGCATGTGGGAGCAAAGAGGCAGGGCAGAAAGTGCGGGTGGAGCAGCAAGGAGTGAAGCAAGAGCAGAGGACAAGGGCCTGATGTGCCAACAGGGGCAGGGTATGTGGGGCTGATGCAGTACTTTAACAAGGGCAATGTCTTGCTTGTGCCCTAAGGAAGATGACGACCTGGAGGATATTGACAGCCTCCTGGAGAAGATCGAGGAGACCAATGGGCACTCGCACCAGGTGCTGAGTGGAGTGATAGCAGACAGCCGGCCGCTGCTCTATGTGGAGCATAGGTACCACACCCCATCCCCTGCCTCCCTCTTGCTTTTCCAGGAGCCCTTCTGTTGTTTGTTGACCATGGGACATCAGTGCTGTAGGGAGATCCCATCCCCAGAGCTCTGGGTTATGGTCATCCCAAGCCAGCAAAGGGTCTGCTAGACAGAGGCCTTGAGTGGACTGTATTTGAGACTGTCAGCGACCCTGAATTGCAGCCATGATGGCTCAGCCTCAGGCATTCAGCAAAGCACATCTTCCCTTTCTCTGACACTGCAGCTGCCTGGAATGCAGTGCAGCGGGTTGCCCCTGGGCTGGTGTCATCCCTGTGTGCAGTGTTCCACGTCCACAACCATAGTGAGTTCATAGCTCAGCTGTGGCCCATGTGCCGAGCTGACTTGCAGGCAGCTCCACTGTGTGGCAGTTGATTGATGATCTTATCTAGAATCAGGCACTTGCACTAATGACAGCAGCTACCCTGGAGAGGGCAGTAGCATTATTCTCTCAGAAAAACCTTTGAGAGCTCTCAGCCTTTGCAAGCAGCAGGCTGAGCGATTGGCTGTGAAACCTCACTGTGGTTACATACACGGGTGGGTATCGTTTCCCTTATGGGTGAGTTGAAACCGTATGTAAAGCAGAAGCATCAGAGGTATTGTGTATTGTGGGGGTGGGTGGGTCCCATGCTGGCCTGCAGTGACTCTGGGTGAGTCTTCTCATCATGGGCTTTGGTTTTGCAGAAATTTGAATCCTGAGAATGAGCTGAAGAGATACTTTGGGGCCCGGGCAGTTCTGGGTGAGCAGAGGTGAGGCCAATCCTGCACTGCTAACTGTCGGTTCATAGAAATCACAGAGCAGTGGCGTTGGACGGGACCTTTGGCAGTCACATTTAGTCTAACCCCTTCCTGAGGCAGGATCAGCCCTGTCCAAACCAACCCAGACAAACCCATTGTCTGACTTCTGAGAAAAACTACAAGCACAAGACCTCACACTCAAACCTGCCACAGATAAAGCAGGGAGACCATTGCAGCCAACGTCCTGCTTCTATAAAAAGTTTTCAATTGAGACATCCCAGGGAGAGGCCCACACCCCCTGGTACACAAGAAGGCAAGCCCTACCCCCACCTCCTCAGCCTGTACCAATCTGGCCATGGGGTAAAATTCCTTCCTGACCCCAGTGCTGCTTCGGTCTGACCCTGAGCAGAGGGACAAGACCCTGTAACCAGGACCCTCCAGGGTTGAGTTCCAGCAGGAGTATTGGCACAGCCCAGTCCCCACCCCAGTCTAGGCTGCGGCCAGCACCCAGTGCCTTGGAGGAAGGCTTAAAATAATAATACCCCCCCATATATGATGCATGTTCTTCCCTGTCCTTGGTGTCCCAGGCTGAGCTGCCAGTGCTGCTCCTCCCCAGGGTGCCTGGTGTGTCCTGGAAGGGTGCTTACAGACATGGTCAGCCCTTCCTGACTTGTTGAAGAGGCCTCTTCAGGGTGGGGTCAGTGACTTAAGAGGAAAGTTGTATCCCTAGATGTGTGTAAGAAACCCAGGCTGTGTCCAGACTCTCCCCATGTCCTCGCCGTTGCTTTTGCTTCATAAGCCTTCCTCCCATTATGGACTTGGGCCTTTCCAAAGCCCCGTCTGGTAAAGAGGTGCTTGGTTGTTCCTAGGATGAAATCTCAATGGGATGTGTGGGGTGGGGCTTGCATCTTACCTGGGGGAGGTAGGGATAGGGTGGCACAGGCCCACAGGTGGTATCCCCAAGAAGCCGTGGGCAGGCCAGGCTGCTGGAGAGGTTGAATCCATTTAGGTGTGGTTACAGTCAGAGGAAGTGATGGCAGTGGTTGCCATATTCTGGAGACGGTCCCTTAGCTTCCCTTCACTATGCTTGCTCTGGTCCCATCCTGCATCCAGCTGATACAATCCATGAAGTATGTAGAAGGGATGGCCTAAGTGTTGGTTTCCACAGGCCACGGCAGAGGCAGCGCCAGTATGTCCGCAGCACATGGCTGACAGCTCCCAAGGACACCTGGCCACGCTACAGCAGGACAGGTGAGACCTCTGCTATGGCCTTCTCTCCAGCCTGTCGTGAGCCTGCACTTCCTGGTTCCACTGCTCGGCTGTGGCCAGGGCCTGGTCAGCCTGCAAAGGCTGCCGTGGCTCTTATCGGCCACCAGGCCCCAGCTTGCACTGGCTGTGTCAGCCCCTGGCATGGTGCGCTGCCTCTGCCTTGCTCGGACAGAAGCAACATTGCCAGCACCAGGCTGCAGCTTTGTGTGACTCTTTCATTTTCTTTCAAGGCTCACAGGTATTGCGTGTCTCCGGACCTAGAAGGGTTTTGCCCTTGGGTAGCATGTTTGGAGAGGGGTGGGGGGCAGACTCGGGGTTTTGGGGAGGTGTGGACACAGGAAGTATTCATCTTTGAACTCTCCTAGGATCCTTGGGAGGGTGGCTCATGGACTTACCAGCATGAACAGGGTCCCTTAACCCTAAGTGAATCCAGCTTTGGGGCAGAGAGGAGTTTGGAGGCTCTTGGCTTGTCTGTACCAGCTGGTGGTAGCTGTCTCCATCTCCCCAAGGGAGCACTAGCCCTTCGCACTCTCCTCCCAGGTATTGGTATGCAACTTCTGGAGACACGGCGGGGAGTGCAGTACTTTACCTTCGAGCACCATCGTGAGTACCAGCAAGTGCAGTTCAAGTTTCTAGACGCCGTGGAGTCCATGGACCCAAACAACATTGTGGTATGTCCGTCAGGCAACTGGCACCCCCCTTGCCTGGTACAAGGCGGTGAGCTTGTGATGATGAGGGGCCTGGGCACGACTGCCATCTTGCTCGGAGCAGTAGACTCCCGCGGGCCTTCTGCTAGATCAAAGTGAAAGACCGCCTGTTTGGGTCTCTGCTGCATGCAGCATTTCCTGGTCAGTTGTGGAGGGAGCTGGTGGGTCCATCTCGTGCAGGTGAAGCCAGGGCCAGGCGCCATGCTAGTGTGAGGCAGAACTTGAATGGTTCTGCGGGACATTCCTCCCAAGTTAGGGGCTTCCTTAGAGAACAGACCTCCCAGCCAGCAAACAAAGCCTTGTTGTCCTCCCTCTTCAGCTGGGAAAGGCAAAATACTACATAACATGACTTTTAAATGCAGGGTCTAACAGCTGTTCTATTTATAACCCGCTTCATGGAAGACGCTGCGCGTTTGCTCTTCCTGGTATGTGGGGAGAACAGTGCCTGCGTTGAGGTCTTGCTGAGCGTGTCTGAGCTTGTTAGACTGGATAACAACATTTATAGGACGGATGGGCAGGCTGGCAGCTATGTTGCTCCGTGCCCAAACGCAGCATGTTGAAGCTCTAAACCCGATCTTCCTCCGCTTCAACCAAGCACAAATAGATGCACTTGAGGGAGTTTTTAAAAGGACCCTTGTCCAGCGTCCTTTTACTTTCACTTCCCTGCCCTCTGGTCGCGTCTGTGGTCACCCTGAGCTTGTTGTCGTGCCAGCTTGTTCATCAGACCAAGGTGGTGAGAGCACATGGGCTTGGCCTTTGTGTAACAAGCCTGAGCCTTGGCCCTGATGTGGTCTCGTGTCTCATGCAAGAGGGCTGTGATGGCCAGGGGTAGGATCCTGTTACCTTCAGGCCTGGAAGTGACAGTGCTACTGAATGAGCCCAGCTGGGATCCCATTAGGGTCAATTTCCAGCACCCCTTTCCCTTGCTTTCCGAATCATACAGACTCCCTGCGTACAGCCCTTGTCTTCCTGCAGCCAGCCTGCCCTTGACTCCCACGGGGGTGTATGTGGGGAGGGGTACTTTGTGTGAAGGCTTATTTCCGCACACACACCCCCCCTCGGCTTTTCCCACAGCTCTTGCTCCAGATGAACCCATACCATGTGGACTCACTGCTGCAGCTCAGTGACGTGTGCCGGATACAGGAGGATCAGGAGATGGCCCGAGACCTCATCGGTAAGGGGGCGGGGCATGGACTAATGTGCTCTGAGCATCATGGCTGGAGCTGCCAGGTCGCCCCACTGATGCTGGGCAGTCCCAGTGTTTGGGCATGCCAGCTGTGGGGCGGGGATCAGAGCAGCACCTATGGTGCACCTGTGGTGCAGGCTTAGGTGTAGGACGTGTCATCTGCTTTTTAAGCGGGGCTGTTGCACCTGGGACAAGGCCAGTGGCACAGTGGAATGCCCCTGCAGTCCCAGGGAGCTGCTGAGTGACGCTGGTCTCTGCATCTTTGGTGCTGAGACCCCAGGCAGGCAGTGCTCAGAGCCCCAGGCCTGGCTGTCCTACAGAAGAGTGTGAGTGCTCACAGCCAGAGCACACAGTATGACCAAAGGCCCTGGCTTCTCAGTCCTTCATCCCAGAACAGCAGAGACAGTCCCTGGTCCCCAAGCCCTGCCTCAGGGCTAACTGGCATCTGTGACCTCTGCTGAGATGGCCCCTGAGGGAGCAAGTTGTTACCATGGCTGAGCTCCTCACCAGGAAGCGACACCAGCCTGTTCCACAACCCCGGGTCTCCAAGCAGCCGTCAGTGGGTCAAGTCTTGGGGTTTGGCTGTGGTGGCATTGTTGTGGGGTGCTGTGCTTGGTAAATGGCCTGCTGAGGGCCCATGTGTTGCTCGCAGAGAGGGCGCTCTACAGCCTGGAGTGTGTGTTCCACCCCGTGTTCAGCCTCACCAGCGGAGCCTGCAGACTCGACTACCGGCGGCCAGAGAACAGGTGGGCCAGCTGGCACTCCTCCCCCTTCGTCTCATGGTCGTTCACGCTATGTGTCCATGTCAGCATACAGCTGACCCAGCTCCTGGCATGGGCATTAGCTATAGAATCACTCTAGCCAGTAGTAGATGCTGCAGACGCTGCCTCCCCCCTGTACCTTGGGTTTGTCCATTAGCCCAGCACTGGCTTTGCAACCAGTTCTTTTGCATGGCCTATTGATTGCATATTGGGGTGTGTGGCTCCACCCAGCATGCACAGCCAGGGAAGGCCACAGGCCTTTGGCTGGCAGGCGCTGTGTTGTCACAGCCCTAAGCCTTCAGAAAGCACCCATGCAACACTCAGTCACTGCAGCCCGCTGGGGATGAGGACTGGGCTGTACCAGTGCTTCGACTGGTACTCAGCCTGGAGGGTCTTGTCCCTCTGCTCAAGGTCAGACCAATGCCAGATTTGGGGTCAGGAAGGAATTTTATCCCATGGTCAGATTGATACAGATGAGGGGATTGCCTTCCTATGGAGTGGGGACATGGCCTTTGCCAGGGACCTCTTGAGCATTTATTGACAGCCTGTTATAGAAATGGGACATTGGCTGCTGTGTTCCTCCCCCTGCTTTACCTGGAGCAGGTTTGGGGGTGATTGTAGTTTTACTAAGAGATTAGACAAGGGATTTGTTTAGGGTTGTTTGAATGGGGCTGATCTTGCCTCAGGCAAGGGTTGGACTAAACCACCTCTGGAAGTCCCTTCCAACCCCACTTCTCTGTGGTTCTATGATTTCTCTCTTGTCTCCTGGGTCCCAGGCCCCAGCTCCTTATCTGCTACAGACTGAGCAGGCCCGAGGGGTCTGAGGTGAGGATGAGCTGCATTGTTAAGATCTACAGCTCATCCTGTTCAATAAAAAGCAAGGAGTTGGGTGGGAGATGAAGTGCTGGGACCTCGCAGCCCACACCGTTGCCTGGAAAGCTTCTGGCCAGCATGCAGATGTGTGTGTGGTGGCTGCCTGTCCTCCATCTGAGATCTCCCACCAGTGTCCAGGCCAGCAATGGGGTCCCATCCTCAGGTGGGGAGGGGGGTGTTAGTCGTCACCTGGATGGGTTTGAAGCTGCTCCCCTCCTTGCAGAGCGTTTTACCTGGCTCTCTTCAAGCACATGATGTTTCTGGAAAAACGAGGCTGTCTCCGCACGGCGCTGGAGTTCTGCAAGCTTCTCCTTAGGTTGGTACCCAGGCTTGGGGCTGGGCCTGCCCATGCTGGGGGGAGTGCACGGTGGGTCTGTGTTGCTGCCACTTGGAGCTCTGATTCCTCAGAGGGACGTGCTGTCAACAGTGTCCTTGTGTCACATCTCACTGGGCTCGGCAGGGGCAGGGGAATCTCCTACCTCTGTTGTGCTAGAGAAAGCAGCAATCTTTGGAAGAGGACTTTGAGCAGGCCCACAGAGTCCCCCTGGCATAAGCCTGGGCCATCTCTTCTCTTGTGCTGAACTGTGGGTCCGTCTGGCTGACCAGGGTGGCAGGGGAAGAGTTGGGAGGTGTTTCTGCTGTCCTGTTATTCCTTTGACAGCTCTAGTGCCCTTGGGACAGATCCTACACTTGACGAGGATACCTGGGTTGTGGGGGCCTTGGAGAACCCTAGTTTGATCACACATAGCGCAGGCTGTAGGATTCCCTGGATGAGCAGGAGTCAGCCTGGGAGCTGCCCAAGAGAGTTTGCACCTCGCTAAAGAGAGCTGCACTCTCCCTCTTTGGGGAAAAGCCAGGCCCTGCTGTCCCATTTCCACCCTGCCAACTCCTGGCTTGTGCGTTTATTCTGCCCCTGCCTGATGCAGTGCTTCAGGAAACCTTCTTCTCCCATCCTAGACACAGGAATGCCACTAGCTGTGACCCTCCTGCCAAGTGGAGATCATAAACTCATAGGGTTCCCAGGGACCTCAAGTCATCTGGGCCAGCCCCTGAGGGGGAGGCTGTTCCCAAAACAGCCCAGTCCAGTGCTTCTCCAGACTCCTGAAGGAGTTTCCACAACTTCCCTGGCCCTGAGATGGTGCTTTCCCCCTCCGGTTCCATCTCAAACCATAACCGGTTTGGGGCCCAACAGAAACTCTGAGGCAGGACATCCTGTTTGGTGCCAAGGTGCATGCAGCTGCCGCAAACCGTCTTAACATTGTCCTGGTTTGTTCCCTCCTGACCTCCCCTCTCTAAAGCCTTGACCCAGAGAACGACCCGCTGTGCTCGCTGCTTATCATCGATTTCCTGTCACTCCGAGCTCGGGAATACACTTTCCTGACCCGTGTCTTCCAGGAGTGGGAGGTGAGCTGTCAGCAGGAGGGAGGGCAGAGCCAGCCAGGAGCAGTTTTGGGGGCTCTGGGAGCTGCAGGAGCAACTGTGCTGGGCAGCAGGAGGGTCCAGACCCTCCCTCCAATCGACAGAAAGGCAGCGGGGTAGTCTCCTGCAGCCCTCCTCTGCACCAGGCTTCAAGCGCTGCCCATGCCCTGCTCTGACAACCGAGCAGGGTGGGATTAACCCTTTGTGGGTCTGGTTTGTGGGCTATGAAGGACCTGCGTGAACCACTGCAGCTGGGGCATGAGGAACCCTTAAACCCAAGCTCTGAGCCTGACCAAAGCAATCAAGCGTGCATCACATTGCTTCCTCTGGATGGCTGAGGGGAAACTGAAGCACAAAATGGGGCCTGAGGAGTGCCCTTGAAGGCGGCATAGCATGGTGCTGCCTTGCGGGGCCACCCAGCCCCTCCAAGGTAACAATGAGACTCTTTTCCCCACCCCCCAGAGTCACCGGAACCTGTCCCAGCTCCCAAACTTCGCCTTCTCAGTGCCCCTGGCATACTTCCTGCAGAGCCAGCAGGAGGAGCTCCCGGACCCAGAGCGGGGCCTGGCACGTGAGAGGGCAGCCCAGCTCATCCAGCACGCCCTCATCATGTTTCCTAGTGGTGAGTTGGCAGCAGGCACCCCTGGGTGGCTTCTCGTCCCCTCCTGTGTCACCGAGTCCAGGACTGGTACTCATCCAAGAGCCATGCTTGGCATCCACAGAGTGGCACAGGTGGGCCCTGCCTTTGCTACCAGAGAGAGGTGACCATGGACTTGGTCCCACAGGTCAAAGCAGGGAGGCCGATAGGGACCTGAACTGCAGAGCAAGGCTCTTAGTGTGTGTGGGTTGGTGCTCCCTGTGCTCCCTTTCCACCTGGTGTTGTGGTGGAGCCACAGATCCCAGGCCCCTCAGGCCTGTGGGAAGACATCTATCTGCTGCTTCTGTCCCAGCTCTCCCTGCCCTTCCCCTGCCTATAGGTCTGTGCGCTTAGACCGGGGAAGGTGCGGGTCCCAGTTTCATAGTTTCATAGTTTCTAGGGTCGGAAGGGACCTGAGCAGATCATCTAGTCCGACCCCCTGCCATGGCAGGAAGAGCAGTGGGGTCAAACAACCCCAGTAAGGTGGTCATCCAACCTCCTCTTAAAAACCCCCAGGATGGGAGCCTGCACCACCTCACTTGGAAGCTAGTTCCAGACTCTAGCCGCCCTGACCGTGAAGTAGCGCCTCCAGTTGTGGAACGGCAGGAGGGTTTAACGCAGGTTCCCCAAGCCTGGCTGTTTGTGCTCTCTGCGTGCCTCAGAGGCACTGTCCTGCTTTCACTGTGCTGCCTGGAGCTGCTTGTTCACAACTTCCTCCAGCCAAGGCCCCTGCCCCTATGAGGAATCATGCAGTGCCTCTGGGCAGGAGGGGACAGAGATTGCCAGAACCAGCTAGTCTGTATCAGCAAGAATGACCAGCTCTGAACAAAGGGGGCCAGTCTGCGCAGCTTCTTACCATAAGCCATCCTTGTGCAGCTAGTGGTAGTGGCTAGAATGAGCTCTTTGTTCCCATGCCAAGGCCAGAGCTGGTAATGGCCTGAGCTGGCACCTTATTCCTTTGAAAACAGCTTGGGCCTGCTCCTGCCATCTGCTTTGGCCATAGCAGAGCCAGCATGGGTTGGGTGGGGCTTTTTCCCAGGCCAGGGCTCTCTGGGGAGCCTGGTGACTGGCTCTGACAGCAGTGCCCTGGAGCACGGGGTTGCTCTGTGCTTCCTCTCCCACAGTTCTGATGCCATTGCTGGATCGCTGCAGCGTGCAGCCAGATGCCCGTGTGGCCTCGCATGCCTTCTTTGGACCCACTGCACAGATAAGGTAAGGGCCTTGAGAAGTGGGGTCTCTGCCAGGCTGCTTAGCTCACTTGGTAGCTTTGTGCTTCTGTTTGCACAGAGGGGAATGACTGCTGTTTCCTGGCAGGGGTGGGGGGGGCTGCACATGCTGCATGGGAGAGCTCTCATGCCACTGGGCTGGGCAGAGGTTCATCCTACAGCTGGTGAGCCCTTTGGCACAAGGCCTAGATTGCACGTGTGCCCTGGGCGCTCTGCCTCCCTGTTCGCCTCGGCAAGGCCTCGGGGGTTTCTCGGCCCTGAGACTGAAATGGCTGGAGCCAGCTGTCCCAGGGAAGGGCTCTGTTGCATTCTCAGACCCGAGGCCAGATGACGTGGAGCTGGGGTGCAGATGGTGACCGCAAGGTCACAGTTCCCTTGGAGGGGTTGGCAGGCAGGGCCCACGCTGTGCTACAGCCTCCATGTTCTTCAGCCAGCCGCCCGCCCTGAACCAGCTGGTGTGCCTGTACGTGGCAAGGACATATGCGCTATGGAAGGACCCGGTCGTCATGTCCTGGCTGGAAACCAGTGTCCACGAGGTGCTGCGTTTGGTGGAGGCCAATGACCCTGCCGTGGAGGAGTCTGAGCGGAAGTGAGTGTGGCAGCGCGGGGAGGGACATCCCAGTGACACAGCAGTGTCAGCCCTGCTGCCCTGGGCCCAGGTCTGAATTGCTATGCATATATCCTGACAGTGCAGCTGGGAAGATGCTATGGTGGCCAGGGTGGCACCAGCTTGGGCCGGGGGTTAAAAACAGAGCTTGACTGCCTGGTCTAGGGGATCTGGGGAGGGATGTGCAGGGGCCGTTTCCAGGTCTCCGCTCTCCTTTGCGGCCTGCTGGCTCCATTGATCCATTCAGCTCAAGGAGAGGTGCTGCTGGCACAGCATACACTGATGACATCTCTGAGCCTCTCTGTGCCCTCCTCCAGGGGCTGGCAGCCCCTGCGGGACCCTGGTGCTGACCAGAGCCAGAGTCTTTGGGGGCTAGGATGAGGCAGGCGTGGCCCCTGGGAGGCAGGAAGGCGCCTCGCAGCTATGGGTGCAGCTCACGCAGGGTGTCCTCTGTGGCCTCTCTCCCCGTAGGCGGAAAGTGCGGTACCAGAGCGCGCCCAGGAACATCTACCGCCACGTCATCCTCTCGGAGCTGAAGGAGGCCACGGCCGCGCTGCCTCTGGTGAGGGCCCTGTGGGGCTGCGTGCTGTCATGTGCCTTCTGCCCTGAGCACGTGCTCTACGTGCCTGAGCCAAGCCCAGTGGGGAAGCTGTGGGGACTGACAGGGCGGCTGCCTTCAGCCACCTCTGGTCCATCTTGGCCTGCCCCTAAGCAGTCAGGGTTTGTGGCTCACTGCTGTGAGAGACATCCTCACACCAGCCAGCAGCAGCCCCTTCCTGGAGTCACTGGGGCAGGGGAAGAGCTGGGCTGAGGACTTCCCAGGCACCAGAGCTGTGTCCTGAAGGCAGGAAACCCCCCAGGTGCATCTGGTGCAACCTCTTGTGCCAGGGCAGTGCAGGGTGCACTCCCCTTTGACCTCCCTTGGGGTCCAGCACCAAGCTGCGAGGCAGCCCCCTTGCCTCAGAGGCTCAACCTATCTCATGCCCAGCGTGCTGTGCCCCTGGGGCTCCCTGCTGCAGGCTGTGTGCCCCAGGGCACGCTGCTGCCAGCACCATGAGCATGTCTCTGTCCCTGCAGGAAGTGACGTCGCAGCCCGTGATGGGGTTTGACCCACTGCCTCCCTTGGACTCTGTCATTTCCTACACAAGGCCTGAAAGGTATTGCCCCATCTTGCCCCGTTACCACATCTGGGGCTGCAAAGCGGGTGTGCGCACACTGGATAGCTAGCTGCTCAGCTACATGGTACATACGTCTTGTGTGCCCATCCACGCTGGGTACTGTTCCCCCTACGTGTATGGACTCAGCAGGCTGTGGGTGTCCAGGGGCAGGACAGTCCAGGAGGAAGCAGGCTGCTGCACTTCGCTTCAGGGAAACCCAGCATCCAGGTGGCACCGTGGGCTCGTGGGCAGCTTTGTGTTGCCAGGTGACAGAGGGAGCAGGCAGGGTCAGCCCCTCGTAGACCCGTGGCACCAAAGGCAGGGTAGGTGCAAGGGGTTCTGACATGAAACCGCGTGGGCTTCACTCAGCGGGGTCTTCTGGGTGTTCTCTTTCAGGACAAATCAACCATCCAGCGAAAGCACTTTATCTCTCTTCTTCCGATCGCTCTTGCCAAACTTTAACTTGCAGGTAAGCTTTGGCACCGGCTGCAAGTGCGTCCATGTGGGCACATCCAGCCTCGCCCGCTTACTGCATGGGGCCTGTTGTGCCTGTCCTCAGCACAGCTATGCACTCCCACAAGGGCAGGTCAGTTGGCTGTCCTCAGGCTGCACTAGGCAAGGCTCTGACTTGGGCAGGGACCCCAGCCTCACTTGTCATCGAAGGCATTTGCCCGCATCCACAAGGAGCCTCGCGTCCCTTAACTGACTCTGCAAAAGCAGCAGTGATGCTTCTCCCTGCTCAGTTCTGGGATAATTCAAGGGCTTGCGGGCTCTGCCCCAGGTTGTCCCCAGAATCACGGGTTGGTGGAACGCAGCCTCTGTCTGGTCCCCAAAGAAGCTGCAAGATTGCCACCCCCCAAGTCACCTGGGTGTGCCAACGCAGTGGGCTGCAGCGGGACCAGGACTTGGCAGCTGAGCCCACACCCCTGTTTACACCCTCTATGGACTGACAGGGCGGCCCCAACACTCTGCTTGGGATGGGGAGCATGGCTTCAATGGTGTGAGTGATCCAGAACAGCTTGACTCGCAGGCCTGAGAGCTGCCTGGGACCTACTTTAGCCCCTGGGCTGTGTGCGCATGTATCTGGCTGCACGTGCTCCCCAGTCAGCGTTCCACGCTACATGCTAGCTCCTGTGTTTCCAGGGGGCTGTGTTCGCTGCTGGCTGGGGCTGTCAGTGGGTGTTTTGGAGCTCCCTCTTCCTGAGCAGCTGTCATGGTGCAGGGAGATGGGGAGGGCCTGTGTGCCCCCTCCCCTCTGCTATAACCCTTGCCATGAAGGGAGCTTTGTCCCATGTCCTGGCAGGCTGGGACTGAACACACAGTGGTAGTTGGTTTGCTGCCCTGGCCCATGCTGTAGTCATGCGTGATGCTATAGGGTCTGTCACGTGCTGCTCAGGGCTTCTACCATTCATCAAGGCCCCTTACTCTTGTGTCCTGCCCCTGGGAAAGCAAGGCCTGGGGAGAAGCAACAGCCAGGGCCAGAAACAGGGCTCCTCAGCTGTAACTGTTTGACCATGGCTTCTCTCCCCTGAGCCCCACAGCCCCCCAATGTAGCAGCAGCCACTGGGTGTGTATGTGGGTGCTGAGCTTCTACCCAAGGGCTCCCCTGCACTTGGGTGCGGGACAGCTGCAGCCTGTGCACCCCTACCGCAGGTTCCCAGGGGCCGGGTGCTCAGCTTGCTCTGCTCTCATCACACGCCTGCACTGTGTTGCAGGGGGAGGTCAGACGTGACGGGGATGAGGAGGCCGGCGCAGGGCAGGACCTGAACCAGGGCGTGAACCGACTCATGGCAGCCATGCGGGACATGCTCGCCAACATCCAGTTCCAGGAGCCCCCACGGGACGACAACCCTGACGGGGATGGCGACGGGGACTGGGACTGACCCCCA
>NW_017728998.1:2248355-2253315 GCF_001723915.1 Gavialis gangeticus | reverse complement strand
AGTCCCACAAGCTGCACAGGCGCCTGTGAATCCTGCCAGCTCCTCACCCCCAGGGCCCCTCCTGTGCTCGTTTGAGGACGCGGGGAGCTGAGGAGGAGCCTGGTTGCACCCTTGTGCCGAACTGAGATGAGGCCTTGGGAGTGGCTGCTGCTGCCGGAGCCAGCTCTCAGCTCCCTGCCCTCAAGGTCTGAGTCTGTCCAGGTGGTGCCTCCCCTCCCTGGCATCAGCCCTTCTGCACCCCTTTTCCCTATGCTATTTTGGGGCATGCTCCAGTGAAGCCCCTCATTTGGCAGAGCTGGGTCCAAGCAGCCCAGCCTGTACCCTGCGGTAACTGGCCATGCTGCTTCTGCCCTTTGAAGTTGTTGACTGAGGTCTTTTTATAGCCGGGCTCTCAAAGGCCCCTTTCACAAAGCCAAAAATATTATTGCAGTACGTCACTGCGCCACTTGGCTTCCAGCGCCCCGGCTGCTGGCAGTCCCTTGTTTTGGGCGGCCCCTGCATTCACACCTAGGTCTGCCCCCTCTCCTGCGTCACACAGTGCAGTTACACAAGCTGTGTTTGCACAGGAGGGCAGGAGGCCATGGAGGGGCAAAGCTGCGCTTGGTGGTGAGCACATGTCCTCTCCCTTCCCTGCTGTGGCCCTGTGCCCCTTGCTGCCAGCACAGTTGCTCCTCACCCCTTGTCACAGGAGCTGCCCAAAGCTGCTGGCTATGACATCTGCACCAAGGCTGGCACCTGTGTGCGTTGTCAACCAGGCAATGTGGCAGGGGCTGAGGCGGTGCTTGGAGGCGGAAAGAGCGAGGGCTGGGGAGGGAGACTTGCTGTGGGCTCGTGGCGGCAGCTTTCGGGGCACTGCCCCCTCCCTTGCAGATCAGCTGCCACCTGAGCAGAGGCAAGGGACAGTGGGTGCAGCTGGGAGCAGAGCATCTGTCCTGCCATCCCTTAGCTCCCCGTGTGAGCGCTGAGGCAGCCCCAACCCTGGGGCATCATCCGGCATCCTTTCCCCATCTTTGAGCCCAGCCGTGGGCATGTGTCTGTGCAGCATGCGTGCTCTGCACGGTGCAGGATGAATGGCTGGTTGTTGGGGTGCTAAAAATACCCTGCTGCTGCTTCCCCTATGATCCACCCAGCCCTGCCTCCCCCTGGAGATGACTGCTATGCTCCCCAGCTGGGTGGCAGGGAGCAGCGGGGCTAGGAACAGCAGCTGGGCTCTCCTGCTTGAGGCATCAACACGAACCCAGAGGCACATGACACTCAGCTGGGCCCTGCCCCTCCCCTGCCACCACTCGCTGGGGTGGAGGGAATGAAGGGCCTGTGGAGCGAGCCCGCCTGCCTGGCGCACCGGGCAGGATGGGGCTGCGGGGTGCTCCCTGGGCTGATGGAGGCAGGAGAGGATCAGGCCCATGCAGGGGGATGTGGAGCTGCCAAGCACAGGGCCCTGTCTCCCCATCTGCTCTGGCCATGCTGGGGGCTGCTCTTGGCCTCAGCGCCAACAGGGAAAGAGCAGGGCCAGGTGCCAGATCCAGGTGGGAGCTGCCTGCTGAGAGCAGTCGGGTTTGGCCCCTGACTCGTGCTGCAGCAGGCACAAGGGCTCTGCCCTGACGGAGGTGGGGAGCACCCCACATCCCCAGCTGTGGCCCTGGGCCCTGGGTGATGGCTTAGGAGGGGCCAGGGCTGCAGAGCCATGCCGGGGACCCAGGTTTTCCGCCCCCCTCTCTCCATGTGTGCATGTAGCCACCAGGGGAGGGGGCTGGGGGATGGGCATCGGGGCATCAACAGGCATCCAGCTGAGACAGTGGACCACCCCGCCACCAATGCTGGGAGTTTATGTAATCACTGGGACGTCAATGATCTTTTTATAGACACTGGTTTCCTGGAGGGGGGGAAGCACATGTTGGGGCAGAGGGGCCTCACCGGCACTGTGCTCCGCGGGGATGAGGCCTGCAGCCATGGACCAAGCGAGCCCTGGTGTCCAGGGCTGGGTCCCTTCCCTACCCCGTGGGCACCGGGAGGGAGATCTTGGGCCTGCGGGGCTGCAGGGTGGAGGTGGCCAACGTGGGCAGAGAGGGTCCCAGCTTGGCCCGGTCAGCAGCCAACAGGCGCAGGTGCTCGGGGGTCTTCACCTCTCTGTGCTGGAGGGCACCAGGCCCCCTCACCGGGCTCTGCCCCGGGCTAAGCTCCCCGCTCTGCCAGGGCGAGCGGCCGTTTCATAATCCCCTCCCTGCCGCGCCGGCCGCCCCCCGCATGCGACGCTGTCATGTGGCCGACCACCCTCCCCCGAAGGAGGAGCCGCACGCTGCCTTAAAGCAGGGCAGAGAAAGTCTCCTTTCTTTGTTGCCAACTTCTGCTAATCAATTACTTTGGGCCCCGGATAACTCCAGCAGCTGGGCCGGGGCGGGCTGGACGCCCGGAGACCCCAGCAGGGCGTGCGGCTGCTGCAGGGCCTGGGCCCAGCCCCAGCCACTCGCCCTGGAAGGGGATTGCAGCCTGGGGGACCCTGCCCCATCTCCGCTCCCCTGTGCCGGGGGCCGCGGGAGACCGGGGACGCCGCGTGAGCGCAGAGCAGCTGGGCACGCCCAGCGGAGCCTCTGCCAGCGGCTCGTCGGCTCCCGGGTGGGTCTTCTGAGGATGTCGCCTTGAAGTCCTGCAGCAGGGAGCTGGTCTGGCCGGGGCCCACCGGAGCCCCCCACGCTCCACCCCGTCACCTCCAGCTCAGCCGGGGCCTGAGCACCGGTTCGGAGCTGGCTGCTGGCCAGGGATCCCCCACAGCCTCCTTCCTGGCGCGCAGGCAAGGCCGAGGCTTCGCTCGGCTCCAGCCAGCAGAAGCCCCACGGCCACGGCCACGGCGATGCCGGCGCCTCCCACGCCAGCACCGTGGGGTGCCCTGAACGGCAGCGCCGGGAGCCGCGGCAATGGCACAGGGGCAGGCGCAGGCAGCGCCTGGTGCCAGGGCGTGTTCATCCCCAACGAGCTGTTCCTGATGCTCGGCGTGGTGAGCCTGGTGGAGAACGTGCTGGTGGTGATGGCCATCGCCAAGAACCGCAACCTGCACTCGCCCATGTACTGCTTTGTGTGCTGCCTGGCCGTGTCCGACATGCTGGTGAGCGTCAGCAACCTGGCCGAGACCCTCTTCATGCTGCTGATGGAGCACGGGGTGCTGGTGGTGCGGGCCGGCGTGGTGCGGCACATGGACAACGTCATCGACATGTTGATCTGCAGCTCCGTGGTCTCCTCGCTCGCCTTCCTGGGCGCCATCGCCGTGGACCGCTACATCACCATCTTCTATGCCCTGCGCTACCACAGCATCGTCACCATGCCGCGGGCCGTGGGTGCCGCCGCCGGCATCTGGGCGGCCAGCACCGTCTCCAGCACCGTCTTCATCGCCTACTACAAGAACGACGCCGTCATCCTCTGCCTCATCGGCTTCTTCCTGGCCATGCTGGTGCTGCTGGTGGCTCTCTACATCCACATGTTCGCCCTGGCGCGCCGCCACGCCCGCCGCATCTCCAGCCAGCACAAGCGCCGTGCCATCTACCAGGCCGCCAGCCTCAAGGGCGCCGTGACCCTCACCATCCTGCTGGGCGTCTTCTTCCTCTGCTGGGGGCCTTTCTTCCTGCACCTGACGCTCATCGTCACCTGCCCCCGCAGCCCCTTCTGCACCTGCTTCTTCAACTACTTCAACTTCTTCCTCATCCTCATCATCTGCAACTCCGTCATCGACCCCCTCATCTACGCCTTCCGCAGCCAGGAGCTCCGGCGGACCCTCAAGGAGGTGGTGCTGTGCTCCTGGTAGCGGTGGACGCCCCTTCTGTGCAGGGCCGTTGGGGCGCAGGTAGAGACTGACAGGTGCGTGGCGGGGGCTGGGGCAGCCGGAGATGCCCGGCCAGCTCCGAGACAAGGCAAGGGGGGGGTCTCAGTGGGGTGGGAATGACCCCCGCTATCCTGGAGCCCTTTGCGCCCCCTCAGCCCCTTCTTCCCAGCCACACCTGCCCCAGGCATTGCTCTCCAGCCACCCTGGGCACCTCCTGTGCCCCCCGACAGCTGCAGCGGGTGCTGGGCTGAGCAGGAGCCCAGGGGGTCGGATGGGAGTTACCCCAGAGGCGGGCAGGGGCAGGACACAGAGCCAAGTGGGGCAGGAGCGCCTTGCTCAGCCACCCCACCTGCCCTGGGGGGAGGGAGGGTTCCCAGCCTGCTCCAGCCTCAGGGCACGAGCAGCCACGGGCGCACGCATCTGGGACCCCGCCGAGCCGTTGTCTGGCTCAGGCTGGAGCAGGGGCCTCGGCACCTGCACTGTGCAGGGAGGAAAGCAGGAGCCCTCGCTGCCTCAGTTTCCCCAGCAGCCCTAGGGCACGTGAGGGGGCACGGGGCCATCTGAGCCGTGGTCCCGTCCTGTACCTTCACTATGTAATAAAGACTTGAACTGTCAGTGTGTGTCTGTGCGTGCTGGGTGCCTGGGATGAGGTGCATGGGAGCCGGCGACCTCGGTGGGCCCGCTGGAGACACCCCTGGGGACAGCCCCAAGTCAACCCCCAGCCCCCAGAGAGCTGGACCTCACCCAGACCGGGTGCCTGGCACTCGGGGCCGTGGGCACAGGGGGCACGCTCCAGCTGCCAGGCCATGCAGGGGGCACTGACCGCCAGCCAGCAGCCTGCACGGGCAGAGGATGGGAGCGGGGGGCTCTGCCGGTCACCGGCGCCAGGCCCAGGCGGTTGGGCCCTGTGCTGAATGGGGCCAGGGCCCAGCCGGGCTGCTCTCGGGGGCAGGCGCTCAGCGGGAGAGGAGCAGAGATGCTGGGGTTGTGCTGGGAGCTGTGAGGACGCAGCATCGCACCCTGAGACCTGGGGCGTGACCCCACGGCTCCAACCGTGGCACCGGCTGGGCCGGGGGGAGATGGATGGCCCGGGACTTGCCCTGCCCAGACCTGGGGCCGCTGCCTTGGGGCTGGGGGCTCGGGGGGGGG
>NW_017728998.1:2246741-2247448 GCF_001723915.1 Gavialis gangeticus | reverse complement strand
GGGGGGGGGCAAGGGGCCCTGCCCCACTCCCTGCTCTGGCTCTGGAGGGGCAGCAGAGACAGGAGCCCTGGGCGTGGAAGCTCATCTCGCGGCTGGTTGGTGTCGTCCTCCCTGGGGGACCCGTGATGGGAAGACTGTGGAGTCATCGCTGTATCAAGCCTGTTTAGTCATCGCTGTATCACGCTCCCGCCCCGCTCCGGGCCGAGCCAGCCTGGCCTGGCACGGCCCCATGCAGCCCTGCGCCTGGGCTAGAGCAGCCCTGGGGCTGCCCTGGCCTGGCCTGGCCTGGGCGGCACGAAGGGGCTTTGCAGCCCAGGACAGGGTGGGCTGGCCAGGGCGGATCGGGGGGCACAAGGGGGGCAGAGCCGCGTTCCCTGCTCCATCGAAGAGACACCGGCGCCCTGTTCTCCTGGCTGGTGCCAGGCTCCGGGCCTGGTCCTGGGAGCGCGGGGGCTGCCCGGTGGGGGGCCTGGAGCCCTGTTTCTGGCCTGGCTCCGCGCAGCACCAGGCCAGAGGCCCCGGTGCGGGGAGCCGCGACCCGCAGGCCGCAGGCAGGAGCCCCCAGAGCCGGGGGGCTGCAGAGGTCTCCCCGCTGGCGCCTGGCGGAGGCCTGAACAAAGGGAGGGGCTGGGCCGCTGCGGCTCGCAGCCACCAGCTGGGGAGGAGGCTTTGTTCTCCCCGCCAGCTCCCTGCGCCCCCGGCCCAGC
>NW_017728998.1:2244317-2245790 GCF_001723915.1 Gavialis gangeticus | reverse complement strand
GCTCGGCCAACTCCTGCACCCGCCTCGCCTCGCAGCTCACAAGTACGTCCCGCGCGCCATCCTGGTGGACCTGGAGCCCGGCACCATGGACAGCGTCCGCTCGGGGGCCTTCGGCCACCTCTTCAGACCCGACAACTTCATCTTCGGTATCCGCACGGCCCCCGCCCCCGGCGCCGCCAGGACAGCCTGTGCTGGCTCTGCCCCAGCGCCCGCCCGGCCCCCGGGAGCCGCGCTGGGGCCCGGGGCGGAGGGTCACGGCTGTGCTTCCCCCCACAGGGCAGAGCGGCGCTGGGAACAACTGGGCCAAGGGCCACTACACGGAGGGCGCCGAGCTGGTGGACTCGGTCCTGGACGTGGTGCGCAAGGAGTGCGAGAACTGTGACTGCCTGCAGGGCTTCCAGCTGACCCACTCGCTGGGCGGCGGCACGGGCTCGGGCATGGGCACCCTGCTCATCAGCAAGGTGCGGGAGGAGTACCCCGACCGCATCATGAACACCTTCAGCGTGGTGCCCTCGCCCAAGGTGTCGGACACGGTGGTGGAGCCCTACAACGCCACGCTCTCCATCCACCAGCTGGTGGAGAACACGGACGAGACCTACTGCATCGACAACGAGGCGCTGTACGACATCTGCTTCCGCACGCTCAAGCTGGCCACCCCCACCTACGGCGACCTCAACCACCTGGTGTCGGCCACCATGAGCGGCGTCACCACGTCCCTGCGCTTCCCCGGGCAGCTCAACGCCGACCTGCGCAAGCTGGCCGTCAACATGGTGCCCTTCCCCCGGCTCCACTTCTTCATGCCCGGCTTCGCCCCGCTCACGGCCCGCGGGAGCCAGCAGTACCGCGCCCTCACGGTGCCCGAGCTCACCCAGCAGATGTTCGACGCCAAGAACATGATGGCGGCCTGCGACCCGCGGCACGGGCGCTACCTCACCGTGGCCACCGTCTTCCGCGGCCGCATGTCCATGAAGGAGGTGGACGAGCAGATGCTGGCCATCCAGAGCAAGAACAGCAGCTACTTTGTGGAGTGGATCCCCAACAACGTCAAGGTGGCCGTGTGCGACATCCCGCCCCGGGGGCTCAAGATGTCCTCCACCTTCATCGGCAACAGCACGGCCATCCAGGAGCTCTTCAAGCGCATCTCGGAGCAGTTCACGGCCATGTTCCGCCGCAAGGCCTTCCTGCACTGGTACACGGGCGAGGGCATGGACGAGATGGAGTTCACGGAGGCCGAGAGCAACATGAACGACCTGGTCTCCGAGTACCAGCAGTACCAGGACGCCACGGCCGAGGAGGAGGGCGAGATGTACGAGGACGACGAGGAGGAGTCCGAAGCCCAGGCCGCCAAGTGAGGCCCAGGCCCAGCCCGCCGCCGTCCACACGCTACGATTAAGGGTTCCAAAAGCAAAGTCGCCCCCGTCTACCGCCCCTCGCCCCTGTATGAGCTAGCGCAGACCCCCGCCCCGGCCCCAC
>NW_017728998.1:2230835-2242976 GCF_001723915.1 Gavialis gangeticus | reverse complement strand
GCGCTCAGCTGCGCGCCCGGGAGCGGAGGGACTGGTTTTTCCACCTCGAGGGCCGGCTGCGCACACGCTCGTGCACCTGGCGCGGGCTGTCACGCCATGCCGCGGCGTGCGGGGGCCGGGAGAGGGAGGGGCGTGGGGCAGCTCGGTGCTGCTGGGTCCCGGGCCGCGGCGCTGGCTGCCTCACTCGGTGCCCTCCCTCCGGCAGGTGGGCCTGCTATGGAATATGATGAGAAGCTGGCGCGCTTTCGACAGGCTCATCTCAACCCCTTCAACAAGCAGCTGGGGCAGGGCCAGCATGAGCAGAAGGCCGGGGACGCTACCGAGGACCTGGGCCATCGAGGTGAGCGCTCCCAGAGCCCCGCCGGCTGCTGTTGGGGTGCAGTTCCTTGGCTGCGGGGGCTAGGGCCAGGTGGGGAGCGTGCCCGGTGCCCTTCACTGTCCGAGCGTGGGCAAGACCCTGCCGGGCATCGGCAGCTGTGATGAGCGTGCAGCTGGGCCTAGCGCTTGCTCCACGGCTGAACTGAGTCCAGCCCTCGAAGGAGGCTTTGCTTGCTCACCCCGGGCCTTTCCTCCCTGGCAGAGGTGCTGCTGGATCTGTCGCAGGCGGAGCCGGAGTTTCAGTGCACGGAGCGCGTGATGGACCTGGGCCTGGCTGAGGACCACTTCTCCCGCCCTGTGGTGGGTCCCTGGAGAGGGCTGGATCGCGGCTGGGGGGGTCCTGGGTGTGGGAGGCTCGGCCTGGCGGTGGCACAAACGTGCCCGGGGTCATGCTGCCTGCCCAGCTGTGTCTCCTTCCCGGTGGGCAGTGCCGTGGGGCTCACAGTCATGCCCCGCTTGCCCGCAGGGCCTCTTCCTGGCCTCGGACATCCAGCAGCTGCGGCAGGCCATCGAGGAGTGCAAGCGGGTGATCCTGGAGCTGCCCGAGCACTCGGAGAGGCAGAAAGACGCCGTCGTGCGCCTCATCCACCTGCGCCTCAAGCTCCAGGAGCTGAAGGTGCCGCATGCGGGAGTAGGGCTGGGCCCATGCAGCAGGTGGGTGGGGACTCTCCAGTCTCGGAGGGCTGGGAGGGGAGCACGGCCCCCTTGGATGGTCGCTGGGGTCTGGACTGACTGCCTCCCGTGGGCTGCCAGGCTGAGGCCTGCCAGTCCCTACTGCCCCAGGCTGGCGTGAACTGGGCCGTGCATCAAAGCCCCCCACCGCGGGCCTGGGTGGGAGAGGCTGAGCAAGACGGGGCTGTGGAGCGGAGTTCCCGCACAACCCGCAGGTGCCTGGGAGCACTGGGGCTCAGCCGGTCCCCAGCTGCCCCTTGCCCCATGGTTGGGGGAGCGGATGGCCCGGCTCCCCCGCACGTGGCTCCAGGCCCTGCCCTGATGCCCGTACATGCCCCAGGACCCCAGTGAGGATGAGCCCAACATCCGGGTGCTGCTGGAGCACCGCTTTTACAAGGAGAAGAGCAAGAGTGTCAAGCAGACGTGTGACAAGTGCAGCACCATCATCTGGGGCCTCATCCAGACCTGGTACACTTGCACTGGTGAGCACACTTGCACCCATGCACACATATGGGGCCAGGCTTACACAGGAGGCAGCTGACCTTCCTTGCCAGGGCCTGCTCCCCGCACTCAGCTGAAGTGGTGGAGAGGAAGAGTCCATCCCAGCGCGGACAAACTGGCCTTGCTGCTGGGCACCAGGGCCTTGCTCACTCGCATGGCAGGTGTAATGGTACAAAGGGACCGGCCACTGCTCAGCTCTCTCCTCCTGTCCTTCTGCCTCCTTGCCCCATGGCCAGGCAGCTGTGGGTGCGAGCATCCAGCACTGTTTGAAGAGGGTGGGCTCCTGCCCTGGGACCAGCGGGGTGGCTGTCCTCATGGATTAGTGTTGTGCCTTCCCCCCTCTTTCCTACTCAGGGTGCTACTACCGCTGCCACAGCAAGTGTCTGAACCTCATCACCAAGCCCTGTGTGCGCTCCAAGGTGAGTCACCAGGCTGAGTATGAGCTGAGCATCTGCCCCGAGACCGGGCTGGACAGCCAGGACTACCGGTGCGCCGAGTGCCGGGCACCCATCTCTCTCCGTGAGTGCTGGGGACAGGGCTGAGACCAGTGCCAGGCTCACACGCTGCAGGTGACCTGGGTGTGCTCGGGCCTGGTGCTTGCATCCTGCAGGTCTGGAAAGGGTGGAGCAAGGCAGGAAGCTGCTCTGGATGTGGGCGTCTGGGCAGCAGGGAGCTGGGGCCTGGTGCAAGACAGGTGATGTGTGCCAGGAGCCACATAGCCATGCCCTGACTCAGCGTGTGCTCAGCCGGGTTGCTGCGTGCTTTGGTGTCCCTGGGCTTTGCCCCTCCCTGAGCACAGGGCTCCAGTGCTTGGTAGAGGCTGGCAGGGGCCATCAGGGAGTGCCCCTATAGGGTGTGGGAGGGCAGTGGTAGTGGTGCCGAGCGCTGACGGTGGTGCCCTGCGCAGGGGGTGTGCCCAGCGAGGCCCGGCAGTGCGACTACACGGGCCTGTACTACTGCAGCAGCTGCCACTGGAATGACCTGGCTGTCATCCCTGCCCGTGTCATCCACAACTGGGACTTTGAACCCCGCAAGGTGAGATGCCTGCTCCCCCCATTATCCCTGGGGTGTAGGGGGGCCCATGTCTGCCCCGTGTGTGCTGGGGTGGGACACAGGGACGGTGGCTGTGGGCAGAGCCAGCTCCCCTCTGTGCAGCCTGGGGCTAGCGAGGGCATCGGCAGTGCTCTGGGGATAGGGTGGGCTACTGGGTGGTGCTGGATAGAGGCTGGACATGGGGACTTCCGGACAGGTGGAGGGGCCGTCCCCTTCCATGCCATGCGCAGTGCATGGGACCAGCCAGACAGGTCTGCCCCTGCTCGTCTGTGAGCAAGGGGCAGCTGAGAGGTGCGCATGGAGGGGCCAGCTCTGCGGCCTCCTGCCAGGGGCAGGACTGGGGATGTGCTGGGGCGGGAGGGCACAGGGCTGCCACCACCTGGCTGACGGGGCCTGGTGTCCTCGGGGGCCAGGTGTCACGCTGCAGCATGCGCTACCTCACCCTGATGTTGTCACGCCCGGTGCTCAAGCTGCGGGAGATAAACCCTCTGCTCTTCAACTATGTGGAGGAGCTGGTGGAGATCAGGGTAAGCCCCCACAGCCTGGCTCAGGGTCCCAGCCACCCTGGCCCCCTTCCCCCTGTGCTTCAGCTGCCATCTGGGCAGGGGTGCTGGGTGTTCACCAGGACCTGGGGCAGAGGGCAGCGAGACCTGCCCTCTCTGCCCTTCCCGGAGCAGGAGGGATCCACGAGGCTTGTTGACTGCCCCATCCTGCACTCGCTGGGGCAGGGGGAGCGGACAGCTCGTGTACCTGCAGCTAGTCCAATGCCCCCTGAGCTGCTGCCCTGAGGGACGGGGGAGTCCCGTGGGCAGTTGCGCGGTCCCTGGCAAAGGGCCTTGAGCCTTCAGCCCCATCTGCCCTCCGCCCCCCACACAGAAGCTGCGCCAGGACATCCTGCTCATGAAGCCCTACTTCATCACCTGCAAGGAGGCCATGGAGGCGCGGCTGCTGCTTCAGGTCTGGGGGCTGGGGGGGGGGCACACTCCCTGCACACACTCCCTTAACCCTTCCCTGCCTGGGGCCGGTTCCATATGGCAGCTCCCCAAGCACCAACTTGGTTCTGGTGGGTGCTGTTGAGATGGGCTGGTGCTCAGCAGGGTCCTGGTCCTCTGCAGAGCTCCTCTACCCATGTGCTGGTCCTGGCTGAGCGAATCCAGGCACCAGCAGCTGGGCTAGCCCTGGCGATGACACGGTGCCAGATGAGTCTTTTGTCCTGGTCCTTCCTCAGGAGGCTTCCCTTACCCCAGGGGGAGCTGGGGCAGCCCCCGGTGGAAGCTGCATGTGGCTGGTGGGGAGGGCATGGAGCCCTGCCTAGTACTGCCTGCCCCCTGCCTCTGGTAGGGGCTGTGGGAGAGGGGAGGGGAGGGGAGGGGAGGGGGGTATCCCAGGAACTGGGCTGGGCACTGACAGCTGTTCCCCCACAGCTGCAGGACCGGCAGCACTTTGTGGAGAATGATGAGATGTACTCGCTGCAGGACCTGGTGGACGTGCAGGCTGGGCGCCTGGGCTGCTCGCTCACCGAGATCCACACCCTCTTCGCCAAGCACATCAAGCTGGACTGCGAGGTGAGGCTGCCTGGCCCTGGCTGGGCAGTGGGCTGCTGTCTCGCCTCCTGCCTGCGCCGTCTCCCCACCCCACACCTTCACCCCCCTCCCCAGGAGCTGACTGCAGGCGTGTGTGGTCCCGGGAGCTGCCTGTGGTGCAGGGGTCACGGAGGGTCATCGCCTGAGGGCTTAGCCTGTACTGTTCTTGTCCTCAGAGGTGCCAGGCCAAGGGCTTCGTGTGCGAGCTCTGCAAGGAGGGCGATGTGCTCTTCCCCTTCGACAGCCACACCTCGGTCTGCACTGACTGCTCTGCCGTCTTCCACAGGTGGGTGAGCCTGGGCACTGGGAGTCTCGGAGCTGGGGAGGAGCAGGTGGGTGGAGGGGGCAGAATCCAGGGCCTGGCGAGTGCCAGGGCAGGGGAGGATGAGATGGGCTGTGCCCAGTTGGAGCCTGGCACAGCCCTGCCTCAGGAGCTTGCCTGCTTGCTGGTGCAGGTGATAGACCTGGTGCTCTACCCCCTCCTCCAGCCTGGCCCGTGTGCCTGGGTCTCCCCGGCTGGGAGGGGCTGGGGAGCAGAACTGCAGATCCTGGTGCACACCCATCATGCCGGTGTAGGGGCTTAGTGTGAGCTGGCAACAGAGCCCTTGCATCTCGCCCTGACATGGCCCTCTCGCCCCCCAGGGACTGCTACTACGACAACTCGACCACTTGCCCCAAGTGCGCCCGGCTCATGCTGCGCAAGCAGTTGCTCTTCCGGGACCCCAACACCAAGGTGGAGGCTTAGGGCCATGCCCAGCCCGCCAGCATCATGGAGCCTCAGCAAGGGGAGGAGTAGTAGGACCGTGGCCAGCCGGTCTGTATGTACTTTGGATGGCAGGCCTGGACGGGCTGCTTCCACCCCTGGACTTGCTGCCTTGGCGTGACTCAAAACTGCCTGGGATGGGGCTTGTGCAGCTGCTAGGCCCTTTTTGCCACCACACGGCAAGTGCTGGGCCCTGCTGACTGTGGGGGCCACCCAGCTGCATGAGGCAGTGCACTGGACAGGCTCCCCAGGGTGGTGTTGTGTACCAGGGGATGCACCCATCGCAGAGCCTGGGCTTGGTCTGCCTCAGCCCCAGCCTGCACCTTCCTGCTGGCCCCGGTGAAGGGGCATCTGTGCTGTGCCGGGCCATGGGGCTGTCATCTACTGCGGGGAGTTTTCTGCCTCCTTGTCTCTCTTGCTGCCACCACTGGGCTGGGGCTAGGAAGTTCAGCTTCCCCAAAGACACAACTATGCTCTCTCTAGCAGGGCAGGTGGCCTGGGGTGAGTGTATTCAAAGCACCCTGTTACCTGGGCTCTGGCTCCGTGGCCTGGCTCAGGGCATGGGGTTGGGGGAGCCCTACATGTTCATTAGGGGTGTGCAAGGGCCTGTGCCCAAGGCACCTGCCCCCAGCACACAAGTGTTCACACTGCACCTGCGCTAGCACTACATATCCCCAGCCGCAGCCACAGAGGGTGCTGGTCTTGGTGCCTCCTTAAACACTAATTTCACATCAGTCTCCAGTGGGGTGGGCGGGGGCTGCAGGGCTCAGGCTACAATTGTTGAGTGCTGCCTTGTCCCATGGAAGGCTGGACCCGCCAGGAGAAGGGGCCCCTGCCCGACAGAGTAGGCTACATCCTGTCGCCACTCACATCGAGCCTGCCCTGACCTCTCCTTGTTCCAAATTCGTGTGGAAACGTCTCTGCCTGTCCTAGAGATGCTGATGGAGACCTCCATAGGGCCAGACAGCAGACAGGCCCCAGCTGGGCTGTCCCTGGGGCCCCTAGTAGGGGCTGCTGGGGTCTTAGCTGCCTTGGGGGCAGGGGCACAGCCTTTCCAGGGCAGCTAAGGCAAGTGAGGGGCTTCTAACTTGCCAGAAACAGCGTCTTGCCCCCAGTGAGGGCAGGGGGCTGAGACGTAAAGCAGTAGAGGAGGGCTGAGCTGTGAAGTCCCTCCTGGACTGGGGCTGGCTGGCAGCTCCCGTCCCCGCTCCACTCGTGTAGCACTGCTGCCCTCAAGCTCCCTGTACCCCAAGACAGCCTGGATCTTAGACCCCAGCTCTATCCCTGCGACCCTGGGGCTGCTCCCTTCACCTATCCTCTGTCGTCCTCATCGGAAGAAACATTCCACAGTGCATCTGATCCCCCCCCCCAAAACACACACACTTGAACACATCCTTGTTGCAAATGAAAACGCTGCTAAAGTTTCACAGGAGCATTAACTCGGTGTCTGCACAATGTAGCATTTTCTATTCCTGTTTCCCCTCTGAAGCGTCTTCTTTCCTGGCTCGGGGCTGTCTGACATGTGGTTGCCACAGCACTTGGTACCGGTGCCGTTCGTGGCTGGTGATGTTCCCTGTCTGAGCTGAACCTGCCTGCCAAAGGTGAATCCTGGCCCCATGTCTCAGCATGGCCAGCCCTGTCTCCTTGCAGTGCAGGCCCCTATCCCTTTGTCCCCTGAGCCAAAACCCCCAGGAGGGACCCACTGGTAGCACACTCCCTTAATTGTCTTCTGGCGAACGCCTCTTGTGCAAATACAAGACCCAGCTCCACTAGCCCTTGCACGAGCACTTCACGCCCACATGTGGAGACCGCGACCAGTGCACATTGCCGCTGGAGCCAGAGACGTCTGCTCGGGGGCTGCCCCCACAGGCGACATTTGCCCTTCAAGGCCCTAACTTGAAAGTAAATTATTATGACTTCTAGAAATGCTGTTTTCATGGAGATGGGGTGGGGCTGGACCCGTCCAGTGATGGAGAGCCCCAGGCAGAGGCTCCCTGCAACGTCTGCAGGGTGCAGAGCTGCTGACCCTTCTGGCAGCCGGACTCCTCCCTGGCTTGCTCCTGTGGCTGAGGGCGAGTGAAACTCAGGGGCATCTGAACCCCAAGCCTCTGGGCTTGGGCCTGGATGTAGGATGCCTGCCAAAGGATTTGGAAGTATCCAAAGCCCTGGGCTGAAAAGTCTGGGGTGGTGGATGGTTGCCGGTAGTAGGGCCACATAAGGGTTTTTTTTGAATGGTACAAAACTGATCTGGCAAATTTGACCTGGGCCATGAAAAATTGTCATTATTAATAATAGCAATAATCATTCTGGGAGCCGGAACCACAGTGCGCGGTAATAGTCCGCGCCCGGACGGTTTCAGCAGGACACAGGAAGGTAGGCATGGGGGAGGGAAAAGTGCAGACACAAGCGGTCTGTGCTACGCATGCGCGCGGGGTGGGTTGGGGGGTGAAGAAGAGGTATTCTGCGCTTGCGCAATGGGGTGGGGAATGTGTTTACAGCGAGTGGTAAAGCAAGGCCGTGGTGTCATCGATGTGCGCCTGCTCTGCGTGACGTCGTCACCCGGCTCAGCCAGAGGGGCTCAGAGTCGCAGACCACGGGGGTGGGAAGGGAGGTGAGGGGTTCCGTCCCGTCCAGTCCCAGCAGGTGTAGTCCCGACTGCACCGTCCCAGCCAGGGGGTTGTTGACATGGGCTTAAAAGCCTCCAAGGGTGGAGCTTGCACCCCCTCTCTGGGGAGCTTGTTCTAGGCTTCACTGCCCTCCTAATCAAAGTTTTCCCTAGTACCCAACCTCAACTTCCCTTGCTGCAGTCTGAGCCCATTGCTCCTTGTCCTGTCATCTGCCCCCACTGAGACCAGTCCAGCTCCATCCTCTTTGCAGCCCCCCTGCAGGGAGTTGAAGGCTAATATTCATTCCCCACCTCAATCTCCTCATCTGCAGACTCAATCAGTCATGCCCCCCAGCCCCCAAACCATTTTCTGAACTCTCTCCAATGTGTCCACATCCTTTTTACAGTGGGGGGCCCACAACCGGACACAGGACTCCCGATGTGGCCTCCCCAGTGCCGAGCAGAGGGGAAGAATCGCTGCCCTCCGTGTGCTGGCACCGCTCCTACCGCTGCAGTGTCTCTGGGCTCCCCTTTCTCTTCCCTTGATGCTTGCCCCCCGCCCAGCCCTGCCATTTCAGGGATGTCCCGGACATTCAGTCTGCTCGCTGCCCCACACAGGTCTCGTGTCTTCCTCCCTGCAGGGCCCCAGGGCGCTTTCTGACCAGCTCATCTTGCTGTGCTGCTGGCAGCTCTTGGTGTGTGAGCGCAATGGAGAGGCACCTCTCCCTCCTTGCCAGGAGTCTGGGGACCTATGTGCAGGGCCTGGTGCTCTCGCTGCCTGCTGAGTGCAGGCAGGGCATTGGCAGCTTGTGCTGGTGTATGAGCTGTGCAGGCTGTGAGCAGCGCAGCAGCATGCTGAATCAGCCCTGCTGGCTACAGAGAGGCTGTCCGTGTAAGAAAGCCCCTGTCCTGAGCACTGCGGCGGTTACAAAACCAACGTCAGCAGATTTGCACCTCTGTCCCCTTCTGCCCTACTGCTCGGCAAGACCTGGTCGCCCGTTAGGACCCTGCGTTTTCTGCACTGGTCCCAGCCTGCCCTGTGGGGTGCGGGTGCTGTGGTGAGCAAATTGTACGTGGGTTCCTGTTGGGAGCTGACGGCTGGACAGGCTCACCGCCTCTTCCAACCCCACCTTCCTTTCCTGCAGACCTCCCTGAGGCGAAAGGCCTTGATCCCCAAGGAGATGGAGGTGGTGGTGGCAGCAAGAGAAGAGGGAAGGAGGAGGATTTGGACTGGTGGCAGCGTGTGCAGAAGGTCTGTAGCTCTGCTGGGCATGGTGATGGGACAGCGACAGGGGACTGCTGTCCTTGTTCTGGGAACCCGGGTCACCCCCAGCAGCCACGTGCCTGGAGCCACCCGGGACACGCTCAGTGTCCAGGTCAGGCATTCCCTACTTTCAGAGTTAAAATGACCTGGTGCAAATGTACGCTGGCGGCTGCGGGTTGTCTCCAGATCGCTCTGGCTTAGCTCTGCCTCACCGTCTGTGCCAGGGAAGAGCCAGAGAAGGGCATGTTCGTCGCTGGTTTGGGACTAATGTTCCATGTCCGCATGTGCTTGAGGCTCTGCAGAGCGCTGCTCAGCCCCATACGGCTCCAGAGCCTGGCACTAGAGGAACCTTCCTGTGCCCCCCATGCCCTGGCAGCCTGGTGCATAGTGGCAGGGAGGCCTGGGGAACTGAGGCACGCAGCCTGAGCGCTCTGTTGTGTCATCTGTTGCTGTTGCTGGAACAACCCACAGGGCCAGCGCAGCCTCCATGCAACTTGGGACAGGCTCCGAGGTTGCTCTGAAGTGAGCCAGGAGATACAGCAGCCCGAGGGTGTGTTGGTCCCCACCTTATGCCCTGTGCTGAGCTTGTGCCAGCCTCTGACAAAGTCATTCCTGTGGTGCAGGGGCCCAGAGGCTGCTGTCTCTGCCAGACCATCCCGGTCCCACCCTTTCCACCGTGTCTACTTAAGAGAGAGAAATTCACACACACAGACTTAGCTGTGGGGTAATGGGAGACCCTGTGGGAAGGGAGCTCGTGGCAGCCTGGTTTCCAGCAGTGCCCAGGCAGGTGAGAGATGGAGCTGAGCAATGCTGGGCAATGGGAAATGACTGTGGATAAATGCCCAGATGGGCCCTTACTGCGTGGCATGCTGACATACTCCGTCACACACTGCCTATGTGCCTGTGGCTGAGGAAAGGCCAGAAGAGCAGGGGTGATTTAATCTGGAGAAGAGAGGACTGAGAGGGGATGTGGTCTCAGTCTTCAAATCCCTGAAGGGTGATTACCGAGAGGATGGAGATGGAGTGTCTCTGGAGCTGCAAGGGACAGGATAAGAAGCAGTGGTTTCAAGCTGTAGCAGGGGAATTTAAAGTAGGGGATTCAGAGAAACTTTCTAACTCCGAGCATGTTCAGGCATTGGAACAGGCTGCCCAGAGAAGTGGTGGCATCTCCACCCTTGGAAGTCTTTAAGAGCAGGTTGGACAGACCCTTGGCAGGGAGGGTTTAGTCAGGGGTGAAGCTGCTGTGAGCAGGGGGCTGCACTAGATGACCGTGAGGTCCCTTCCATCCCCGCTCTCCTGCGATCCTATGAACGCAGTAATGTGGGCTGCAGGCATGGGGGGAGCTGTGTGAGCCTGGGGTCCGGTCCAGGAGGCTGCTGGCCTGCGTGGCACAGAGCCTCATGCCAGCATTGCTAGCCGGACAGATGAGCCGCAACAGGCTGCTGTGTGATCCACGTGATCTCACCCTCCCGTCTCTCGAGTCCTCATGTATGTTCACGGCCTTGCTGTGTTAATGAGGTGGTTGTTACATCTGCTTGGCACCAGTAGGGGTTTCCATGTGGAATAAGGCGCTGACCCAGTGACTTGGGCTTTGCCTGAAGAGCCCTGAGCAGAGGCTCTGAATCTCTTTAGCCTCCAGGTCCCCCTTGGAAAAAGCCAGCTCATAGTTTTCACTCATTTATTGATTACAGAACAACACTAGCCCAAGTCTTCTTTGCAAAGAGCTCAGACAGACCCCACCAGAGCAGAAGGGTTTTGACACAGTGGATTCCTATGGGAAATCTCTAGGTTTATTACGTGACTCCCGTTCGCACAGCGAAGAGTGCCAACATTGCGTGGCACCCTGCGGCACCCCTGAAAAGACCTCACGCAGTCTGCTTGAGAGTCCCTGGGCGAGAAGCACAGGTGGGTCTCTGCTGAACGCAGGTCCTTGCCGGCAGAGCTTTCTGGTGCTGGACTGCAGCGGCTTTTCCCAAGACGATGCAGTCACTCCTGAGCTGGCTGGGGGGGCACGCTTAGAGGTGCCAGCTCAGATGAAGCCAGTCCAAGCCACAGTGACTGTGTGGGGCGTGCCACCCAGAGCCAGCCCCTCTGCTGCAGGGCGGCTTCACAGCACAACCTGCAGGCGCCTCTTTCTCTCTTTCCTCCCATCTCAGTTCCCCTGGGAAGAGAGCCTGCGCTGCTTGGGGGCCGGCGTGGGATTCCTCTCCTATTGGCAAGAGCGCGGTAGCCGAGAAATCAGCTGGAAGCACTTTGTTTATGACTGCTTGCCCCAGGGGGCTGGTGAGAAAAGCTCTCGGGTGGGGCGGGAGATGTCTGGGGCGTGCTGGAGCCTGGCTCTGCAGCTCCAAACCGGTTGCCAGCTCCCAGCTGGCACGTGAGACTATAACGTTGAGAAGATGCATGAGGAAGAATTGCAAAGGGCCCAGCTCAGGCAGCTGGTTCTGCAGGCCTGGCACAGTGCACAGCTTTGGGATCCAGCATTGTCTGGACAGGTGGGGCCCTTTAAGCCTGCGCATCCTGTGAACGAGCATCCCCCTGCCCATGCCCAAGAACTGGGGTCCTCGACCTGTCCTGCCCAAGGCACTCTCTGCACCTGCCCTGGCGCTGCTGCCCCCCGACCTGGCCTGGAGCAGGGGTGGCCAGTGCCCTCAGCAGTGTCCCACGGTGCTTGTTCTCCCGACTCCCGTCCTGCAATGGGGGCTCTGGGATAGCATCTGGGAAGTGCCCGGTGGATGCAGCTTGCAGTTGGCACAGCAGGCTGGGGGTGCAGAGAGCAGGGGCGGCCCTTTCGATGGGCTTGGTTCCAGAAACTGGTGCAGGGTGGGCTCCGGCTGGTGCAGGAGTGGCTGCCCCGGGCCTGGCCGGAGGTGGGAGATGCAGATGCCCTCACGCCTCTGCTTGCAGCACTATTTGGCCGGAGTCCCTTGGAGCTCAGCCGGCCCCCGGGGTTCTCTGTCTGCCCAGGTTTGCCTGACATCAAGAGCTGAGCCTCCACTTTAAGGTGCCCCTGAAGCTGGATGCCAGCCTGATGCCAGCTGGATGCTGGAGGCGGCAGAGACACCAGGGTTCGCAGGTACGTGCCAGGAAGGGTCGGGGGGCTGTAATTGTTGCATGGCTTGGCGAAGTTGGGCGGGAGGAGCGAAGCCTTGGGAGAACCCCCATAGCAGGGACACGGAGATGCCTGACTGCCCGGTCGTCCCCCGCCCACCCCAGGCACTGACATCTCCGAGGTCTGCAACGAGGCCGGCCTCATCGCCGCGCATCGCCGGAGTCGCTGTGTGCACTCGAAGCACTTTGCTCAAGAGTCACCGGGGGCGAG
>NW_017728998.1:2220041-2225835 GCF_001723915.1 Gavialis gangeticus | reverse complement strand
TTGGGCGGGAGGAGCGAAGCCTTGGGAGAACCCCCATAGCAGGGACACGGAGATGCCTGACTGCCCGGTCGTCCCCCGCCCACCCCAGGCACTGACATCTCCGAGGTCTGCAACGAGGCCGGCCTCATCGCCGCGCATCGCCGGAGTCGCTGTGTGCACTCGAAGCACTTTGCTCAAGAGTCACCGGGGGCGAGCCTTGCACCGCTCTCTGGGGGGGGCGAGGGTGGGGGCAGCTGTCGTCTGCTGCATTGCCAGGCAGAGCCCAGGGGCTGGAGCAGCCCGCACCTTGTGAAGACCACGTCTCCCATCCCCGGGGAGGCTGCTGAGTGCTGATCTGGGGCCCTGCCTCTCCTCCCAGGCTCCCCACCAAGGAGCCGGGGGGAAGAGCACGGGCAGATGTGAGTGCACCTCTCCTGTCCCTGGGGGGTCCTGCTGCCCTTCCCCCTTGCTGGGGAGGTGGGTAAGCCCCCCTAAGCAGGGCTTTGCAGCTGCTCCCCTCCCTTTCCCGAGCATGCTGTGCTGAGCGTGTTCCCCCAGGGGCATCAGCAGAGCTCCCCCAGCACCTCCCTGGTGCTGGGCTCCCAGGGGGGTCGAGGCCCCACCGGGATGAGACACCACGGCTGCAGCGCCAGGGCTGGGGAGCCAGGCAGAGCGCAGCATGCCCAGGGGCTGCAGCGTGGCCAGGCTGTGGGACTGCACCCCCTCCCCCAGGCTCCCTGCACGTGCCATGGCCCTGGGGGCTTCAGTCTCCACTGCTCAGCCTCCCCAGGGCCCCCTGCCCTGCGAGCACTGCTGACCCCCCCTCCTACCCTCTGTCAGATCTGGAGAAGAAAACCCGAGCTCTGCAGCCGGGCGAGAAGACCACGGTGGCTACCACGAGGCTGGGCACGCCGTTGCGGGCTGGTTCCCAGAGCATGCCGACACCCTGCGCAAGGTTCGTCTCGCATCTGCCCTTCCTGCCCCCACTGCAGCTTGGGGTCTGTGCCCTGGGTCTCCCCCAGGCAGGCTGAAAGCTTCCAGTCCCGCTCCTGCCCCCCTAGGTGGGCAGACAGGGCTGGGCATCAGCACCCATGTCTCCTGGCTGGCTCAATCGCACTGTGCAGCCAAGCCCTTGCACTCACTCTGACATCTGCTGTGGGCAGGGGGTGGACAGGCCAGCTTCCCCATCCACACCTCAGCAAGCTGCAGGCGCCAGCCCCCCGGAGCCGCCCCGAAGCAGCCCACTGTCCATGCGCCCCACAGGGGAAGGGACTGGGCTACACGTGGTACCTGCTGCAGGAAAAGCTCGTCTACAGCCACAAGCAGCTCTTCAACCACATGTGCATGATGCTGGGTGGCCACATCGCCACAGGTGCCCAGGAAGGCGACCTGAGGAAGGTGACACAGGATGCCCATGCCCAGGTATGGCCCAGTGGGGCAGGGTCACCCCCCAGCACTCTCCAGCTGCAGGGACAGGGCCGGCTCAGCGCGCCCGTGCGCTCTTCCAGCTCATGCAGTGCAGGAGGAGCGACAGGCTGGGCCACGTGTCCTTCAGGCACCCGCAGCAGGATGAGCTGCTGGCGGACAAGCCGTATAGCAAGGCCGCAGCCGAGGTCGTCGACGAGGAGGTCTGGAGCCTGATCACCTGCACCTACGAGAGGGCGCTGGGGCAGCTGGCGCGGCACCATGACCAGGTGCAGAGGGTACGGGAGCAGGGCTGGGGTGGGCAGGGCCTCTGCTGCCTCCGTAGCAGCCAGGTTCACTCCGGCGGCGAGGGGCTGAGAGCTGCAGGCCACTCATGGGACATATGCCTTGCTCCCTGCCCTGTCCCAAGACGTCTGCCCCACTCGCTCCCAGCAGACCAGGAAGCAGCTGCTGGGGAAGGCGGACGTGCTGCTGAGCCTTCAGCCCTGCGCCGAGAAGTCCACCTACGCGGAGCTCGTGGAGGGCACCAGGAGCTGGCAGGAGGGCACGACCCTCCCAGAGGGCCTGAGAGGCTGGGAGCACTCCTGGGAGCACCCAGCAGGAGCCCAGCCCGTGCGGGTGCCAGGCACGTTGCTCTGTGCTTGCAGGTGCCGAGGCAGGTTGTCCCTGGCCGTGCACTCCCCTGCTGGCGCGCACCTCTCGCCAGCAGCCCCCACGCAGGCTGCCCTGGGGGGCTCCTGGGCAGAACTGCACCAGCACCCCCGGGCAGGGGACACACCAGGAGACACCAGCCTGCCCCCAGAGCTCGAGGGAGGCCAGCGTCTGACGGGGGCCTGTGCCTCCCCTGCCTTGCTGCTCTCAGCTCTGGTGGTGGCTGGCCTGCCCCAGCCCATGGTGGGGTGCTGGTGCCTGCGTGCTGCCGCCAGCTGAGACCGTGCTGTGGCGCTTGCAGAGCCTCGCCCGGGCTTGCCTCCCTCTCTGCACCTGCAGCACTCCCACAGGACCCAGGCGAGGCTGCCAGTGCAGCTCTCGGGGGGGCTGTATTTATTTAACATATTTTCTGGCACGTCCTCGCTGCGGGAGCAGAGCGAGCGGGAGGGCGCAGAGCACAAAGACGTGGCCCCTGGTACGGTCTCTGGTCATGCAGAACTCTACATGGGCAGCCGGGCACCTGGCTTGGGCTGGGCACCAGCCAATAAACGGAGCCCCCGCACGGGGGGACACGGCGTGCACCTGCGCTTCCCTGGGCGGTGAGAGGGGAGGGGGCGGCAGCGATGCCAGATTGCCCGTGTGCCAGCTCTGATCCTGGGTTGCAGGGCTGTCCGGTTCTCCCTGGGGAGCCTGCTCTCAGACCCCAACGGCCGGGGGAGCAACGCTGCCCGCCGTGCTCCAGCGTCACGAGAGCTCAGCCCTGCTCCAGCTTGATGCCAAGAGCAGACGGGCTCCTGCTGCTGGCATTGGCACCGCAGGCTGCAAACGGCGCCAAGGACAGCACGCGGGTGCAGCCAGGTGCACACCTTTACCTACAGGTACAGGAAGCTGCTACATGACGGATGGAGGGTACAGTTCGAGGCGGGGGTCTGGCAGGCCGCGGCCTGCCCGTAGCTGCCTCGAGGCCGAGATAAAAACCGCGGGAGTCCGTCGTGCTGGGCAGTGACGGGCTGGCGCCGGGGCCCGCGCGGAGGCCATCGCAGGAGGCTCCCGGCTCTCAGGAACAGGTCCCTGGCAGCGGATGAAGCCCGGCGGGTGCCGTGGGGCTTCAGAGCCATGCAGAGCGCTGGCCACCACTGTCGGGAGCGGAGGTGGAAGCTGGTGGCACTTGGCACGGCTCGTCTCAGCTGCCAGTCGCCTGCGCGGCCTGGGGCGCGGACCGGATGGCGCCTGGCTGGGGCCTGCTCTGCACCAGCTGGCACCTCGTGCCAGGCTCAGCGCCCAGCGGGACCCAGCGGCAGCAGGGACCAGAGCTACAGCAGCCAAGCCCCAGGCCTGGAGATGGAGAAGCAGCCGGGCCTGCTCCACCCAGCCTGGAAGAACGTCGCCGCGGCTCTGGAGGCAGCGTTGGCATTATTTGGTGCTCTGAGTAAGGGGGGACGGGCGTATGTCCGGCGAGGGACAGCGCGAGGGGCCTGGAGCTGGTGGGAGAGCGCCCAGCCCTGGGACCGAGGGGTGGCTGGAGTCCAGCCGCCAGGATGCCCCGGTGCCACCCTTCCCCTGGGCCGAGGCTCCAGGGGCAGCTCTGGTGCCATGCGCTGGTCCCAGCCCAGGAGCGTGCTCACGGAGAGCTGAGCTGGGACCCAGCTGCCCTCGCATCCCTCCGAGGTCTCTCCCGTGGCCGGCACCGGGGCCGCGCTCCTCTCCTGCTCGTGCCCTACCCGGTGCGAGCAGAACGGGCAGCAGAGGGGTAGAAAGCGCCAACAAACACGTCATCGTGACCTGCGCTCGGGCCTGGCCGGACCAGGGCAATGCAGCGCCCGCGCGGCTGCGGGAGTCACCGGGCTCCAGCCCGGCCTCACGCGTCCTGGGGCCGCTCCACGGTCAGGAAGGTGTCGGCCTCGCCAGCCTGCAGCTCCGAGTCGCCGAGGTGCTTCTTGTCCCGGCCCTGCTCCGCCTTGCCGCGCGTCCAGGACGGGGAGCGCAGGTACCCGGCCCGCGGGAGCGTGTGCGGCTGCAGCCCTGCGGGAGACGCCCGCGTCGGTGCTGCCGGCCCCTGGCCCGAGATGCCCCGGCAGCGGGGCCGGCGCACACCCCTGCGTGCAGTGTGGGAGCCCAGCTTTGCCAGGCTCTGGACTGCGCCCCCAGCAAAGGGATGGGGCAGGGGCAGCCCTAGGCGCCTGTGGCACGGGGGGTGCTTTGCCCTTGCCTCTGTCCTGGCTCTGGCCCCGTGGGCATTGCCCAGGGGAAGCTGCTTTTCCTCCCGCCGTGGCCCCAGTGCCCGGCTAGGCCCAGCTGGCTGGGAATTAGTGCCGGAAGGGACAGGTGAGCTCAACCCCCAGCCTACCTGGTGCCAGGCCCACAGTCCCCGAGCATGGGAACCGCAGCCCCTGCATCTGCCCCAGGGCTGCAGCTGATGCAAGCCCCTGGCTGCAGGGGCCGGGCCAGGGACCCTCTGCATGGGGAGCAGCCAGAGCAGGGCGTGGGGCCGGGCACCAGGGCACAGCACCTCCGTGCCCCCTGTGCCATTGGGGTCTCCCCGGGGAAGCGCTGGCAGAGACGTTGCTGCAGCGGCCCTGTGCCTTCTGCGGGCGAAGGGGCTGCCCCTCCAGCTGTGGGTCAAGGGCCCCCGCCCTGCCAGCTGGGAAGCGTAAGCAGGGGCATGTGGCCAGATGCACGTGTGCAGGTGTGTGTGCGTGCATGTCTGAGTGTGTGCGCTAACGTGCATGTGTATGTATGTGCCTGCATGCATGCGTGTGCATGAGTGCGTGCATGTGCACGTAAGTGCAGTCACTCGTGTGGCTGTATGAGCGGGTGCATGTAAGAGTGGATGTGCAGTCGTGTGCACACGTGTGTGTGTGTCAGCCCCGCTCCCCGCCCGGCGCGCTCACCACCAGGGGACTCGGCTACGTTCTCGTCGTCGGAGTCGGCAAAGACCTCAGCGAGCTCCTGGTCCGACATGTCCGTCAGCTCGGTCAGGTCCAGCAGGTCGAAGTGCACCTCCAGCGAGGACACGCTGCTCAGCGGCTCTGCGGAGGGCGCCCGGCTCAGGTACAGGCCAGTGTGGCCCCCGCCACCCCCCAGCCAGGCTCCCGCGGCCGGGGGCCGGCACCGGGGCACGCAGGAGCCCCTCTCGGAGAAGGGCAGAGGGCAAAGCCCCTCTTGCTTTCGGGCTGGGGGCTCATACTCACGTCTCCTCTCAGCCACCTGCAGCAGGCCGGAGCTGGGGATGGGGATCCCGCCCTGCTCCTCGGCCTGGACCTCCTCGCCTGGCCCAGGCACCGGGATGGGCACGGCGGCCACTCGCTCTGGGGCTGGAGCCTCCCTGACGACTTCTGCAAGGGCAAGCGCTGCTGCGCTGAAGCTGAGGCTGCTCCGGGGGACCCCCGTCCGTGGAGCCCTGGTAGCAGCAGCCGACTGCCCCCAGCTCCCACTGGGAAGAGCCCCGAGCGCTGGGCGGGGCGGCCCCCTCCCCATGCCAGCGTCAACCCTGGCCCCTTCTTGCCACCCACAGCACCCTCGGCGTAAGCCAGGTCCTGGTCACAGCTGCCGGCAGAGGGGCCGAGGCAGGGAGTGTCTGCACCGGGCCGGGCCTGGAGCAGGCAGGGGAGCCAGGCCCCGGGCTGGGGCAGCAGTGTGGCCCGGGGACCCCAGCTGTGGCCACACAGGCCGGGGGGGCCGCAGCCGGGTGCCAGGGCCCGGCGCTCGTGGTGGGGACCCTGAGGCCGCCGTGCCAGCC
>NW_017728998.1:2215686-2217030 GCF_001723915.1 Gavialis gangeticus | reverse complement strand
GCTTCCAGGTGCAAGCTGGTTGCATGGGGCCCCTGGGTGCAGGCGGGGGGAGGGGTTTTGGGGGGTCTCCTGGGTGCAGGGCTCAGAGCAGCAGCCCAACCCTAACCCCCCTCCCCCGGCCCCTGAGACAGCGCAGGGTGGGGGGGAGGCAGTCGGGGGCCCCTCAGCTCTGCCCAGCAAGGGGTCCCCCCCCGGCAAGGAGACACCCACGGACATGTGCAATCGGGACCGCCCCCCATCTACCGGCTCCCAGCGGCTGGAGCGCTGCTGCCGCCCCCACGCGCGCGGCTCAGCCCTGCGCCTTGTTCCCAGGCGCCCAAGAAGAAAGGCGGCAAGAAGGGCAGGGGGGGGAAGGCGGCGACCGTGGTGGACGGCGTGTCCCCCGAGGACATGAGCAAGGAGCAGGTGAGCCCCCTCCCCCGGGCCCCGGGCCAGCCAGCGGCAAAGGGTGCTGAAGAGCCCGGATACGGCCGCCCCCCCTGATGCCTCTCCCTGCCTGGGCCCCGCAGCTGGAGGAGCACATTGTGCGGCTGCGGGAGGAGCTGGACCGCGAGCGCGAGGAGCGCAACTACTTCCAGCTGGAGCGCGACAAGATCCACACCTTCTGGGACATCACGCGGCAGCAGCTGGATGAGAAGAAGGCCGAGCTGCGCAACAAGGACCGCGAGATGGAGGAGGCCGAGGAGCGGCACCAGGTGGAGATCAAGGTGAGTGGGACCCGGGGCGGGTGTTAGGGCTGCAGCACCCGGCTTGTCTTGGGCATGTCGCCAGGTGCCCCCCGCTCCCAGCCTGTCCGGGGACTGAGCCCCCCCCCGCCCCCAGGTGTACAAGCAGAAGGTGAAGCACCTGCTGTACGAGCACCAGAACAACCTGACGGAGCTGCGCACCGAGGGCACCGTGTCCATGAAGCTGGCGCAGAAGGACCACCGGGCCCAGGAGCTGGAGCTGCGCCGGGACATGCGCTCCCTGAAGGTGGAGCTGAAGGAGCAGGAGCTGGCCAACGAGGTGGTGGTGAAAGGCCTGCGCATGGTACGTGGCGCCTGGCACAGCCAGGAGAGGCCGAGCTCTGGGCTGCACGGCGTGGGGTGGATGCCAAGATACCAACAGTTATCCCAGCCAGGGCTTTGTCTGCCCAGGTCTTATAAACCTGCAAGGATGGAGAGTCCGCCACCGCTCTGGGTACCCTGTGCCAGTGCTTTACTACCCTCCTAGTGAGAGAGTTTCTCTTAATATCCAACCTCAACTCCCCTTGCTGCAACTTGAGCCCATTGCTCCTTGTGTCGTCTGCCCCCACTGATACCAGCCCAGCTCCATCCTCTTTTCAGCCCCCCGGCAGGGAGCTGG
>NW_017728998.1:2203200-2210686 GCF_001723915.1 Gavialis gangeticus | reverse complement strand
GGAGAGGCCGAGCTCTGGGCTGCACGGCGTGGGGTGGATGCCAAGATACCAACAGTTATCCCAGCCAGGGCTTTGTCTGCCCAGGTCTTATAAACCTGCAAGGATGGAGAGTCCGCCACCGCTCTGGGTACCCTGTGCCAGTGCTTTACTACCCTCCTAGTGAGAGAGTTTCTCTTAATATCCAACCTCAACTCCCCTTGCTGCAACTTGAGCCCATTGCTCCTTGTGTCGTCTGCCCCCACTGATACCAGCCCAGCTCCATCCTCTTTTCAGCCCCCCGGCAGGGAGCTGGAGGCTGCTATTCAGTCCCCCTCGGTCTTCTCTTCTGCAGAGTAAATCAGCCCAGTTCCCTCAGCCTCTCCTCACCAGTCCTATCCCCAACCATTTTCATTGCCCTCCAGTGGACTCTCTCCAATCTGTCCACATCCTTTCTGTAGCGGGGGGCCCAAAACTGGCCCCTTCTTTATTCTGGGGCAGACGCGGTGGGTTTACCACTGCAGAGTCCAGGCTGCAGGAACGGGCTGATGCATCACCAGCCCCCTGTGCCAGCTCATGCAGCATGGGGAATCCAGCCCTTGCCACTGATGCTGAGGGGTGTAGAGGCAGCTGCCATGACCCGTGCTCACACTCCCAGGGCTGCTCTGGGATGCGGGTGCGCTGAGGCCGAGCCGATGAGGCCATGCCAGGCGAGAGCTGGAGACCCCCGGTCCCTGGTGGAAAGCAACAGGGCTGTGCAGCATCCAAGGAGGGAGCATCGGGTGTGGGGGATGGGGGTATTGGGCCGGCACTGGGTGCCGTGTACCCCAGGCACCCGCAGATGGTGCCCCCAGGGGAGGAGGGTGCGGGGGCTGCCTGGGGCAGCCAGGCTCTCCCTGTGCCTGGGGGCCTGATCTGACGTGCCACCTGCCCCCGGCAGAAGCAGGAGGAGGAGATCACACGCCTGCGCTGCGACTTCGAGAGACAAGTGAAAGGTCAGGTGGGCACGGCCCATGCCCCTCACGCTCAGCGCACAGCCCCTGGCTGGCTGCAGGCCCTTCCCCTCCCTCCCAGCCGTAGGGCTGAGACCTGCCTGGTGCTGACCCCCTGCCAGGAGCAGCCACGGGGTGGGGGGCAGGCCCTGCAGAGAGCGGCAGCTGCAGCCAGTGCCGTGTGAGCTGAGCTGGGCTCTCTCATCCCCCCCTCCAACCGTGGCACTGCCTCACCGGTGGGCTGCTGGGTCTCACTGCAGCCGGTTGGGCTCTGCCCAGCAGCCCCAGGTACTCACAGGTCACTGCCCTGCAGAGATCGAGGCCAAGTACGAGAAGAAGATGCGGCTGCTGCGGGAGGAGCTGGACCTGCGGCGCAAGACGGAGATCCACCAGATCGAGGAGCACAAGAATGGGCAGATCAACACGCTGATGCAGAACCACGAGAAGGCTTTCAGCGACATCAAGAACTACTACAACGATGTCACCCTCAACAACCTGGCCCTCATCAACACCCTCAAGGTAGCACCTGCCCTGCCCTGTGCCCGTGTCTCTGCCCTCCGCTGGGCGGGCACAGCTGGGGGGTCACCCCAGGCCTGGAGCCTCAGGGGAGCAAGCGCCTAGGAACAAGCTTTCCGGAGGGGAACCTGGGCTGGGAAGGGGTCAGGGCTGGGGGTGGTGGGGCAGGCCTCGGTCTCAAGCCGTGCCCAAGGGACTGAGCCGGGGTGCGTGTTTGTGGTGCAGGAGCAGATGGAGGAGATGAAGAAGAAGGAGGACCACCTGGAGAAGGAGATGGCAGAGGTGCTGCTGCAGAACCGGCGCCTGGCAGAGCCCCTGCAGCGCGCCCGGGAGGAGGTGGCCGAGCTGCAGAAGAAGTTGGTGCACTATGAGAAGGACAAGGAGGTGCTGGTGGTGAGTCGGCTCTGGGGGCAGGCAGCAGCCACACGCCCCAACCCAGGCGCCTGGTGGGGAGCCCTGCTGCAAGCGGGGCTGCCAGGGTCCCTGGAGGACAGAGAGAGTTACAGGGAGGCAGGGCTGGAAGGGAGCTCCAGAGGTCACAGCTAGTCCAGCCCCTGCCTCAGGCAGCACCCAGCCCTGACGCATCCATTGTCCAATAACTTAGCAAAATTACAGTCACAACCACAAGACGTCGCACCTGACCCTGCCATAGAGAAAGCAGAGGGGGTCATGGCAGCCAACGTCCTGCTTTCATAAAAGGCTAATACACGCTCAAACGATCCCAGGCAGAAACTGTGCTACAGAGCAAGGTGAACCCCCCGCACCACTGTCCGTATCAATCTGACCGGGAGGGAAAATCCGTTCCTGACCTCACACGTGGCATCAGTCTGACCGAGTGGAGGGGCGAGACCCTCTAGCCGGGGCCGTGTGGGGTTGGTCCCAGCAGGGGCATTGACAGCCCAGTCCCCATCCGTAGCCTGGGCTGTAGCCAGCACCCAGCGCCTCTGGCGGAGTCTTAAACCCCCCCGACACATGGAGCAGCTGAGGGCAAACTTCCCTCCTGACTCCATCTGGCAACCAGCAGCCCAGAAACCTCCATAGCAGAGCACAGGCATCGCTGCACCTGGATTATCTCCCAGCAGCGGCTGCCCAGCCTCTCCTTGACCCCCCTCCAGTGACAGAGAGTGCACAGCTTCCCTGGGCATCCGTTCCACCGCCTCACTGGGAGCGAGGGAGGAGCAGACCCAGCCGCTCGCCCCGAGCACCCTCCTAGGCCTCGCGTGGCTTGTGCCAATGGGGAGGATGGGCATGGGCACTGCCTGGCCAGGGCTGTGCCTCGCCCCCCCACCCTGCAGCCCATGGCCCCCCCAGGCGCTGTCTGCTGTCCCCCACTCTGCAGAGCACGAAGGCCCGGCTCAAGGTCACCCAGAAGGAGCTGAAGGACCTTCAGTGGGAGCACGAAGTGGTGGAGCAGAGGTTCAGCAAGGTGAGAGCCGTGGGGGGCAGGGGGGCGAAGGGATCAGGGGGGCAGCCAGCACGTCCCTGTCCTTGGCAGCTGGGAGCCTGGAGTACACGAGCCGGGCTTAGCGCCGGGAGCAGGACAGGGCCATGTGGGGTCTGTCGCCTGCGGCTCTTGGCTGGCAGCAGCTGCAGCCTCTCACCCCTGGTCTCCCACGGGCGGGTCTGGGCTGCCGTCGCGCTGCCCGCAGGCCTCCCCCCACCCCCTCTAACCCAGATACGCGCAGCGCGGCAGGACAGGGCTCGCCTGCGATGCACAGAACCCCGGGAACGCGATCGATGGACACCGCAGCAGCCGCGTGCTTCCTGTGTCCTAATTAGGACACTCATTAACCGGCTCCATGCCAGGCTTCCCCCTGTCACCGCTGCTTGGAGCTGCCCAGCCTGGCTGCTGAGGCATGGCTGGGGGGTGCAGTGCTGGGCCTCTCCCAGGGCCCTGGATTTGGTCACAAGGGACTCTTGAGGTCCCACCTCTGCCCTGCAGGATAGTGTCCATCCCCAGGATGCCCCCAGCCTGGCAGGAAGGTCCCTGGGGAGGGGAGTCCAGCACAGCCCTACATCTCCCAGTGCACAGCAGTTCATCCTCTCTGCTTGGGGGGAGGTAGTGGTCAGGGCCTCTGGGCACCACCGTGCTTGGGCTGAAAGGCGCTGGCTGAGCCCACGGAGCAGGGCTGCTGGCATTCCCCCGGGGTGAATGGGGGAAGAACGGGAGCCAGGCTGCTCAGGATCCTGGCCGGGAGGGAGCACTGTGCCCAGCCAAGCCCCCGGCACACGGGAGCCACGGGGCACGTTGCCCCTGCCCCCTGCAGTGCCCTGTCTGATGGGTGCACCGGCATCCCCGAGCAGGTGCAGGCGGAGCGGGACGAGCTGTACCGCAAGTTCATGCAGGCCATCAGCGAGGTGCAGCAGAAGACCGGCTTCAAGAACCTGCTGCTGGAGCGCAAGCTGCAGGCGCTCGCCGGGCTGGTGGAGAAGAAGGAGGTGCAGCTCAACGAGGTCCTGTCTGCCGCCAACCTCGACCCCAGCGCCCTCTCCCTGCTCACGCGCAAGCTGGAGGTACCACCCGGGGCTGGGTGGGGTGCGGTTGCGGGGGGAGGAAGAAAGAGGGGCCTTTGGGGGCTGCGGGTGCTGGCTGGGTGGCAGTGGACGCGGGGCCTCTGGGGGCTTTCCCTCTCAACCCTGGGGATTATCAGGGCTGATGGATCTCGCTGGCAGCCCTGGAGTCACCAGGGCTTCTCTTCTCCCCTTGCCTTTGTCCGGGACACTAAAAATACCCATGCAGAGAGCCACGGTGTGGCCGGGGGCTCTGCGACCCCCACGTTCCAGCGCTGGGGCAGCGTAACCAGAGAAGCTGCACATGCTGCCTGGCTTTGCGCCGGCTCCAGGCCTGGCTGTGCTGGGATGCAGGAGACGCCGGCTGGGCTCCCGGCTGTGCTGTGGGCTCCCCCAGCCCTGCCCAAAATGGAGCTGGAGCTCGGGCCACATCCCGGGGCAGGTGTAGCAGCGCATTCCTGGGAGGCCGACTAGGCGGGGGCTCCCCCAGCTGCTGGGCACCGCCACGTTCCTGGGCTCAGCTGCTCCCCGCAGCTGCCGGTCGTGGGTCCAGCCCCTGGTACCCGCTTGAGGCTGGGTGGCTCCAGGCAGCCGAGCTCATGGGGCGGGGTGGTGATGAAGCCACAGCAGACGCCGAGAGCCTGAGGCATCTCCCTGGCCCCAGTCCTCTCTGCCAGAACAGCTTCCCACAGCCGCGTCCTGGGGCTCGGAGGTGCTGGGTGTTGCCCCAGGCCGGCCCCGCATCAGAGGGGGCAAGGAGGGCTTGGCTGAAGTTGGCAGCCTGGTACTATACTAACGAGCCCGGTCTCCGCTGCTAGGACGTGCTGGAGTCCAAGAACACCAGCATCAAGGAGCTGCAGTACGAGCTCGCCCGGGTCTGCAAGGTGAGGGGCTGGGGCGCCCTGCCGCACTGGGTCTGGGGGAGGGCAGCATGTGCTCCCGGCCTCGTGGGGGGAGAGAGCGGATGGGCTTTGCCTGCTCCCCTCCTGGAGGGCTCCCCATAACCCGGCCCCAGCTCTGCCCCTGCCGCCTCGGGGAATCCCCAGCCCCCGAGTGCCCTGGGCTGCGGGGGGGTGGGCCAGAGCTGGCTTCGGGGGTGGGGGTGTGAAATGCTGGGACCCGGCTCTGCTCCCTTGCAGGCGCACAACGACCTGCTGCGCACGTACGAGGCAAAGCTGGCGGCTTTCGGGATCCCGCTGGACAACCTGGGCTTCACGCCGCTGGAGACGCCCCTGCTGGAGCAGGCGCTGGGCCAGGGCCCTGCTGGACTGGTCGCCACCCCCACGTAGCACCCCTGGGCGCGCTGACCTCGCGCAGGCCGCAGCCCCGTGGGCAGCAGAGCTCCTGGCAGTGGCTCTGCCCCATGCCTGTGCTGCCCCAGGCACCGCACTGGCCCAGGTGGGGAGTGGGGCTTCCCCTGCCCCCATTAAACAGCCAAGGAAGGTTTGCAGAGCCGGATCCAGACTGGACCCTCCTTCAGCACAGCCAAAGCTGCTTTGGTGCCCTGCTCCGGGAACGCGCCGCCAGAGGCAGCAGGCGTAAGTGCCCCCAGGCCTGGGCAGGTGCAGCTGCTGGAGCGGGACCAGGAGGGTGAACGCGTCTCTCCCTGCACCTCCCCAGGGCAGGGGCGGCCGTGGCACCGCTGGGGTTTGCTGTGGGGTCGGTGGAGGCCAAGCTGTGAGCTCGGCAGTCTGGGCCTGGCTCTGGTCTCTGCCTGAGTCCCGGCTTGCAGAGGGTGGGGAGGCACACGGCCAAGCGGAGACTGCTGGGCCGCAGCCCGGGGACCTCTCTGCACCGGGGGCCAGAGCCAGCCTGCTGCAGCTGCCCTGGGAGCCCCGGCCTGGACTCTTCCCCTTCCTTGCACCCCCTCCTGTTCTGCCCCTTTGCCCTACCCAGGCACCTGCGGGGCATGCGGGGGGTAACTGTTCCCAGGCTGGGAGTGCTCTGGCAGATTGCCCCTCCTGCCCATGGGATGCCCCCCCCCCGCACCAGCGCCTGTTGCAGGGATGCTGGAAGGTAGCCTCGGGCTCCCAGCCACCTATCAGCCCCGGCTGAGAACCTTGCAGGCCCCTCAGCTCGTGGCACCCGACCCCAGCTGCCCCCACTTTGCCAGGAGCCCAGACCCACTGCCTGCCCAGCCCCCCAGCCCCAGCATGGGACCCGGCAAGCCCGTCAGCTGAGGGCCAGCCCACCCAGGCCTTGGGCTCTGCTACCACCATTGCACCTGTGCGGTGCCCAAGGGGTTAATGTGCCCTGGGTGGGTGGGGGGCCTTGCTGTCCTCACTCCCCACCAGCGCTGGCCACCACCGAGGTGGTGGAGGGGAAGGAGCAGGCAGGCTGAAGCCCAAACGGAGCTGCCCCTGCCTCCGGGCTGGCAGAGCCCTGGGGTCTCGGGGGGCAGAGGGGTGGGGGCACAGCCCAGCGGGGCCTCAAGGCAGGGAAGGGCAAAATACCCTCTCCTGGTGGCATGGGACAGTCCCCAGCATGTGCTGCCCAGATTGCCCCCCTCCTGATGCCCCCCAGGGATCCCCTACAGGCGAGGCAAGGGGGTGGGGGAAGGGAGCACGCCTTGCTGCTGCAACACCCCCCCCAGCCTGGATGCAGATGGCAGACTTATGCAAAGCAGCTCATTAGGGGTTTACACAAATGGCCTCCACCGAGCAGCTCCCAGCAGGGTGGCTCTGATGCCCCATCCTCCCCCCCACGGCTGGGCCGGCTGTCTGTTCACCGTGCTGGGACACGGCCCCCCGCACCTTGCACCAGCCCTTGGGTCTCGGGGCACGGGGGAGGTGGGGGGAGCCTGTCCAGGCTCCCTGGCACCTGGCACGGGGTGTCCCGGAGGAGCCCAGACACAGGAGCCCGGACAATGGAGACCGGAGGGCTGGACAGCTGAGCCCTAGGGCCTAGGCCTGGGCTGCAGGGCAGGCCCTTGCCCCCTCCTCCCCGCCCCCCCAACCCTGCATATGTGGGGAAACTGAGGCGGGGAGACCACTCGTGCCCACGAAACTCAGGGAGGGCTGTTCTGCCCCACAGCAGCCAGGACCCCCGCCTGGGCCCAGCTGGCAGGTCACTGGACTGCGTGACCGGCCCAGGCTGACCCCCCTTCCTGTGGCCTGCCCCGCTCGTAGCGCCCGGGCTCCCCCCCCGCAGCTGAGCTGGGCCCACCCTGCGGCCTCCTGGGCACGGGCAGTGTGGCCGGGCAGCGCCAGCAGCAACTGCACTGGAGCACGGCCCCTGCACCGGGGCTGCCTGGGGCATCTGGCCGTGGGGGAGCTCGGCTGGGCAGTCGTCCGGCCCTGGGCCTGGGCCTGCCCAGGCAGAAAATGTCCCCGAAAGCTGCGGGGGGCTAGGGCTCGCTCGCCCCGTGCCCAGGCATTGCCCTTGCCCGGCGCCCCCCCGGCCTTGCTGGGCCCAGCCCGAGTCGGCCCTGGCCGGGGGCCTGGCCAGCGCAGGGACGGATCCTGCCGCCCGCCTGGGGGGGCCGGGCCGGG
>NW_017728998.1:2196879-2197328 GCF_001723915.1 Gavialis gangeticus | reverse complement strand
CCAGCTATGCGGCCCCCGAGCCGCTCGCCGCCAGCCCCTTGCTGGGAGCGCAGGGCTTGTGCGGGCCGGACTGGGCCCAGGCGGACGAGGCCCCGGGACCGGCACGACGCTGGGCCAGCCCGGCCAGGAGCATCAGCGGCTGCCTGGTGCTTCCCCGCGTCGCCAGCCCTTGTTTATGCCGGCCACGTCCTGGGGGATGCAGCTATTTCCAGGCGCTGCGGAGGTCTAGGCCTGAGGAGCTCCCCGCACCCTCGGCCCCCAGTGCTTCCAGGCAGCCAGGGTGGGCTGACCCCGCACAGGGGCTGTGCACTGGGCTCGGTTTGCCCCACGCAGGCTGTACCCGTTTGCTCACGCCATCCTGGAGCGGGTGGTGCATTAGCCAGGGCCTATGACCCTGGGAGGGAGCGTGTGCTAAGCAGCAGCCGGCGTGGCTGGGGCTGGGCGCTGTG
>NW_017728998.1:2187812-2191879 GCF_001723915.1 Gavialis gangeticus | reverse complement strand
AGGGAGCGTGTGCTAAGCAGCAGCCGGCGTGGCTGGGGCTGGGCGCTCTGCCGCAGCTCTTCCCGGCTGGCTGGAGCGGGGCTGTACCCAGCGTGGGGCAGCCGTGCTTGCCCCGGAGCCGCGTGCGTGCCGGCTGCGACTTTTCAGTGCCCCACCGCCTCCTGCTCCCCCTCGAGCTGCCTGCCTGCAGCTCTTTCCGGTGCTGTGGCCGTGGCGGGTGCTGACGCGGGCAAATCCGCTCCCATACGGGGGGCAGGGAAGTTTCTGGCACAGCCGTCAAAGGACAAGGATTGTGTGGGGAGCCCTGGCCTGGGCACTTGCCAGAGCCTTTTGTCTGGTGCTGGCTGGGGCACCGGGAAGGCGGGCTGCTAGGCTGGGCAGTGCCCACCCCCGACCTGGAGCAGGGAGAGTGGGTGGGAGCTTTGAGAGGCCCAGACCGGCTTCCTTATCTGGGCTTTTAAAATCCCAGGGTGGGAGCCTGACCCGCGGAGCACGCCCCATCCTGCTGCACCCGGGGCTAGTGCCAGCCCAGCAGGCGTCCTGGCACCCACGGGGGACCCGAGTGGGTTTGGGCCTGGGACTGCCAGGTGCCTGGGCTCATGAGCAGCCCTGGGAAGCGGGGCTCGCTGTGCTGAGGATTAGTGTCTCGAGGTACTTGTGCCTGTCGGGGATGGGAGATGGGCCCGGGCATGCAGGACCTCGGCAGAGCAGCTTTCTGCTGCACTGTGCAAGCCATGGGCTGCCGCCCAGCAGTGCCATGGGTGGTGCGTGGGGCTGTGGGCACGACGGGATTAACGATGGATTGGGCCAGCTCTGGAGGGAGCAAGGGCGGAGCGGGAAGCGAGCTGGCTCTGGATCGGGGCCCTGTAACAACATGCATACCAGGGGCCAGGACTCATCCCCTTCTAGGAAGCCGGGGTGAGTCACGCAGCAGAGAGCCTGGGGCAGGTCCCCAAGCCAGTGGGCTTCCCGGCACGGCTCCTGCTCCTACACAGGCATCGACCACCAAGGAACGCCTCTGCTGCCCCATGGCTCGGTCACGGGGCTTCCTGCCCCCTACCGAGCTGCAGGTCGGGCACAGGCCACTGCCCAAATGAGGCAGTAGCCCAGCTTGGCTCTGGGCAGGCGGTGGCTGGGGCTCTGCTGCCTGGGGACATGGACCCCAAGCCCTGCTGTCCCCCGGCTGGGATCCAGCTGGTGGGTTGTTGGTTTTTAAATTACTCTTGCATGGGACTTGGCTGGATGGGCCACAGCTAGGCAGGGTTGTGGGGAGGCTGTGGCCTGGGCAGGCTTTGCAGATCTGTAAATGGATAATCCATTTCCTCCGCTTCCCACCCCCAACCCCTGAGCAGGTGCTGCTGCCAGCTTAATTGGATAGAAATGCCTCCCGGCAGGTGAAGCATATCCAGCCGGGCTAAGCTACCTCGGTGTCCTCCTTGCTCCTGTCCATGAGGGTGGAGGCAGGGCCAGGGCCAGCGTGGGAGCCTCTTGCAAGCTGGGGGGCTGCAGCAGCTGCAATGGGGGGACAGTCACTGCGCTCAGCTGGGGCTAACGCCTGCATCTTCCCCACCCCAGTGCAGTCCCAGGACAATGCAGGGTGGCAGCTGGTGCCGCTCGAGCCCACGGACACTGGCTTGCGGGCGCTACCGGAGGGGATGGTCGTGCGCTCTTGGGACTCCGCTGGCAAGGAAACCCCAGCCCTGGTTCCCACGCACAGCCTGCCGCACGGCTCCTGGCAGGTAACGCCAGCCCCTGGGGTGCCTCTGGCAACCACTGGGCCTTGGGGGGAGGCAGGGCAGCCTTAGCTCTGCTGCTCCTAATGAGGGCAGGGAGCATGGTGCCCAGCCGTGCCAACGGGCAGCAGCATGAGGGCTGTTGGGAGATGCCACAAATGCCCTGTGCACGCCTGCCCGTCTCTGACCCCTCTGTCCCAGCAGGAGCCTGCCCCAAGTGAGCAAGCGGAGGTGCGGCTCTTCCCGCAACCCAGGCTTGGCTTGAAGAGGCAGAAGAGGGACTGGGTCGTCCCCCCAATCCGAGTCCCTGAGAACGAGCGAGGTCCGTTCCCCAAGACCCTGGTGCAGGTACGGCGGGGTTGGGGCAGGAGGGTGCCAGCGCCTCTGGGTGCTGCCTGGCTAATGAGCCTCATGCTCTAAGCTAGACAACGACTCCTTCTGTACCAGCGTCTTGGGTAGACGGAGCCTGGCAATCCAGCCAGTCTTCCAAGGGTAGCAATCAACGGCTAGTGGGCAGGTGGCATCAAGCGGAGTGCCCCAGGGGTCGGGCCTGGAGCAGGCTATGCCATCTTCCAGGCTGCTGCCGAAGATGGTGAACAAAGAGCGTGCCCTCGGCAAGCTTGCAGATGGGAGTAGTAGATATGCTGGAAGGCTGGGCTGGGATTTAGGGAGGCCGAGACAAACTGGAGGATTGAGCCAAAAGGAATCTCATAAGGTTCAACAAGGACTAGAGCAAAGTCCTGCACTCGGGATGAAACCATCCCATGCACCGGTGCAGGCTGGGGGTGGCTGGCTGAGCAGCAGCTCTGCAGAAAAGGGCCTGGGGGTTACCGTAGACGAGCTGAACGTGAGCCAGCAGTGAGCTCTGGGTGCCAAGAAAGCTAATGGCATCCTGGGCTGCACTAGTAGGAGCGTGGCCAGAGCTTGAGGAAGAGATCATGTCCCTCCTTACCCGCATCCTCTGCGTAGTGTGTGGGGGGGGTTGGAAAGAGTCCAGTGGAGGGCAGTGAAAATGGTTTGGGGGCTGGGGGACCTGGGCTGACTTAGTCTGGAGAGGAGAAAATGGAGGATTGAACAGCAGCCTTCAGCTCCCTGCAGGGTGGGTCTAAGGAGGATGGAGCTGGACTGTCCTCACTGGGGGCTGATGACAGGACAAGGAGCAATGGGCTCCAGCTGCAGCAAGGAAAGCTGAGGTTGGATATTAGGAAAACCTGTCTCACTAAAAGGGTGGCAAAGCACTGGAATGGGTTACCCGGAGGTGGAGTCTCCATCCATGGAGGTTTTGAAGACCTGGGCAGACAGACTTGGCCGGGATGATGTAGTTGGGACTAATCCTGCTTTGAGCAGGGGTTGGACTAGATGTGACCTCCTGGAGTCCCTTCCTACGATCTCCATGGGGCCGTGCTGCCAGGGCTGCGGGAGGGACTCTGGCACTGACCTCTGCTCGGCTTCCCCCAGATCAGATCCAACAGGGACAAGGAAACCAAGATCTTCTACAGCATCACGGGGATGGGTGCGGATAAGCCCCCCGAGGGCATCTTCATCATCGAGAAGGAGACGGGCTTGATGAAGGTGACGCAGCCCCTGGACCGGGAGAACATCGACAAATACCACGTAAGTCACTGGCCAGCCCTGAGCAGGGACGTGTTGGTTTTGTGGGGGGAAGAGGGGGCCCCGGCCAGTGCCCCGAGCCATCTCGTCTGCCTCCAGCTCTCGTCCCACGCGGTGTCCGAGAACGGCAAGCCCGTGGAGGAGCCGATGGACATCATCATCACCGTGACCGACCAGAACGACAACAAGCCGCAGTTCACCCAGGAGGTCTTCAAGGGCTCGGTCCAGGAAGGCACCCTGCCAGGTGAGGTCGGGCCCCTCCGGGTCCAGGCTTTCTGACCAGACTGCCCCAGCATCCCGTGATGGGATGGGACTGGGTCCGGACTGGCCCAGCCGTACCGGCCAGGGACTTGCAAGCAGTGCATCAGGCAGTGATTGCAGGCATCACAGTCAGCTGAAGTGAAGGCATGATGCTGAAGGGATAGCCAACATGCTTTCGTGGTGAGTAGACCGCGTCTGACCAACCTCGGCGGGCAGCAGCGTCCCGCAGGGTTCGGTTCTTGGCCTTTGTGCTGTTCAACGTTTTTTGTTATCAACAATTTTAAAAATGGCTGTGGAAAGTGCATTGGCCAGGCTTGTGGATGACCCCCAGTTATGGGGAAAAGCAGTCACTGAGGATGCGGATCCAAGCAGACCCGGAAAAGTGGGCAGAGGTGGACCCAGATCCAATTTATCTGGAGAGAAGCAACCAGCAACATGCATAATGGGTTAGGAGGAGATGTC
>NW_017728998.1:2178911-2182812 GCF_001723915.1 Gavialis gangeticus | reverse complement strand
AACCAGGCCTAATGCTCCAAGCCAGCTGGGACAAGAAAGCACCATACCTGGTTCCAATGACCAGCAGTTGGACATCTGGTGTGGAGGACACACCTTGGCAGTGGAATAGATATTGTCCATCTCACTCAAAATGGTGTTGTACTGGGGGTTATGGTTGACCACAAGATGAGCACGAGCTGCCAGTGTGACACTGTAGTCTACAGCGATAATAGCATATTGGCATGCATTAGACGATGCATCACGAGTAGGGCTAAGGAAGTGATACTTCCTCTCTCCTTGGCACTGGTGGGGGCCCAGCTGCGGGACTGTCCAGTTCTGGGTGCTGCACTAAAAAAAAAAGTGGAGGATCTCGGAAGGGCCACAAGGATGGTGAAGGGCCTGGAGGACCAACCTCATGAGGAAAGACTAAGGGCTGTGGGACTATTCAGCCTGGGAAGAGAAGGCTAAGGGGGACTTGGTGACCATCTGGAAGCATGTAAGGGGTGAATATCTGGTGCTGGGAGACGCTGTTTACTGGGGTGCCCAAGGGGGGGCAAGGAGCAAAGGCCATAAGCTGGTAGAGGATGGTTTCAGGCTGGATGTAAAGAGTTTCTTTACAGTAAGGGTGACCAGAATTGGGAATCCCCTTCCCAAGGAGGGGGTGCAGTCCCCAACCTTGAAAGTCTCTCCAAAAGGACCGACATCTTGCTGGGATCCTTCAGTCTCAGAAATATTTCTGCTCGGAGCAGGGGCGTTGGACTTTCTCTCTTTGAAGTCCTGTCCAGCCCTTCGTTTCTATCTTTCTATGAAATGCAGCCCAGCTGGGGAGCTAGCTTGGTCCCACAAGCTACGGGGGTCTGGTGCCAGCTTAATGCACCCGTGGCATGGTGTGGCAGAGAGCACGGGCCCCATGGCTCTGCAGCTGCTGGAAGGTGCCCGGTGCTGGCTCCTTGTCTCTTCTGAAAGCTGAGCCCCCACGTCCCGCCTGGCCTCTCCCAACGGGCGGAGCAGGAGACGCCGGCTGCAGCCCCCGCCCTGTGCTTCCCCGGCAGGAACCCCCGTGATGCAGGTGAACGCCACGGATGCAGACGATGCCGTGGAGGCCTTCAATGGGGTCCTCAAGTACTCCATCCTGAGCCAGGAGCCCCTGGAGCCCCACGCCCAGATGTTCACCATCAACGGGGCCACGGGCATGATCAGCGTGATCGCCAGCGGCCTGGACAGGGAGGTGAGCAGGGGCCGGTGCTGGGCACGTGGCGGCAAAGCCGGGCAGGCACGGAGCTCCCTAGGGACCGCGACGACGACAACGGAGCAGGGCCTGGCTCCTGGCGAGAACCACGTGGGGCTCCTGCCAGTTCCTCCTGCCCCAGCTGCAGGGCTGCACTGGTGCCTGGCTGCCCTGAGGGCAGTGCATTGGGGCTGGGGTATCTCCGTCATGGTGGCACGTGCTAGCCTCTCCTTTGCAGCTACCGGGGGGATGCAAAGAGGTGTGACGGGGTGCTGCTCAGTCTGGCACCCATGGCACGCTTTGTCCCCAGAGGGTGCGGGAGTACACGCTGACCGTGCAGGCTGCTGACCTGGATGGAGAGGGCTTGACCACCACCGCCACAGCCCTGATCGAGATTACCGACATCAACGACAACGCCCCTGAGTTTGACCCCAAGACGGTACGTGGCCCGACTTTTATCCCTGGGCGTGCCAGCCCATGCAAGCTCTGCGGAGGGGCTGATGGGGTCGGCTCTGCCCCTGCTGTAGGGTTGCAGGGTGGGCGGGGGGGCTGACACCGGTGCTGCTCCACGCAGTATGCGGCGGAGGCGCCGGAGAACGCGGTGGGCTACGAGGTGCAGCGGCTGACGGTGACGGACATGGATGCGGTGGGCACGTCGGCCTGGCACGCTGTGTACTCCATTGTGCGGGGCAACGAAGGGGGTGCCTTCGCCATCTCCACCGACCCCGAGAGCAACGAGGGCATCTTGCAGACGGCAAAGGTAGGTGCGAACAGGGCAGGGACCACGGGGGCAACGGCAGTGCCCTCGCGGCCGAGTCCCGGGCACGGCGCCTGCCTGCATGGGGACCCTGTGGGGCTCATTGCTGCCCTCTCGACCCTCCAGGGCTTGGACTACGAGGCCAAGCCGCAGTACACCCTGTACGTGGCTGTGGCCAATGAGGACCCCCTGACGGTGAAGCTCCCGACGGCCACGGCCACAGTGGTGGTGACAGTGCGGGACGTCAACGAGGCCCCTATCTTCAGCCCACCCGTGAAGATGGCCCAGGTGCTAGAGGACGTGCCCGTGGGCCAGGCCATCGCCACCTACGCTGCCCAGGACCCCGACAGCTCCCAGAGCCAGAAGATCAAGTGAGCGACTCTGGGCCGGCAGCCGGGGCGTGGGCGGGCAGCACGGCTTAGCGCCTGAATGGCTGCGCTGACCCGCGCAAAATGGGCCGGAGGGGAGCTGGGTCTGATGGGCAGGGGCGTCCAGCCCTCGTCGCCCTCTCGGCACTGGGACACGGACCTCTGTGGTCCCCGTCCCATGCTGACGCCTCGCTCCAGGTACTCCATCGGTAGCGACCCCGCGGGCTGGCTGGCCGTTGACCCGGACCACGGCATCGTGACTGTGAAGGAGCCCCTGGACCGGGAGTCGGTGTTCGTGCAGGACAGCACCTACACGGCCATTGTGCTGGCTGTGGACGATGGTGAGAGCCGGAGCAGCGCTGGGCATGCATCCCACTGCCAGCGCCCGCCTGTGAAAAGCCTCTTTGTTCCCCCGGCAGCACGCAGACGCCGGTGTCCCATGTGAGGGACACGTGTGCCGTGGCTGGGTCCCTCCGGGCTGTCATGGGATTCATCCTGGGCTTGTGCAGCGAGGGGTGGGACGAGATCGTCCACAGGCCGGGGTGGGGGCTGGGGTGTCTGCAAGCGGGGGGGCTTGGGCCTGTCCGCTCTGCACAGCCCAGGGAGGCTGCCAGTCTGGCAACATGCCTGGCGGGAGCGTCGTGTGCCACCAGTACCCTCCACCCCGCCAGGCACGCCGCCCGCTACGGGCACGGGCACCCTGCTTCTGACCCTGCTGGACGTGAACGACAATGGGCCGGAGCCGGAGCCGCGTGACTTCGTCGTGTGCAATCGCAACCCGGAGCCGCAGGTCCTGAGCATTGTGGACAAGGACCTGCCCCCCAACACCGGGCCCTTCCGGGCCGAGCTGAGCCACGGCTCTGGAGCGAGCTGGGCCGTGGAGATGAGCAGTAAAGGTACCAGTGACCCTGCAGGGAAGGGACCGGGCAGCCGGCCCCTGGCCCCAGGGGAGGCGGGGGCCAGGTCCTGGGAGCTGGGGGGGCAGCACCCAGCAGCTGCCCCCACTGTCCGGGCGCAGGAGACGCTGTGATTGTGCGGCTGACGGAGCCGCTGAAGCAGGACACGTACAAGGTCTTCCTGCGGCTGGTGGACAACCGGGGCAAGGACCAGCTGACGGTGCTGCAGGCCAAGGTCTGCGACTGCGAGGGGCGCACGGCGGAGGGATGCCCTCACAGGGAGCCGGTTTTCTCGGGCGTCCCCATCATCCTGGCTGTCCTGGGAGCCCTTCTGGTCCTGCTGGGTGAGTGTGCGCGGCCTGGGCCTGACCCCCTGGGCGTCCCCGGGCTTGCACGCCGGCTGGCTCCTTGCAACGCCTCTCCCAGGGAGCGCGGGTCCACGCTGGGGGAGCAGGGGCCTCCACCTCCATCCTCGGGGAGGGGCCCCGGCTGAGCCCCCTGTCTCCCCAGTCATCCTGCTGCTGCTGCTCCTGGTGCGGCGGAGGACGAAGTCGGGGAAGGAGCCCCTGCTGCTCCCGGAGGACGACACGCGGGACAACATCTTCTATTACGGCGAGGAGGGCGGGGGCGAGGAGGACCAGGTGGGCACGGGCTGGGGTGGGGGGGCAGGGTG
>NW_017728998.1:2177044-2178900 GCF_001723915.1 Gavialis gangeticus | reverse complement strand
CTGGGGTGGGGGGGCAGGGTGGGCGGGGAGCAATGGGGCTCTGGGCGCTGACCCCCCGCTGCACCCACCCCCCAGGACTACGACCTCAGCCAGCTGCACCGGGGCCTGGATCCCCGCCCCGAGGTCATCCTCCGCAACGACGTGGCGCCCACCCTCGTGCCAGCCCCGCAGTACCGCCCGCGCCCCGCCAACCCCAACGAGATCGGCAACTTCATCGACGAGGTGAGGAGAGTGGGGGGGGCGTGCCTGGGGTGGGGGCTTGCCCTCTGCTCCCGGGTCTTCCCATGGCCTCTGGAGGCAAAGGGCTGAGTCTTCTGGGTGCGTCCGTGCTGGCTGAGGCCGTGGCTCGCTGCGGTGTAGCGCTGCTGCCGGGGGGGGCAGGATGGAAGATGCTCACCTGCCCCCTCCTCCTGCCCCAGAACCTGAAGGCGGCCGACACGGACCCCACGGCGCCGCCCTACGACTCCCTGCTCGTGTTCGACTACGAGGGCAGCGGCTCCGAGGCCGCCTCGCTCAGCTCCCTCGCCTCCTCCAGCTCCGACCGCGACCAGGACTACGACTACCTGCGCGACTGGGGCAGCCGCTTCAAGAAGCTGGCCGACATGTACGGGGCCGGCGAGGACTGAGGGCCCCCGTGCGTGCCTTGCACGGAGCAAACGTGTGGAAGCCGGCCGCCAGCCCCACGCGGGAACCCCCTCGGGGGCTGTCGTCCTAGACCCTTGCAGGGCTGAACCTCCTGCTTCTCCGCCCTGTAGCCCTCTGCCTTAAGCTGCTGGTGCCTTCTGGACGTGCAGGTGCATGGACCCATCCCCTGCGGAGCTAGGAGCCCGTCTCCCCCACGGCCAGCGGCTCTGGGCTTCTCTGCCAGGGCCAGCTGGCCCCCCTGTGCCCGCGGCTGGGCCTGTGCTCAAATTGCCCTTGCACATGCCACTGCCGCCTTGATCCAACCATTTCCTGCAGCATCCGATAGCTGCTGCCTCCCGTTTTTTTGTACCTCCCCCTGGCTCTCGCTTCTCTCCCCAGGACAGTCCTAGGGTGTTAGTTTTAATAAAACTATTTCTTGTTTTATTTTTCTTAAGTGCCCTGAGCTCCTACTTCTTCACACTAGTCCCTGCCAGGGGCCTTGCTTGGACTGGAGATGCAGCTGGCTGCTGGGGGCCCAAAAGCCTGGGCAGGGGCAAAGTGCTGGGGTGGCTGAGATGTGGGGACAAATGTGCTGGGAGCCCAGCCGTGCCACAGTGGTGGCACGGTGCATGGACCTGGTGCCTTGAGGCAGCTGGGAGCCTGCAGGCCGTGCCCTCTGCCCTGGGGCTAGGATCTTGCTTGACCCCAAAGAGCATCTGGAACGGGTTCTTTACCTGGCCTGCCCCATCGCGCTTAACAAGCATGTGGCTGAGGCTTTCCTTGTAGTCATGTAAACCGCTTTACTGATCATCTGCTTCCAGAACAGGCTTACCTGGCTGTCACCACAATTTATTGTCTAGACTGGACTACACGAGTGCTCTTGCTCTTTCCTCATCCATCAGGTTTTCAAGGTTTCCTACCTCTGCCTCCAGGACACGGTGCCCAAACGGGGCTGTGGTGCCCTATAAAAGATTCCTCATTACCTCTCACCCACGCAAGGCTCCAGGCCCCCTCAGAAATGCTTTCACTGCTAACTATGGGGTGATAATTAGGGCAGGGCGTGTGCAGCAAAGAGCTAGAGCTGCAGGAAGGCACAGTCGGCTTCCAGTCTACCCCTCTCTTCTAGCCCCAGTGGAGAGATGAGGCCGAAGCCCAGCCAGGTGCGGTGGAAGGAGATGCAGCACAATGACCCTGCCCCCCCCCCCCCCACCTCCCGCCCCCGCCCGCGGGTT
>NW_017728998.1:2169298-2172044 GCF_001723915.1 Gavialis gangeticus | reverse complement strand
TGTGGCTTTGCTAATGAGGGAGTTGATATCAAGACAGCCCCTCCCCTCAGCTGTGGGGGCTGCGCAGCCACAGCTGGCCCAAGCTGCTCCAGCTTTGCCGGGAACAGCTGGAGCGGTGGGGGCAGAGAGAGCCCTGGGACCTGGTGCTTGGGGCCCTGCAGGAAGGCCATGGGGGCTGTGCACTTCCTTGGGCGCAGTGCCCAGAGTTGCTGCCTTAATGGACATGGGGATGGGTTTGCTGTGCGTGGGGCAGGGGTGGCCTGTTGAGATTCCCACAGTGATAGCAAACGGCACCTTTCCCGTGGCAGCAGGAAGACGTGGCCCTGCCCGGGGCACGGACGGCTGGACGGGCACTGGGGGATGGCTGCTGCCTGCCTGAGCAGGCTGGGGCTGGGGCTGGGGCGCCCCAGCCTGGGAGCAGAGGCCTCACCTGGCCTCTTCACCTGCCTGGGGCCCAGGGGGAGGGGGCGCTTCCCAGCTCAGAAAGCCGCTTGTAACCGGAGGCTGGGTACGGGGGGAGCAGGGACTGCTCCGTCCCCCCAGCCTCCGCAGCAGCCTGGATACTGGCCTGACTGGTTTTTCCGGCAGCGCCTGGCGCGAGTGCTGCAGCCCTCCAGGGCCCTCTTCCCCAGCCGGCTCCTGCCCCTGTGTTGTGCAGCTTCCCGTGGCGCAGCCCCCCCGGCTGGGTGCCCCAGGAGGCCCCCTCCACCCCCCCAGGTCCTGCGGCTCAGCTCTGCGCCCCAAAGTGATCCAGGGTGTGGGAGGGCCCGACTCCCTCCTCCGCCCAGCAGGGGGCGGCACAGCACCACCCATGGAGGATGGGGAGTGGAGCAGCAGGGGTCTCAGGGGCTTGGGGTAGGTGTGTTTGGAGCTAGGACCACAGGTCTGTGAGCCCTGTCTCAGGTGGGAGGATGGGGGTACGAAAGCAAACCCTACTAGGCGAGCAGGGCCCGGGATGCAGAGGGGGTGGGTATGGGCAGCCCCTGTGGCAGGAAGGGTCTGCCCCACTTGGCTGCTGCCCCCTTGCTGCTTACCCCCCCACAGCTGGTCCTGGGAGGGTGACCCCTGGCTCCAGGCCCCTCCATGCTGAAGGACGTGACTGGGAGAAAGGGGGGGCAGGAGCCCGGGCTGCTCCTCGCTCCTGCCCGGTGCTGGCGGCAGTGCTTGGAGCAAGGCTCTGGCCGTGCAGAGCAGCTCGCGCCTCCCCTGGCACCTCGGGCACGGCGCTGAGCACAAGCGGGTTGGCCGTCGGCTTTGTTTGCTGCACCCGTTCAGCACCCTCTCCTTCCTCCGCTGCTGCCCTCTGCCCCGAGCTGCACTTCTGAAGGATACCCCCCCTCGGGCTCCTGCCACGCGCAGTCCGGCTCTCCCGTGCCTGGGCCCTGTGCTGCTCGAACAGGACGTGCCCACGGGCCAGCCGGCCTCCCCATGCTGCGCGATGAACCTTGCTCTCCTCCTGCTGAGGTCAGAGCAGGGAGCAGGCGTCCTCCAAGCACACACTTGGTCCTCGGGGGTAGCCTGTGCCCCCCGGTCCCTCTGTCTCGTGGCGCAGGGCTGTGCTCGAGCTTGTGGGCCGCAGGTGAGGACTGGGCCGGGCAGGTCTGCTCCTGCTCGCTGGGATGGAAGCAAAGGCCTGGAGTCGCCTGCCCCTGCGGAGCCAGCAACGAATAATTCAAAGCTTAAGGCACAACTTGGCCAGTGCGTGCCCGTGGGAGCCCTGGCACCACATGCTGAGCTCTCCGTCGCCTGCCGGCAAGCAGCAGGAGCCGGGGAAGTGGAAGGGGAAGCTGGATGCAAGGGCAGTGTCCCCTTTCACAGGCCAGGGCGCTGCGCAGACGCACGGTCTTCGCCCCGCGGGGCTTCCAGGACCGGAGGCCGCCGCGAGGGGAGCGGTAAGGAGGGACTGAAAGGGGCAGGGTGCAGGAGCCCTTGCCCGGCGCCCAGCGAGGGGCTGGTCGGATAGCGCAGTGCCCGGGCAGGGGGCTGGAGCTGACACTGGAGGCCGCGTGAACTGGGGCCGGGGCTGGGGCCAGGTGGCCTAGGGAGGGCCTGGAAGGCGCAGGGTGGATGGCTGAGCGCAGCGCGGGAAGGGGCCAGGCCACGCCGCAGGCCGGGGGCTGATTGCTGCTGGCCCGCAGGCTGGAGAAGGCGGGTGGGGAAAGGACGCTGCCCGACGTGACCCCAGGCCAGGAAGGAGCAGAGCGAGGAGGAAGTGGTGGTGGCGACTGCGCCTGGTCCAGCAGCTGTTCCCACCAAGGTGCACTTCTGTCCCCCGCAGCCCGTCGCATCTGCAGCACGTGGCGCCCGCGTGCCCAGGCCCAGGCGCCGGCCTGCTCCCTGCGTGCCCCCGCCTCGGCCGCCCTCGCGTCCAGCTGCGGCGTCGGGCTGCCAGCCTGGCAGCCAGGGCAAGCCGAGCCGAGCCGAGCCACTGCAGCGCGGCACTTCCCGTGTTTGTTCAGCGAGGACTTTGCCCCTGGGCCCCAGGGCCGCGCTCCGGCCTTCCTGCCTTGTGCAATCCGCGCCGCGCCGCGCCGTGGGGCCGGCGGGGGGGACCCAAACGCCTTGGTCCCGTCTGTGCGGGGGCACTAGCAGCCCACCCCCGCGCCGGGCCAGGCGCACCAACAGCTGGTGCCCGCAGCCCGCCTGGCACGGCCCCGCACCAGGCTGAGCTCAGCGGGGCGGAGGTGGCCCCACGCCTCGCTTGTCAGCCGTGTGTCACCCTCGTCCTGCCCAGCGCCCGCCGCAG
>NW_017728998.1:2159473-2163895 GCF_001723915.1 Gavialis gangeticus | reverse complement strand
GGCTCCCCCGCGCCGGGGCTGGGCGAGCAGGAAGCTGGGGGCTGCGCTCGGCCGTGCCCGGGCGAGGAGCAAGTCGAAGCACGGGGTGCCGCGGCTGGCCCGGGGCGCTTCTGTCTGGGGCAGGGCGGGGGGGCTCTCTCTCCTGGCGCTGCGCAAACGCCTGGCACTGTGGGCGGTGGTGTTCGCAGCAAGCGCGGGGCCTCTCTGGTCTCTGCCGGGTGCCCCCGGCTGCCAAAGCCCCCTCCCCAGGGCTGACCTGACCAGGGCTGGTGTGAATCTGGGGTGTCCCCAACCCCGAGCTCCTAGGGACACGGGTCCCCAGCTGCTTGGGGGGTGCTGGTCCCTACCCTAGGGTCGTGGCTTTGGGGGTTCCCGGAGGGGGGCTGCCGCCAGGGCAGCAGGAGCTGCCAGCCCATGGGGTCTGGTGACGTGGAGGAGTCGCTGCAGGGCACGCAAGGGTGTGGTAGCTGTGCCATGGGAGCCGTCCGCGTGTGTGTGCTCCTGCCCCAGGGCAAGGGCAAGGGGGCCAGCTCCTCTTCCAGAGCAGGGCAGGGCCGCCCCACCTGCCGTGGGGTGAGAGCACATGCACGGGCCATTCCCCGGGGTAGCCGCAGCATGATGTCCAGGCTGCAGACGGGCTGATGCTGGTCCCACCCTGGGCTGGCGCATGAGCTGGGCTTTCTCCTGGCTGGCAGGGAGCAGCGGGGTCTGTCTGGGGAGAGCCGGCTGGAGGCAGCTGACCGGATGGGTCTCGTGCGTCCTCTCAGCGATGGCAGGGCACTGTCCCCGGGGGTGGCTGGAGAAGTGCGTGGTCTGTGCTGGCCTCCAAAGACCTGCCTGCTGGCACCGCAGCCCCAGAGCCAGTGGGGCGCTGATGTAGCTTGTGATTTGGGGTGGACCCGCTGCGCTGCCCGGGCTGGCTCGTTGTCTGTGACTTTGTTAGCGGCCATTGCTGGCCGGCGGGATGCGGCTGCTGCGTCCAGACAAGCCAGCCTGCTGCGCGCAGCCTGCCCCAGCCCCGTCGCAGGGCTGCGTCCCTCCCCGGTTCACATGCCAGCGGTCGTGGGGGCCGGGCTGAGGTCCGCGTTAGTAGCGACGCTTCCTCTTTCCCTTTGCGCTTGTGCTGCAGCCGGGGGCGGGAGCTGGCGTGGGGGCGGCTGGTGCTGGGACGGTGGAGCATGGCATGTGTGGGGTCCTGGGCTGTGCTGGGCCTTCCGGGAGGTTGCGATGGCAGTGCCGTTTGCTCCTGGTTCATGGGTGACGAGGCTGGTGCGAGGCAGCTCTGGCTCCCTCCTGCCCAGAGGCAGCTGGTGGAGGAGCCGTGTGGGGAAACCCGTGGCACCCACACCTTCCTGGCAACTCGTGGCACAGGGCAGCGTCTCCAAAGCAGCTGGGACTCTTGGTTCTGGTTTCTGCCCGATGGGCCTGTCTGGGGTGGTTTCCCCGCTGGCCCGAGCCACCTTTCTATGCAACCGCCCCGGTTCCTCGAGCTGGAATTCCCCAGGTTCCCAGCCCCGCTGCTTTCTGTTTTGAGGCGGGTTGGCAGGGGCCGAGAGCAGACGTGGCCCTAGGTCTCCTCCCTGCTCGCTGCCCGCGCTCGACCCTGGAGCTGGCTCGACCCTCTGGAGAGGCTCGGCCCAGGAGCAGGTGGCAAAGTGCTCCCGTCCCTGGGACCGGCAGCCTCTTGGCCGCAGAGCAGAGCAGCGCAGCAGGGCGCGGGGCGCTGCGCGGGGCGGCGTAGACGGCGTCCGCCTGGGGCTGCAGCCGGAGGCAGCTCGGTGCTGGCGAGACGTAGCCCGGAGGGAGCCCTCGTGGCCCTGTCGCAGGCTACCTGTAGGGCCCCAGGTGCCCACAACCAGCAGGAGAGCTGGTCCCCGGGCACAGACGGCTGGAGGCCGCCTCGCCGGGGCGAGCAGGGCGGCCGTGTTGGGGTGCTGGCAGGCCACAAGGCTTCTGGTGTGATAACCAGGGAGGCAGAACGGGCCTGTAATTAGGGGACTAGTGCCCAGGCCGGCCCCTCCCGTGGACCCGTCTGGGTTTTTTTTAAATCAAATTTTGTTTCTGGGCCAAATTGGTTCTGAATTTCGACTGAGCAGAGCTCGAGCCCACGTGGCGATACCGCCGGCAAGTCTCCTCCCTTCCAGACTCGTCTTCAGAAGTTCCCGCATCAGTGGCAGGCATCCTACGTGCAAGCCCCGAGCCCGGAGGCTTTGAGGTTTAGGTGCCCCCGTCTTGCTGGCCCTGAGCTGAACGTCTGAAGGAGCTAGGGGGAAAGCTCAGGGGCGGTCCCCCGTCACCATCAGTGGCCCCCGTCGGAGGCACGACAGGCCCGCGGGGGTCAGCCTGCCTGCGGTGCACAGGACAGGCCTTGACCCTCTAGCGGCGCTGGAGGCCCTTCAAGGCTGAGAGGATGGCGTGGATGGGCGTGCGTGTGGGGGCAGGAGGAAAACCCAGGCGCGGGGGCTGTCCGCTGTGAACAGTTAGTGCCGGAGCAGGGCTGCTCCTGGGCAGGGGCCGGGCGCTTCGGACTGTACCCGAAACCCCCTGCAGACCCGTCGCTGGAGGACTCCCCTTGGAGGGCTGGATGGAGCTGCCCGGGGTGCATTAATTGTGCCTCCCGCTGGGCACTTCAGCAGCTGCTCGCTTGCCTTGAGGCATCCCCGGGAGCGCCCGCGCCTCCATCCCCGGCTTGCGGGGGGGGGGAGCTGCCATATGGGGAGGGGATGAACCGGAAGCCAAGCATTCCCAACCCCCCGCTGCCCACGGGGCCTTGGGCAAACCCCTGTGCACCCATGCCGGGACTTGTACATTTGGGGGCAACAGCTAGCACCACGGACGTTGGAAGTGAGCTGCAGGCAGGCTAGCCAGCGATGGGGCAACAGGCAAGGGGGCGAAGCCCTGCCCCTGCCTGACAGTGGAGGTAATCCTGTGCACCCCCTTGGAAGAGGATTTCCGGTCCCTCCATGGTGGGTCTGTTGTGCTGAGCCCCGCAGCCCCACCTAGCACGGCCCCGGCCACTCCTGCAGCCCGGCGAGGCTTTGGCTGGCGTCCCAGCAGCTCAGCACCACGCCTGACGTGTACCCAGCCAGGCCGGGGGTGGCGCAGCACTGTGTACACATGCAGGTGACGGGCTTCTGAGTCAGCTCTCGGGAGAAACTCGCCCAGCCAGTCTGGAGCGGGGCGAAACTCCGGTGACGTCACCTGCCCTGCCCTGCCCTGCCCTGCGTGGGTGGGAGTGGGCTCTGCTGGGGGGCACCCGGCCTGGCTGCCCCCGCACCTGGGTCCTGCACCTTCCCCTGCAGCTCATAGTGCAGCTGGAGTCGACAAGCGGGGCCCTGCAGGGAAACTGAGGCAGCCCTGCGGTTACTGCCAAGGCCCCCCATGCAAGCTGTCGGCATCCAGCAGCCGGGAAGGCCGGTGTCTGCCTTCACCCCTGCCCGGTCGGTGCGAGCGAGGCTGTGGGGTTGGCTTTGCTGGCCAGGACGCGGGGGGTTGGCTCGGAGCGTGGCACCGGCTGCGGAGAAAACGCGCCCCAGGAGGTGCCGGAGCATCCGTCCTCCCAAAGGCCGTTGCTGCGCGCACGCCCGGCACCAGGCGTGTTGCAGCCATCGCCGGCTGGGAGGCTGAGCCGTCAGCGCTCGGTCCCCATCGCTTATGCATGGCCCGCAGCACCCGTGGCAGAGAGGGGCTGTGGGTCCAGCTGCCTGGGGAAGGGGTCTGTGCAGCCTCCTAGTTGCCTGGATCACCGAGGCCCTGGCAGCTGGGTGCAGGAGCTGGGTGGGGATGGGGTCACTTGGGGTCTTGCCCGATGGGTTTCGGTTTCAAATTCCACCTGCTGCGGGGAACCCGATCCCGTCTCTGCCTCCTGCCAGGCAGCCAGCTCCCCCGGGCAGCGGGAAAGTCCTGGCTCCTCCTTGGAGCCCTTGGGAGAAGTGAAAGGTCTCCAGGTACTTTCCGAAAGATCTGGGCTGGGGCAAGGCGGGGGGATGCCGTGAAACCTCGGCATCCGAGAAGCTGCTGCCACGAGAGCCCGGGGCCTTGGGGATGAACGTGCGGCTCCCCCGGGACCCCGGAGGGGCACGCTCTTGGCTGGGATGCCGGAAAGCAGGGGGTGCAAGGGGACGTGGCTGGAAGGAAGGACAGGGCAGAAAGTGAAAGCTTTCATGGCGGGGATTATACATGTTCCTAGCAGGACAGGCGCGTGCATCGCTGCGCTGCTCCGGCCGGCAGAGGCAGCTGAGCTCAGCTGTCTGCCCCCGGCACAGACACCGCCCTGGACGGTGGCACCTGGCTTCGTCTCCTGTTACACCACGAGGCTGTTGGTCATGTTAGTCCGATACTGAACTTGGGCTCACGAAAGCTCGTGCTTTATATCCATACATGATGTCGCTGGTCTATAAAGGGGCACCTCTGCCCTGCCTT
>NW_017728998.1:2152725-2154473 GCF_001723915.1 Gavialis gangeticus | reverse complement strand
GCGGGGGTTATACATGTTCCTAGCAGGACAGGCGCGTGCATCGCTGCGCTGCTCCGGCCGGCAGAGGCAGCTGAGCTCAGCTGTCTGCCCCCGGCACAGACACCGCCCTGGACGGTGGCACCTGGCTTCGTCTCCTGTTACACCACGAGGCTGTTGGTCATGTTAGTCCGATACTGAACTTGGGCTCACGAAAGCTCGTGCTTTATATCCATACCTGATGTCGCTGGTCTATAAAGGGGCACCTCTGCCCTGCCTTCAGTCTGGAGGCCCAGAAAGGTGCATCGCCAAGGCCCTTCCCTCCCGCCGTGCAGCCTGCCTCCCTGCCCCGGCTGAGATCAAGCGTGGCTGGGGGCATCCAAAATCCCGGAGGCCTGGGACTTGCATACAGGCTGCCTGCCTGGATCTGGGGAGCACCTGAAGCCCCAGGCCTGTAGTCCTGGCAAGGTGCTGGCCCGGCTGAAGTCCTACAACCCGTGGATTTTTGTAGGCTCAGTTATTGAGCTTTGCTTGGTTGCGTTTGGTACTAATTGGATTAAAGAAGGAAAAAAAGATCTCCCTGCCTCAGGGCTGTCCAGCTCTCCCCAGGACAGGCAGCTGGACACGGCTGGGCCCCCCTTGCAGGAGGCTTCATTGCACCGGGGGGAGGCACAGGCCAGGAGGGTGCGAGAGCCCCCCTCATCTTACCCGTTTATCACACCTGGAGTGCTGCACCCCGTTCTGGCGCCTGTGCCTCTGCGAGGACATGGAAGAACTCGAGACGGTCCGGAGATGGGCAACCGGACGAGGGTACGGGGGGGTTTCTATGCAAGGAGAGGCTGGAGGGGCCAGGCCTGGTCATGAGAAGGGCTTACAAAATACTAACTGGTGAAGAGAAATCCATAGGGATCCCTTATCGACTCTCACAAGGTGAGAGCCACGGGTCACAAACTGAAATAAGTAGGCAGTCGGTTCAAAATGAACACCAGGAAGCTCCTTTTCACCCACAGGTCACTAAAGCACGGAGGTTATGGCCACTGGCTGTGGTGGACGCTGAGAGCTCGGCCAGATCCACCAAGGGAGCAGACGTGCTTGGAGGAAGGATTTGAGCAGGGGGTGAGGGGCACGGCCCTGGAGTCGGAGCTTTCTAGACCTGGCGGCTGTGAGGCAGAGGGACCGTGGAAAACCCATGGTCAGACCCAGGTCGCTCTCCCTTTCACTTCTGTTTTCTGCCTGTGTGACAGGAAACTGAGCACGAGGGACGTGGGGTCTTTCCCAGTCGACAGCAGTCCTGGGAGCCAAGCCCTGCAGGGCCCCGAGTACCCCAAGTTAGCAGGGGACAGACCGCTGCCGACTGGGCCTGGTGGCCACGGGACCCAAGGTTTGCTCCCTCCCGGCTGCAAGCCTCTGGCCTCCCCCTGCCCAGCCCCGGGCCAGGGGCAGGATGGTAGCAGCCTGCGGAGGCTGGAGGTCTGGGCACCGGGCAGCGTTTGTTCGGTGCTTGCTGCAACCTGCTCCCCGTAGCAGCGCGGAGCTGACTCTGGAAGCCTGGAGCCACGCGGAGCCGCGTCGGCCGCGCCTGCCTCTGCCGCTGGGGCAAGCGGCTGGGATGTCGCTGCCCGGGAAGGAGGGGCCGTGGCCGCACGCGGTGCAGAAGTGGCTCTCGCCTGTGGAGCTGGCACTGCAGTGGTGCTCGGGTTCCCGCTGCCCCCTCTGCCAGGCCACGGAGACGCCTTGAGCAATGCACGGGGCATGGGGGCGGCGTGGTCGGG
>NW_017728998.1:2151627-2152649 GCF_001723915.1 Gavialis gangeticus | reverse complement strand
TGGGTGGGTGGGTTGCAGCTGCCCAGCGCTTCCCACCCTCTGCCAGCAGCACCTTTCCGCAGGGCTCGTGGTGACGGCACGATGTGGGCGGCAGCGTGGCCCCGGGGCTGGTGGGCATAGGTCTGAGTGGCAGGGGTGGGGGACGCTGTGAAGCGGGGGGCAGCCGCTCTAGGGCGAGCTCCTGGATTTTGGCCATGAATGCACAGGCCTTGACCCCCGGAGCAGGAGCTCCCTGGAGACTAAGCGGGGGTGTCCTCGCCCCCCAGCCGGCCCTTGCCGCGGTGCCCAGGGGACAGGGACACGCTCAGGCCTGTGCGTGGGGACGCCAGGGCGCGTCGTTCTGTCTCGTTGCACCTCGGCTTGCAAAATGAGAGCAGCAGGGCCCCTGCTAGCCCTGGCACAGGGTCCTGTGGCCCCTGGGGGTGTCCCGGGGGCAAGCGTGGTGGTGCTGCCTGGTAGTCTGTGCTGGTGCTGGGGGTGGCTCTGGGGAAGGGGACGGGGGGTCCTGCCAGGAGAGGGGCACAGGGTGCAAGCCCCGTGGGCTTGGCTTCTGCAGGGAGCTGGGGGGGAGCCCCTGAAAGCCAGACAGAGCCTGCTGGGCACCCGGGAAATTGCCCCCAGTCCCCTGCGGTCTGTGCCCGGCCGGCGCGGAGCAGTGGAGCTGAACGGCTGTGCCTGCACCCAGTCTGCACTCGCCGATGGAACCGGTTTGCAGCCGGGCGGGAGCATTCACGTAGCATTGCCAAACTGGTTTTCAAACCGGTGCAGGGCTGGCGTGTGTAGACACGCCTGAGTGTCGCCTCTCCGGAGCCCCCTTCCTGCCCGGCTCCGGGTTGTGGACTGGCTGCGTCTGCAGCCGTCGCGCTCGTTCTTCTCCGTGACGTGAGACCCACCTAGCCCCATCAACCCTGCTCTGCTTTAGCTCGGGCCCTCCCAGCTCAGCTCCGCACCTGGCTTGTGACCGGCCTTTGGAGCGGGCTGCTTGCTCTGGTGCCCCTGGCCTGTGCCGTGGCCGCAGGGTC
>NW_017728998.1:2131436-2146627 GCF_001723915.1 Gavialis gangeticus | reverse complement strand
CGTCGCCTCTCCGGAGCCCCCTTCCTGCCCGGCTCCGGGTTGTGGACTGGCTGCGTCTGCAGCCGTCGCGCTCGTTCTTCTCCGTGACGTGAGACCCACCTAGCCCCATCAACCCTGCTCTGCTTTAGCTCGGGCCCTCCCAGCTCAGCTCCGCACCTGGCTTGTGACCGGCCTTTGGAGCGGGCTGCTTGCTCTGGTGCCCCTGGCCTGTGCCGTGGCCGCAGGGTCTCTGACAGCACCGATGGCCGGCATGGCTTCCCTGCGGGTCCGCGGGGCGTGCGGCACGCTGGGCTCGCCCGGTCTGCAGTGACGGTGGTAGGGGACCTGCAGGGAGGACACATCTGCAGGCGGCACTGGGATGGTGCCTTCGAGGCTTCAGGACGGGGTAGTAGGGAGGGAAACCGCTGTGCTCTGGGTGTGACGCTTTCCGTCCTTCCCATTCAGCCCATTTTGTGCAGACACGCGAGCTGCCCCGTGGAGGCATCGGATACCCTTGCTCCAGCTGATTTGGGCACGGTGCCCCTGCCTCGGCCGTGAGACGTGGCACGAGCCCGACTGCAGGGCATTGCAGCCCCAGACGCGCTGTGCCCGTGGCCTCGGTGGGCGCAGACGCCCCCGGCCGCCGACGCGGGGCTCTTGCATCAGCTCTTGCGCTGGAGCCATTTTGAAGTAGCCCTGAGCTGCTGGCGCTCTTTGCCCCGGGCGGGCGCCGGGAAGCTCGGCTTGTTTGTTTTTGAAGAGGCGCCGGCCAGGCCGGGGCGGCAGGGCCCTCTGCCGGCAGCAGGCGAGCCCGGAGGGGCGCGGGACGAGCCCGGGGCAGGGCAGGGGTTGGAAGTCCTGTCTGCAGGGTCTGAGTTGATCGTGGGAGGTGGGTTTTCTTCCGTGCCACATGCCTAGTGCCACGTTGTCCTCTCTGCTCCGGTCCGAGCCTCCCCACTTGCAGCCCCCCATTGCCCTCTTGCCCTCAGTTGCTTTCCCCTCCGGGCTGTGAACCAAAGCAGCCTGCACGAGCCGCATTAACGTCTCTGGTACTGGTTTGGTGCTGGGGGGGTCTGGGACCCCAGTACACCTGCCCCTAACCCTGCTCCGCTCCCTCCCTGGCAGTGACCTTCAGGGACTGCCCAGAGAGACGGCGGACGGTTTATTCCCCGAGTGACACGCGGTTCCGGGTGCAGACGGACGGCCTTGTCCAGGTGAAACGTGCTCTGCAGCTCCACGACCATGAAATCAGCTTCCACGTGCACGCCTGGGACTCCACCGGCCGCAAGCACTCAGCCAGGGTCGTCGTCCAGAGGGAGCGGGGCCAGCACGGCCGCCACGTGGTACGGGGACATCTTGCTGCACCCCAGTGCTGTGCTGGGGGTCTGTCCCTTCCCCAGGTTGTCCCAGAGGAGATGGCTCGGGGCGTTCCCCTTCCCCTCGTGGCTGCTCCCAGAGCCCCATCACCTTGGGCAGCCGGAAGAGTGCCCCCCAACCCCTTTACTGGGGCAGCCCAACCCCCTTAATGCCCCCTTTCCTGTGCGCTGGGTGCAAGCCCAGAGCTGGCAGGCAGCTCGCACGCCCGCCCTCCCGCCTCACCCCTCTTGACTGGAAGCTGGAAGTGCCTTGCAGTTCCCGTCGTGCCGGGTCTGGCATTACATAAGTAAAAGCTTTCGGCTAATGGATCCGTGAGCCGTTAGCAGGCGGCGGAGGCAGTGCCCAGATCGCTGAGCCGCTTGCACGCCCTCCTGCCTGGCGGCCACTAGTGCAAGGACCCTGTCTCAGTGTGGCCGGTCTCTCCGTAGGACGCTGCACTGGGCACTCGGGCGGACGTGCTGACCTTCCCGGAGTCCCATCCTGGCTTGAAGAGGCAGAAGAGGGACTGGGTCATCCCACCCATCAACTGCCCGGAGAATGAGCGGGGCCCCTTCCCCAAGCAGCTGGTCCAGGTACGGAGGAGCCTTCATCTCGGCGCTGGACCTGGTCTGGGGGCTGTTGGGTGGGAGAGGGCTGAGGGGGAGGCTGGGGAGCCGGGGGGGCTGCACAGGTGTGTGGAAGGTCTCACAGCTGGGCCCAGGACGGTGAGGAGCTGCTTTGTGGGACCCCCCGCCCTGGGACAGGCCCCGTGCATGTTCCCTGGCTGACCCTGCCACTGCTTCTCCCCCAGATCAAATCCAACAAGGACAAAGAGACCACGGTTTTCTACAGCATCGTGGGGCCCGGCGCGGACGAGCCCCCCGTGGACACCTTCCGAATCGAGCGGGAGACGGGCTGGCTCCTGGTGATGAAGCCGCTGGACAGGGAGCAGATCCCCAAGTACATCGTGAGTCCGGGTGCCGCGGGGCAAGGGGGTGGCAAGCTTCCACATCCCACTGTCTGGGTGCTTGCATCCAAGCCTGGGGCCAGGGGAGGAGGTGGGGGTTTCTTGGGGATGGTTCTTCCCTGCTCCGGCACCAGCTCTTTCCCTGAGACCTGCTCCTGAATGAGGTGTAGGAGCTTCGTCCCCATCAGACTCGGGCCCCGGGAGCGTTGCAGCTGGGTTCTGCATTTGCTGGCTGCCTTGGCAGTGCCCTGGGGTCGTGCATGGAGCTGCATGGTGAAGAGCCTGGACTTTCCCCAGCTCTGAGCCCCTTGCCCGGCAGAGTGGAGAAACTCTGGGCTTGTGGCAGTCATGGCTTGAGGGAGTGGGCAGGGGGTGTCTCTGCAGGGCCCGGGGGCAGTGAGCTGATGCCTCGCGGCCCTGTGCTCTTTCCAGCTCTTCTCCCACGCCGTGTCTGCCAACGGGCAACGCGTGGAGGACCCCATGGAGATCATCATCACGGTGACGGACCAGAATGACAACAAGCCCCAGTTCACCCAGAACGTCTTCACGGGCAGCGTCGAGGAAGGAGCCAAGCCGGGTAACTGAGCCAGGGGCCGGCTCAAGCGTGGGCCAAGGGGTGCCGGCCCAGACCTGCATCTTGGGGATGTTCCCATAAAACTGGGCGACAAGGGCTGACTTACAGCAGCACAAAGCCTTGAGGGGCAGCACTGGGGCTATAGATGCCAGGGAAGGGGGGACTCTCCATCACTGGAGGGGGCCAAGGGGAGGGTGGACAGCCTCTGGTCGGGGTGATCTAGGTGCAGCGATGCCGTGCTCTACTATGGATATTTCCCATGCTTCTGGGCATTGCTGGTTGCCCCTCACCTCCTTTCTGCTCCATGTATCGGGGGTTTTAAGTCTCCCTCGGAGGCGCTGGATGCATCCCAGGCTGGGGGCTGGGCTGTGCCCTTGGGACTCCAGGCTAAGGGACGCTCTGTGTGGGTGGGCGATGGGGGCCAGGAGAGGAGGGCTTGGTGTGACACTCGAGGCAGGCTCAGAAGAGGGAGCGCGCAGGGCAGGGATGGGTGGAAATGCCCTGCCGGCTGCTTGCCTCCCTGCAGGGCTGTTCCCTACCATAGTTTCATAGTCTGTAGGGTCAGAAGGGACCTGAGCAGATCATCAAGTCCGACCCCCTGCCATAGCAGGAAAGAGTACTGGGGTCAAACCATGCCACCCTGCTTCAGACGCATCCCTGTGTTAACGAGCACCCTTGCTTTCCTGCTCCTGTTCAGGAACCTCCGTGATGCAGGTGACTGCCACGGACGAGGACGACGCCATCAACACCTACAACGGGGTCGTGGTGTACTCCATCGTGACTCAGGAGCCCCAAACCCCCCACAGCCATATGTTCACCATCAACAAGGACAACGGCATCATCAGCGTGATTGCGACAGGGCTGGACAGAGAGGTGAGGGCCCTGCAGAGCGGGGAGGATGGGTGCCCTGCGGTCCGGGCGGTGGCCAGTGCATCTGCTTGGCATGACGGCTGGGTCTTGTGGGGAGGGGCAGGCCCAGGCCTCACGTCAGCGCTCGGGGGCTGCTCTGGTGGCAATGAACCCATCTACCATTACTGCGGGGACATGGCCCTGCTTCCTGACGCTAACCCCACTGTGATCTTGCTTGCAGAAAATCCCCGAGTACACACTGACTCTCCAGGCAGCTGACATGGAAGGCACTGGCTTGGTCACCACCGGGACAGCCGTGATCGAGGTCACTGACACCAACGACAACGCCCCGTTCTTCCAGCCAGCCATGGTAAGTGGCCGCCAGCCCGCTGCCCGTTCTCTGCGTTGCCCCGTTCCCCTCCTGCCCGGGGGCTCTGCTGATGCTGGCTGGGCAGTGATTGCAATGTGTAGCCTCATTTGTAGTGGGAGGGTTGCAGATCTGGTGGTCTCCAGGCCAGGCAGGCATCTGGTGGGGAAGCTTTATGAATTGTGCCCTGCTAAACATCAGTGACAGACGCACAGCAGCTCCCTCCCGAAGAAGCTCGGTCCGGCTGTGTGACCCAAGGCCCTGGCCCGCCAGCTGTCGTGGCTGGTGAGCAGTGACCTGGGCCGACTGCGCTGAGGCTGGAGGGATGCCGTTCATCCCTGCTGGGGACTGTGCCCGCCAAGGCTATTATGGAATAACAGTGGCAGGGATTTGGGTCTCCCATCCCCGGAGCCCGGGACTGTCCATCCCCATTGCACGGTGCACCATGCTGTGTTGCCTCCGGGAGCCCCCAATGCAGCTCTACCCAGTGTTGGGTCCTTTGGGAGCTACATGCTGCTGCTGTGAGGGGCTCTGTCCCATCCGCAAGGGCTGGAGGCTACAGCTTTTGGCTTCGAATGAGTTTTCTGGAGCCAGGAGAAGTCCAGACTAGGCCTGATGCCGTGAGGCAGCCCAGCGGTGGGAGCTGCTTGGTGCCATCCAGCCTGCATCTCGTTTTGCAGTACGAAGCCACCGTGCCCGAGAACGAAGTGGGCTTTCTGGTGGCCCGGCTGACGGTGGTGGATGAGGACAGCCCAGACTCGGAAGCCTGGAGGGCCGTGTACCAGTTCCAGAAAGGGAACGAGAACGGCGACTTCGTCATCACCACGGACCCCAAGAACAACGACGGTGTCCTGAAAACAGCCAAGGTGAGTCGCACCCTCCCAGCCCATGCTCCACCTCGCTGGCTGTCCTGGGGCAGCACGTGGCTGGCTGGTGATGTGCCTCCAAAGCAGAGAGCCTTCTGGAGGCCCCGGTCTCCTTCCCCACAAAAACCAGGCCCCAATCTCGTGTCACGTGGCAAGAGCAGGGGGAATGTGGGGCAGTCCCATGTTAGCCCAGAGCTATGCTGTGCATCGGCAATCCTCAAGCGGGGTGCTGCGGTACTCCAGGGCATCGTGAGATCTTTTTAAGGGTGTTGTGCAACCCCTGGTAGGCCCCTTACCAGCTTAATCTGTCCCTGGACAGGGCTGAGTGCCTCAACGGAGCTCAGGGCATAGTCCCCTGCACGTCCCAGCCTGGTTGCTCCCTTGCTGACGTTCATTGCATGGTCTGGTGATGAGAACCGGATGCTGGGCAGCCTGTGGTTTGCCCTTGGCCTTGCTGCAGGTCTTCCAGGCTTCCTTGTCATCAGCCCATTGGGGTGCTGCCTTGCGGAGGGTGGGCACCAGTCCTCTGAGCACAGGTGGCACTTGGGTTTCTGGTGGAAGATGCCAGGGGGGTGATGTGCCTCTGGGGGATCTGCAACCCAAGCGTATGACGAGTAGAGCCGCTGTGGGTGGCATCCAGCCAGACCATGAGGGCAGCCCGGGGCTCAAAACCATCTCCCTCCTCTCTGTACCGGCCAGGGCTTGGATTTTGAGAACCAGAAACGCATGGTCCTGTACGTCACTGTCATAAACAAGAGCCCCTTCGCCGTGAATCTCCCGACCTCCACCGCCACCATCACCATCGACGTGCAGGACGTAAATGAAGCTCCCATCTTCATCCCCCCTGTCAAAAGCGTGAGCGTGCCTGAGGACCTCCCTGTAGGACAGGAAGTTACCTCCTACACGGCGCAGGACCCGGACAAGAGCCAGGGGCAGACAATCACGTAAGATGGGTGCCCCCGGGGTGATGTTCAAGTGGCCGGGGTAGCACCAGAGGGAGCAGGGCCAGCACGGCCGCCACGTGGTATGGAGACAAAAGGAAGCTGTTTTTGCATGGCTTGTAATTAAGAGAGCTAATTGCAGCAGCAGGCAGTAGAGGCTGTTGGGCTAGTCAGGGTTGGGGGCCTGGACAGACAGGGGGAGTAGATCTGTCCAGGGAGGTTGCCTCAGTCCCATGACATCCTGCACCTGGGACTGCTGCTGACCAGGACAGTGGGAGGGGGAAGCTCGCCGTCTGCAAGACCAGACACTGGGCTAGCTGGGCCCTCTGTCCGGCGGCTCCTAGGTTCTCCCCCATCTCCATTGCTTGCTCCCTTGAGGAGAACGAAGGGCTGAGTGTCCGGGCGGTTCAGGGCTGAACTGCACCCACAAACCTGCTCTGGCTTTGCACGGGCTGGGGCTGAACGTGAACAAGCCACTGCTCCATGCCCTGTGGCACGTGCAGCTGGACACAGCTCAGCAGAACTGCCCCAAACCCCCTGAGCTGGAACTCGGGCGGTCTCCAGCCCCCTGCCTGGGTCTCTTCCCTTCAGCCTTCCCCCTAGCTGGAGGCTGACATAGGCTCGGCTGCAGTCTGCAAGGGGAGGCAGGCCAGGCAAGCCCCTAATGCAGCCTGGAGCCCCCTCCCACCACCCCAGTCCCTTCCCAGCCCTTCTGCTCTAAGACCAGCTCCCTGCCCGTACAGCTACAGCTTGGTAAACTCCCCCTTGGGCTGGCTGACGATCGACCCGCAGAACGGCATCATCACCTCTGCCAAGCAGCTGGACAGGGAGTCCAGCTCCATCGTCAACAGCACCTACAAGGCCATCGTGCTGGCTGTGGACAATGGTAAGCCAGGCTCTCTCCCCTTCCCTTCATGCAGCAGCCACGTAAGAGCTCAGGGCAGCACACGCTGCAGTCTGGAGCAGGAAAAGGGAGAATTGTGTGTCCAGCACAATGTCCACAGCCCTACTGGGATGGGGAAGGTAGCTACAGCCTGCTGTCACAGCAGAGACCTAACTCGAAGCTGCAGGCCTGAGTGGTGTAATGCTCCCTGGTGCCCTGCAAGGATCAGTGACCCGAACCCTGCCCGTCCAAAAGCGCATCTCCCCGTGGTTGTCAGGCGGTGAAAACGGATGTGGGAGGCAGGTCAGGGGTCAAAGAGCAGACAGATGTGGCTTCTGCACTTCCCTCTGGCTGAAACAGCCCCCTCTGTCCATCAGGCTCCCCACGGACCACCGGCACGGGAACCCTCATCCTGACCCTCCTGGATGTGAACGACAATGGGCCGGTGCCAGATCCACGGGAGTTTGACATTTGCAACCAGAACCCCGTGGTGCAAATGCTGCACATCGTGGACAAGGACCTGCCCCCAAATACGTCCCCCTTCAAGGCAGAGCTGACGCATGGCTCCAGTGCCAACTGGACCGTGACTCTGAGTGCACAGGGTAAGTGGCTGCAGCATATGGCACGTGCCTCTTGGCTGGCTGTGCTGGGGCTGTCCCAGGACCTGGGCCCAGGCCATGCCTCATTTGTGGGTCTGTCCAGGCTGGCAGTGCAGGGCCGACCTTGGGAGCTGGGGCAGTCCCTGTTTCTTTATTCACTGAGCTGCAGAGGAGAGGCTTGCTTGGGGTTGCCAAATGCTCTAGTTGCCCATATGCCCGTGGCTTCCATCACACGTGGGGCTGGGGCTTTCTTGCTGGTCCACCCAGCCAGAGATGGGGCCTTTGCATGCCCCAGGCAGCAGACTTGTCCCAGGCAGGACTTGGAGGCCAGGCAATGCCAACAGTCCCCTATGAACCAAAATGGCTGGTGGAGGGGAAGGCTCCCAGAGCGAGACTGCTGGGACCCCAGTACCTTGCTGCAGGTGGCCTTCGGAGTAGGGAAGGGGGCTCGAGCTTCCCCCTGGTGCTGGCAGGTGCCCATCCTGGTGCTGCTTTGGAGGTGTTGTCTTCCCTCTGCTCCAGCCCACGCTGATGCTATCCCCCAGAGACAGGCCATGGCTTTCCTATGGGACCCTGTACCAGCGCTGTACGCTGCTCAGGGCCTGCAACCCTCTGCCTCCAACATCCTAGCTGTTTCCAGGTGTGTCTCTGGCTCCTAACCCTAAACCCTGCTCTTGCCCCCAGGGGAAGACCTGGCCCTCCGTCTTCACAAGCAGCTGGAGGCCGGGGAGTACAACATCTTCCTGCAGCTGACGGACAGCCAGGGCCAGTCCCAGACGACCATTGTGAAAGCCCGTGTGTGCGACTGCGATGGGGAGTACAAGCAGTGTGACCGCCGGGGGTACTATGCCGCAGGTGGCCTGGGCGTCCCTGCCATCCTGGGCATCCTTGGGGGAATTCTTGCCCTGCTGAGTGAGTACCGTGTGTGAGACACCCTCATGCCCCGCAGCTAGACTGCTAGCACTTTGGAGAGCGAGGGGCAGGCCTCTAGCTCTGGCTTGTGACGTGCGTTTGCAGCTAAGACCAAGTGCGGGCATCCGAATCCCAAGAGCCTGCACGTGGGATGCCTGGCAATAGATATGGGAGTATCTGAAGTCCCAGGGTGAGAGCCTGTGACAGAGGATGCTCACTGGTTGTAGCACCGTACATGGTGTTTAAAATGATTGAGCTGTGCCTGCTCAATCAATATGGTTTTTGGAACAATTGAATTCTGCTCTGTCAATATGATTTGGAGTTGATTTAACCTGGAACATAAAATATATTAATTAAAAAAAAAAAAAAAATGTGCATGCATTTGCAGCTGAGGCCTAGCAGACTCTGAGCTGCAGCTGGGAGGCAGGGGTCTCCCCGGCTGGAGCCACACATGAGGGGCCATGAGCTGCACAAGCTGGCATTGCTAGCCCCTGAAGGAGCCTCTCTTGCTTCTTCTGCCTTCCAGTCCTGCTGCTCCTGCTGCTGCTCTTCGTCAGGAGGAGGTCGGTGGTAAAAGAGCCCTTGCTTCTGCCGGAGGATGACACCAGGGACAACGTCTATCAATATGATGAGGAGGGTGGGGGAGAAGAAGACCAGGTGAGCCTGGGGCCCTGTCTGCTGCTTTAGGAGGATCCCGGTCTGAGGGGACAGGGCAGTGTCTTTGCATGGCCCCCACCACTTCCCTGCAAGCTTGGTCCTGCCAGAGCAGCCATGCACAGTGCCGTCCTCTCGAGGCAAGATGCCCTCTCGAGCAAGCTGGCAGCAAGGCTTGAGCGTGCCAGGCAGCCCACGCAACACTGGCAGTGCAAGTGCACAACGGGGTCCTGGCCCTGGTGCAACTGTGCTCTGAGCAAGGAGCAGCTCCTGGTGACCGCTGTCCCCTTGCCCTCCACAGGACTATGACCTGAGCCAGCTGCACCGAGGCCTGGACGCACGGCCTGAAGTGACCCGCAATGACGTGGCACCACCCCTTATGGCGGCCCCGCAGTACCGCCCGCGCCCCGCCAACCCCGACGAGATCGGCAATTTCATCGACGAGGTGAGGCTGGTGCTGGGCTCCCTGGGGCTATGACTTCAAAGGGTCGTCCCAGCTTTCCTGGTGGGGGATGCTCTCAAGTCACTGCAAAACCCCTCTCCCCTTTCCAGAACCTGAAGGCGGCCGACACGGACCCCACGGCGCCGCCCTACGACTCCTTGCTGGTGTTTGACTACGAGGGCAGTGGCTCTGAGGCCGCCTCGCTCAGCTCCCTCAACTCCTTTGGCTCCGACCGCGACCAGGACTACGACTACCTGCACGACTGGGGTGGCCGTTTCAAGAAGCTGGCCGATATGTACGGGGGTGGCGAGGAGGAGGAGGAGTAGCTGCCTTGCGGGGGCGCAGATACATGTTGGTTGGTTGCTTTGACCCCTTAAGTTTAGCTCAGCTTGGGCACTGCTCTCCCTGAGCTAGGAGTGGATGACTGAAATTCCCTTTCTGTAGCCCATGCTAGCACCCCTCAAATTGGCCGTTTCTCTGCTGTGGTCTAGGTTCCTGGCATCCCAGCTAAGGCTGTCCAGGCTTGTTAGGGAAAAAAAGTTCTGTTGCAGGTGCATCTAGGCTGGGGTGCACCCAGCATCTTAGTGGCAGTCTGTCAGGGGGAAATGGGTCTTGTCCACTGCTTTGGTCCCTGCATGTGTTGCCCCATCTGGGCTGAAGGTAGAGCAATGCACGCAGGGACAGGCCGATCCTCCATGTTTTAGCAGGTCCAGACTGCGTTGTAGGAGCACAGGCAACCAACCTCTGTCTCCCCTCTTCTGGCTCCTGTCCCTGGGCTGGGAGCTTCTGACTGTTTCAGCTGTCCGTGTTTGGACTGGGTCTTCCGCTGCCAGCCCTGGGCTCCCACGTGCACCTGTGCGCGTGGCAGAGACGTGGTGCCTGGCTGCAGGCTCTATGCAGTGTGGCAGGAGGAAGCACTTAGTGCTGCACCACTGTCTCCTGCCTGCCTAGCCTTTCTTGCTGCCCACATTTGGGGACAGGAGCCTGCCCCGCTCTTGACCACTTCCCTCCCCTCAATGTCACAACAAGGTGACCATCTTTAGCCCCTTCAGAATACCTCAATCCAAAGGGAAGAAGTGTCAGAGCAAATTTGCTGCAGGGCTGGCCATGCCTGCAGGGTGCCTAGAGGCTAACAGACTCGGCTGGAGGTAGCTGCCCACCCAGAAGGTACAAGGCAGTCCAGCACAGGGCTGAGATGCAGGGAACGTTGCCAGAGATGCTGAATTTTCAGGTGCCATTTGCTTTTAATCTTGCCTTGATTTGGTTCCATTAGCCGAGGTGCACTTTGACACTTAGCGCTGTGAACTGCAATGACCAAAGATGCTATTATCTTTCCCGCTGAGCAAGCACAATCATGAGCTTGTGGCTGGGGTGAACTTTGCCCCGGGACATCCTCAAGGAACTAACAGCAGATAGGTCCCCTCTCATGTGGGGAGTCTCTGTTGACAGCTGTCCAAGTGCCTCTATGCTGCGTAGGGATCAGCATGTCCTTACGCATGCTACATGCCTGTTTTTCTCTTGTGCTTCCTCCCCTGCCCCTAAAATATTGGATTATAAGCCAAACTACAGTGAAGCACGGCTGACGCCTTCACCCCTGCCTGCAGCTGAGGGCTATGGTATCCTTTCCAGCCTCAGTTCATGACTCAGAAGCAACACATCATCCCAATGCTTGGTACCTAGACAAATCTGTGCCCTGGATGAATAGGTGCCATATGAAAAAGTGACCGTCTCACCCCAGAGCCATGCTGTATCTTTGTAGAAAATTGTACCTGCGCTTGCATGGGGGAAGAGTTGCTCTGTTATTAGAGGGATTTTTTCCACTTGCATAGCATTTTAGTAGGGTGCCTTTATTCAATATAATAGATGCCAGCAGATTTCTATTTTTCCATCATACCAGATCATAACATTCCTTCCTTCTGCATGTTGTCCGATGTATCATATTTTCCGTGTAGTAACGGTGCATTTAATGACCTTTAAAAAAGCCAGTGACTTTACCTGGGTTCTCAACTGTATATTTAGCTGCCTTCATACTTTGTATTTGTCTGTGAAAGGGAATGGGGGTATGATGCACACCAGGAGATAAGTGATGGCTTGGTGTTTAATTTGATCATCCGTTTTTATAAAATTTTTAATAAATTTGTTTTTAAGAAACTCTGCGCCTTTCTTTCTTCCTTTAAGGCTCACAGCCCATATGCTGCCTTTGCTGCCCTTGGTTAGGCAGGTGTATTGTCACTGAGCTTTTTTAAGTTCAGTGCTGGAAGTCAAGGCTGTCCCCGGAGAACAAGGCTGTGATTTCTCAGGTGGAGCCCAGCTGGTTCCCTTGGTGAAGCACAAAAGCTGAATGCTTTCTGCATCCTCTTCTTGTTTTAATGACAATACGGAAATAGCTTTCAGAACAACCATGCTCCAGTGAGACCAACCCCGTGTGTCATGCGTGGAGCTGGTGCAAGCTCAAAGCTGTCAGTGAGGACTGGAAAAAAATCTTGCCATGGCTTTTCTTGCCCAAAAAACTAGTAAAGGGACCCACTTGGGGCCTGCTCGGTGCACATTAGACACATGAAAAAGTAGAACTAGAAAAGGGAGCTTTGGGGGAAGTACAGAACAGCCCAGGTACCAGCCAAGACCTCAGGGAAAGGCCTCCTCTCCTCTCCACTAGAGCAGGTTGGCTACCTCTCTCTCTGTTAGCTGTGTTCATCTGAAGCCAGTCAGAAAGCAGGGTAGGCCTGCGCCTTTATAGGCTAACTGTATGACATATACAGGGAGCGCATGCTTTTGTGAACCCAAGTTCACTTCCTGAGTATGGGGATACCCGCAAACCGCCCTAGGGGAGATGAGGCTTCTCCCAGCAATTCAGTCTTTACCCACCAGAACAATTACTTTAATTGAACTGTCCCGTTGCCTCTAACTCTGCATCTAGCAGCCTATAGAAGGGATGGAGCTGCCCACCGTCAGAAGCATGTCTACCATGCCTTGCAGCACTGCTGGAAATTGGAGTTTGCAGGAATTTTTTTTTTCTAAACCTGAGTGCTGGAGCTGACTGCACAAGGTAAGCGACTCCTGTGTACTTGTTTGTGCTTGGGAGAAGCTGGACAGCAGCCCTTGAGCTGGACCTGGAACAGGGAGGGAACACTTCTAGGAGAGGTGCTGAGACTGCATGTGATGTAGCTGCTCCCATATGTGCGTGGGGCTGTGAACTCCATCCCTTCTGCTGTGATGTGGGTCAGAAGCTGGAGGGAATTGCTTACTCCAGTTACATCAGAGGTGGAATGGCTCCATGCAATGTCAGACAACGGCTTAGGCTGGAGGAGAGATACCATATCCAGTAGGAAGTGATCCAGGGCTGGGAGGTGGATGCCTGGCTCTTAGAAGTTCCTGGGCTGTGAATGACCATAGGCCAGCATCTCCGGGGGCACCGCCTCCAAAACACTAGGGAAGGTGCGCTCATCCGCGCCTAAGGGGGCCTATGGGAGAGCTCTCTGCTCATCCTCCGATAGCAGAAAGCAGCTCCTCTGTCCTTTGTGGTGATCCCTCCCAGTGTTGGGTGATTCTGGATCCTCTTACTGGTGGGAAGATCTCTGGATACAAGCCACCTGTGCCTCCGTCTCCTCCCAAGCTCTGTGCTTGGGTTTATGACCATACTGGGTGCTAAAGGACACCAAAGGAGAGGCAATCTCTGTCCCCAGTGCCAGGCGTCCAGGTAACTGGATAGAAACAATCATTTCCTTAGCAATATCCACATCTGGATACACAGAGAGCTGGAGCATCTAGCACGATGCACCTCTCCTTTCTCCAAAATGCTGTGACTAGCAGGGACTTGCTCTTGTCTATTGTACCTGCGACTCACTGGTTCTGCAACCATTCCTGGGTTTTACTGGGAGAAAGTCTTTGCTGGCAGAAAGAATAACGCTGATCGTTACCAGCAGAGACACCTGGTGTTTGTAGGAGCTCTAACTTGCTTTCAAAACTGGACTTTAGGCAATGGAGACTAATAATAGGCCTGGTATTGTTTACACTGCTGTAAGTGTGCAGCTGCACGAGGAATATAAAGGGATCTGGCCTGATATTCTGGGTACTGACTTATCAGCTGTGTCACGGACAAACGTGTGTCCTGTTTGTCTAATAATAAGTTAAGAGTTGAACTGAACGGAATTGACTGCAGGAAAAGGCATGGCATTAGTTGCCTGTTATCAGACGCTTCCTCAAGTTGATGAAGGCCATTTGTATCTGAAAGCTTGCAAAGAAGAATTTTTCCCAAAAGATATCAGATTTACCCAAAGAACCTTGCGTGCCTATGTCCCTTTTATCAAACTGATAGACGTGGGGCTCCTGATGCCCCATTTGCCAGCACACAGGAGACATCCCTTGATCAAGGAAATGTTGGGAACAGATAAGGTGTCCCATGATTTGCATTGCACCTGGACATCCAGCAGCTCAGGTTCATGCTCTCAGAGGGTGCAGTACTTTTGGAGCCCTTACTGACTCTGCTTTGGTGCCACCAAGTGTTGAAATGCTGCACAGCCATCCCCTCAGATCCGTGGAAACTGCTTTTGGTGAATTACCTGGAGGAGAAAGATTGGAGGCATAACCAGGTTGGATTGGGATCTGACTGATAGCCCCGAACGGCAGCAATGGGCTAACGGCATTTGCTGGTAGTGACTGCTAACACCGATTTCTGCTCTGAGCTGGGAGTGTGTCCGTGGGATATCATGGCCCATGAGTCCTAGGCGATGACAGGACAACTAGGAGCCATGCATGGGAAATGTGACCTGAAGCTGAGTTGGTACCATTGCACCGCTGGACATGACTGTGTACAATTCCAGCTCCCTGTTAAATGCAGACGAATTCACAGCAGCCAGCGAGCTAGACTGCCCGGGAAACACCAGCTCCGTCCTCGCTTCTTCTCTGGAGCAATTCTTCTGCCGCAGGGCATTTGGCCCACAGCAGGGCAAGGTGTTTTATCCCGCAGGGAGCCTGTTTGCAAGCTCTGGGGTTATCGGATGACCCAGACCGGCGGGGCTGGCATGGCAGAGCACAGCACCACGCATCACCTTTGGTAGTGGCTCACAGCACCCGGCTGAGAATCCCTGCTGGAGCCTATGACCTCAGAGAGGCTAAGAGCAGCCGGCATGCTTGTCCAAGCTGAGCGAAGGTGGACAGGGATACGAGCACCCTCCACGACTGCAGCATGAGGGTGAATACTGGGGAGGGCCCATGGCTACTACACCCCTGGCCTGGCCTGACCCTCCCAAGATGGCGGCGAGTCTATGCCTATATAGGTGTGACTCTCCCAAGATGGCGGCAGGCTGATACCTATGCTGCTGACCGTCCCAAGACGGCGGTGGGCCTATACGTATATAGGGGTGACTCTCCCAAGATCGCACCGAATTTATACCTATGCGGCTGACCCTCTCAAGGTGGCGGCGGGCCTATACAGTATTGGGGTGACTCTCCCAAGATGGCGGCAAGCTAATATCTATGCTGCTGACCCTCCCAAGATGGCGTCCAGCTTCGGCCGACCTCTCCAAGATGGCGGCCGGGAGGCAGTCTCGCGCAGGCGCGCTGCGGCGGGCAGCCATGGCCGCGATTTTGAAGCTGGAGCGGGTGGCCCAGGCGCTTGAGCTGCTGTTGGGGAGGCCCGCCGGCGTCGGTGAGAGGGGAGGGGGCGGCTGAGGCCATGCCCCCCCAGATGCATGGTGCATGGCTGAGGCCATCCCCACCCCCAGGTGCATGGCTGGGTGCATGCTCTCCCCCGTGCGTGGCTGAGGCCATCTCCCCCCCACCCCACGTGCATGTTTGGGTGCA
>NW_017728998.1:2121493-2131237 GCF_001723915.1 Gavialis gangeticus | reverse complement strand
CCCCCCCCCCCGTGCATGGCTGAGGCTATCTCCCCCCCAAGTGCATGTTTGGGTACATGCCCCCCCAGCCCCCGTGCGTAGCTGGGTGCCTGCCCCCTGCCCCCAGTGCCAGCGTGGCCAGGCCTGGAGGTGCGAGGCCTGCTCCAGGCCCGGCCGCTGTGAGGGTGCCCTGCTATTGCGGCAGGGCTAGCAGGGGTCCTGCTAGCTGCACCGGGGCCCCGATGCACGGGGCTGATCCGCTGGACAAGACAGGGAGGCCCCTTCCTGCCCAGCACCTCGTTCACGACCGCAAGGTGCCGGGTGCGACTGAACGGAGTCCATGTACCAGAGACGAGGCTCGTTTTTCTTTCCAGCGGCGGATCTGGCCACTCTCCCGGCAGCAAATCGCACGGCTTTGCTGGAAACATTGAGGTCCAACTTGGCTGCCGTGGAGGAGAAGTTGGAGCGGGATGCGGAGTGGAGCGAGCTGCGGCGCGTGCGGGCTGACGTGGCGAGCCGGGCGACATGGCTGGGCGGTTCTGCCGATGTGACCTGGGAATTTGCGTCCCAAGTGCTGTTGTTGCTGCTGTGCCTGAAAGAGTGCATGGTCCTCTTGGCTGCCACTTACAGCCCGGCTCCCCCAAACCTCCGGACAGCTGAGATGGCTCCTGCCCTGAGCCCCGACACCCTCAGCATTTCCCAGCAGAGGACCGTGCAGTCAGCGCTGCAGTTTGTGATGACCCTGGGCCTCTGTCCGTACCTCTTGCCAGGCGTCGGAGTGCCCCTGCAGCACCGGACGGAGTTCAGTGCCGTCGTCCGAGATGCGGTGTCGCTTGATGCTGCCCCCAGCGCCATGCTGCGGCTCTATGCCAGCTGTACAGTGCTGCTGGAGGTGGCCCAGCACCCGTCCTTGGGCAACCTCCTCCTTACCCGCCATCTCGGGGACCTCCTCGCAGGTCTGTGCCAACTGGGGTTCGGCCCAACCAAGGGGAAGGGCGAGGAAGCAAGGCCACCGGAGGAGCCCAAGGTGCGTGTCCCAGCTAGAATCTCCTGTCTAAACTGTGCACGCAGCCTCTATCTCTTTGGCAGAGGAGAAGCCCTTGTAGAGGCCTTTCTAACCACTCTGTAACAGATCGGAGGATCCCAGCTGCATGGGAGAGACCGTTCTTATCTTTTCATCTGCATGGCTTCTACCAGCACCTGCTGGGCCCAGCGATAATGCAGGATGGGGAATCTAACCAGGGTGGCATGAAGGGCTAGCGACTTGCCAGATCCTTCCCTTTCCCATTCCACTGGTTTCTGGGTATTACGAATCCCGCTGGAGAACCCGAGACTGCCCATCATCTCTGGCTGATGGCTGTCAGAGCCTGGGGCTTGCGTTGGTGTAGGTTCCCTTTCAGCTGCCTCCTCTCCTGGCTTCTCTTCACAGATTGTGTTGAAAAACCGACCTTGAAATAGTTATGAGAAGCCTCATGTGTTTCAGAAACAGCTCAGTGGGCAGGGGACAGCATTTGCTGTGAAAGGCTCCTGGCTGCTGTATGCAGGACTCAGCACCTCTGCCTACATGCAGGTGTGTGCTCCTGTGCTCAGGCTGAGGTTTCCTAGGAGAACAGGGTCTGTGAACCTGTCAGAAGAACCCTAGAGCTGTTCTTTCTGTTAGCTTGTCTTTGAGGTCCGATCTGTGCTGCAGTAGGTTAGTGAGATCAGCTGCAGCGGGTCTGTGTCTAGGGACACAGTTTTGTTCACGTGGAGGCTGGTAGTACCTGCGGAGTACATGGGGTTAAAAGTAAGAGGCTCAGACTGCTGCAAATGGCTCCTGCACTCAGTGTCTGGTGCTGAGGAGGGAACTTTGTTTTCCCCAGTGGAGCACAGGCAACACTGTGGGCAGATAGAGACCATCTCGGGGGGTGGGGGGAGGTATCATGCATTTACCTACACCAGAGTTTCTTTACACTTTGCTGTCCTCTCTCAGAGATGAGGCACGGTGCCTGGGTGCGCCTGCGCCTAGCAGTTTGTGCAGCACAGTTGCTCCTGAACAGCTTTTATTTACATTTGCCTTAATGAGGAAGCTGTTCTGGATGGGGTTTGGAAGGGCGAATTAACGATGATGAGAAGCTGGCTCCTGGCAGCGAGGCTCACCTGGATAGATGCTCAACAGGCCTCTTGCATGGTGCTGCTGGTTCACGAGGGGGCGCCAGCATCCAGCACAACACACACCCTGCGCTGCTTTTCCCACCTAGATGGATATGTCAGCATGGGGACCTGTGGTTTTTTCCAGGGCCTTACAGAAGAGAAGCGAACCCACTGCAGAAAGGCCTTGCAGAGCATCTTGGATCGAGTCTACCAACCCCTTGTTGTTCGGGAGCTGCTCATTCTTCAGGGTGGATCCAGACAGGTACCTGGGCTGCAGCTGGCTCTGTTGCGGATAGAGGTGGAGTCTGGCTGAGACAGCTATTTGCCGCATATGTGTTCCAGCAAGACAAGCTGGGCTGTGGTGTGCTGGGTGGTTAAATCACAGTGAGCCAGGGAAGCTGCCGGGAAGAGCCGTGGGGTTGGGACCTAAGCTGTCAGGCTGTTTGGAAAGTCTTGTTTTATTTTACCCATGCTGTGTGGCAGGGAGGGATCACAGCAATGGCAGCAACCTGTCCTGGCTGCAGCGTTCTGTTGTGCAGAGTGGAGCCTCGGTAGGGGAATTGGCACTCTGTCCCAAGCATGTGCTGGTGACTGATTCCTCCACCCTGCCGTTGGCTCTGCTCCGTGCCCCAGACACTAGTTATAGCCTAGGGCAAAAACAAATGACGTCCATGTTATGGCTGAGAGTGTAAAAGACCCAAGCATGCAGTCAATTGTGATGCCCACGGCAGCAGTGACTGTTGCACTGAGCACCAATCTAATGGAGGACCTCGGAGGCAGTAAAGTAGCAATAAAAATACCAGGTGGGCTGCCTGCCGCAAGGCAGAGCTCTGCTACCACTGGGAGAGCTGCAGTTTGCACTGTGTCTCTTCTTGCGTGTTTGGGTCCTTGGTTACCATACAGCAATTCTCAGCTCTCGGCCGACTGCCTTGGTGCACTGTCCTTCCCAGAACTGTGTGTAGTACAGCTTCTCATACTCTGACTAGTCTGTAGAAGTGCCTGGCGATGCCTGGTTTGTTGCGTAGCAGGCGGCTGGGCCTGCCCTAGACCGGAGCTCCCAGGCTGTGTGCGCATCCTCGGTGGGCTTCTCTCCCTGCCAGGGGCGCAGCAGTTTGGTGTTGCTCACACTTCCATCGGGACTGGCCTCCTGGGACAGGGTCTTATGTCTTGGAGCTCCATTTCACAGTGTCAAACCACCCTTGCCTGGTCTTTAGTCCTGCCTAGGGGTGGCTTGAGATGTACTGCCCTTTACAGGTGTGTTTTCAAGGGCCAAATGGGGTGTGTTTGACCTGATTTTGGTTTGTTCCCAGCTTCCTGGAAATGACTATTTCCTGGCAGCATGTGGCAAAAGGCATTGGAGCTAGACACCTTTGTCTTTACTCCTGTAAGCCAAGAGAGGTACTGTGTTAGTCTGAAGTCAGGCAGAAGGCAGGTTAGAAATGCACCTTCTAGACTAACAGAATCAAAGATGCATAAGCAACTGCTCACTGGCATATGATGAAGTAAGCTCTTGCTTGTGCATCTCTGATTCAGTTAGGCAGTCTATAAGGTGCATCTCTACCCTATCTTTTCCTCCCAAGGTGCTGTTCAAACGAGGTCATGGCTGCTGGTGGAGCAGAGGGTTGTCAGCTTGAGCAGGCCAAGGGAATTCAGTAAACAGAGGCCTGGTGCTATCATGGAGCCAGGGTCTGAGCCTGGGTCTCAGCACCCCAGTGCATGGCATTGTGCTCCCTGTGCACAGCACAAGGTTGTCCCCAAAAGTGGGGCTATATTTTCAGACCTGAGGTCGATGCTGCTAGATTTAGAGTGGAGATTTCCGATGAGGGGTTCCCTTTGTTAGCCTAATGGGAGGGAACATGGAAGGATGCACTCACCAGGTCATGCTTGCCCCCGGGTACAGATGGAGATCTGTAAAAGGTTCTTCACTTCCTAGAGTCCTTAAGAGGCTGGAATGAGCTTCTTTGCAGCACCAGCTCCATAGTATTATGCTGATCCTTCACTCAGATGGGCTAGTGTCATCCCAGGGTGTTTAGCTCCGAGCTGCCGCCATGGAGGGAAGGCAGCTGCTCATTAAAGAGAGCTGTCACTCAGCACTCTGCTCCCTGTCCCTCTGGAGTGCTGGGATAAAAGCAGCATGAAAGAACCATCTATTGAGGCATGTGAGGTGTCAGATCTCATTAAAGAAAGCAGCTGGACTCTTCTCAGCATGCTGAGTAGCCTGCAACGCCAGTGGCCTTGAATCTGCAAGGATTTGCTCTTATTGAATCTTCCTTCCTCCACAAACACCCTGTTTATTTCACTGGGCTGTGTAATGTGGAAGGGAGGGCTGCCTTGTTAGGAGGGAGGTAATGGGGTACAAAGAAAAGAAGGTAGCCTCACTCTCATCAGTATTTCGGGTGATAGAGGTGATGCTGTCTGTGCTGGGGGGTGGCACGCCTGGAGGCTGAAGCTGCAATGCAGCAAGGCATTTGCTTTTCCTGTCCTAGCCACAGAGCCAACGTAGTCTGTGCCATCACCTCTGAATTGCCATGTCCAGCGATAGCCGGAGCTGGGATTACACTGCCCTTGTGTGCATAAAACCTTGATTCATCCTGAGAACCTTTTGTCTCTTGGTAACGAGCCTGTCAGCGCTGCTGCATGACCCCTGGAGACTTTAATTAAGGAAATAGTTCTGTGTGGAGAAGAGGCTCCTGGGATCCACATCCCATCTAATTAAACCCTAATTATCTTTGTGCCACTGGGTGGTGAAGTGCGTGATTGAAAATCCTCCCGCTCCTCTTCCTACTATCACAGATAAATTAAGGTTCTTTAGGGCAGGGAGTGTGCGTTGCTACCAGGAGTGTTGCACAGCTCTGGTGCGGTACCTGGGCTGCCTAACCTGCCCATTTCCATGTCCTGACAGAGCCTGCGCTCCCCTGGAAAGGAGGCACAGCGGCCCCAGGCCCCTGCCTGGCTTCGGCGCCTCTGTGGACAGCTACTCTCAGAGAGGCTGATGAGACCCAGTGGGGTTCAGGCTGTGGTTCGAGGCATCCTGGAAGGAGCAGGCAGTAAGTAGGAAGGGTGGCTGAAAATCCTCTCACCTGAAAAATAAGCAAAATGAGAAGCAAGGACAAAAGCCCCTGTGTTTACAAATCCCTGTTGTCTCTTGTGTGACCAGTAGCTTTGCTTTAAGGAGCTGCGTTCCTGATGGTTTTATCTGCTCCTGTTTCCGTGGAGGGCACTGATCTGTGGGAACAGAGCTCGAGGGAAATAAAAGATGCAAGTTCTCTAGTCTAGGAGATCTCAAAACCGGAACCGCTCTCCTCTGGCCTGGCCAGTCAAGGAAGCAACTTCTCTCTTAGACCAGACAAACATACCAGTTGCAGGGCAGCTCATGCATCCTAAAGCCCCTTACAAACAGTTTCATGTTCTGTGGATGGCTCTTGTCGAAAGCCTTGAGATTTCTGCCTTCTCCAGTTCTTCACTCTCGGGTCTCTGCGTGGAGAGGTTGATTGCTGTTTCCTTCCCGGTGTTGGATAGCAGTGATCCCTTCCCCCAGCAAGCAGGTCTGTCTCCTGAAAGATGCTCGGACTGAGGAGACTAAAAACAAATGTCTATCTTTTGGTCTTAACCATCTGGCTCTGGTGCCAAGTGGAGTGGGTATTTGGCATCTGAGTCTAACTGGGGCCTCTGTTTCGCTCTCCTTTTCTTTCAGCTGGGGCCGCAGGTGGCAGCAATGCTGAAGCCGCAGCTGCAGACTGGAGGAAATGTGACATGATTGCCAGGATCTTGGCTTCTTGTCCCCAGCAGTCCCTGTCCCTGGAGGATTACTACAGGCAGGTGTGCCCTCAGGTATGTTCCTCATTCACTTCCTCACCAGGGCACATCAGTGCTGTCCATGATGGCCAACTTGTTTGCTCCTAATACTGCAGTACAAAGTGGTTTCGCCCCGTGGTCAAGGAACAGCGTGTAGCATGGCTCAACTGTAGGTACGATCCAATGTGAACAGGCTTGGCCAGGGCGGAGGAGCATGTTGCTGGCAGTCTGTAAGGAGAGACATCCCCCTGTGTGTGCGCTCCACAGTAGCTCCTCTGCATTTTCCTGCAGTGCAGAGCCCCACATTTGGGTATCTTTTATTAGGATCTTTAATTGCTGGCATATTGATGGAGTTATTGGTGATAGACAATACTGTGCCACCAATAAGGCTGTTGGTCCCATTGACTTTTATACCTAGCATAAAGCAGAAGGGGATAACAGTGGAGAAGAGATGAAACAGGTGGAAATTAACCCGGATGATAAGAAGGATGGGGAGGGGGACTCTGGGGGAAGGGGCTGTTATCAGCCTCCTGTAATAACCACTCTTCCTCGAAGCACCCATGTGATCAGACCAGCATTGTTCCCAATATGAGAGAGGGCCTTTCCCTGCCTTGCATTGAAACTAGTAGTCCAGCCTACTTCAGTCGTCGGCCTAGATCTTTTTTTTCTAATACTGAAGAACCAGCCCCTCGGCTGCTGCCAGCGCTGGGCTTCAAGAAATGCCCCTTTGGGGAGCTATGGCATAGTCCCAGTCCATGGCCCTCAAATTGCTGCAGGTACCAGGGCCCTAACTGATCCTAGGAGAACTCCCCTTTCCCACCCTCCGCTGCAGGGTATATCGGGAAGGAGACCTGTCTCCTCCTAGGCTTGACACCCAATCGAGCCCATGCTTGTAGGGTTCTCCAGCCTCCTTCTGTTGAGTGGATGCTGACTGTGCTCTGGTCTTAAGTGTTGCTGCCCTGGCACAATTTGCTAAGATGCACTTTCCCTTCCAGATTCTAGACTTGCTGCACATTCGGGAAAAACTGACAGCTCGCCAGTTCCAGAGAGTTGCCACCACTACCCTTCTCACCATGGTGAGGGAGCACCCTCAGCTAGCAGAGCAGTACCTGCTCCGGCCCATGCTAGAGCCCCTTCTCCGATGCTCCGATAGAGCAGGTAAGAGCCTGTTGCTGTTGGCTCCGTGGGTGGCAGCAGACCAGGCCAAATCCCATGCTTGACTGGCTTCTCTTTCCATCCTCCGTTCCCTGAACCTGTCATCTTCAAGCTGAAGGGTATATTATCCATCTTCCTTTGAGGATTCACTGTGATTGGCCCTTGGCTGCTCACTGCAGCCGTGGACTGAACACGTAGAAAAAGTTGCTAGTCCAGGAGGTCTTTGTTTCTGTGACATGCTCGAAGCTCGGCCGTGCTTGGGCTGAGCAGGGAATAGAACAGCTGCTGTGGCTGGACTGGAGATTTATTACTGACTCCCATTCCCATCCCCAGGGTATTTCTGTGCTCGGTTCTCAGAGGCTGGAGGAATGGGTGTTTCCTGGGTGCTGGTTATCACTACAGGGGCAGGAGGAGAAGAATTGGTTTGTTACAGCAGATGTGGAGGTAGAAATTCCCTCCCTGGACCAAGTTACCTGCTCTGTTTCCTGGTAGAGAGTAGCTCCCTGCTTTGCCATGTCTTCCACTGCTCGACTTGAACACTGGAAACTGGCAGCGGGGCTTCGACCAGCTGAGAAGACCTTGCCTTTCAGTTTGCTGGGTCCTCAGCCAGGGAATGCTGGCAGCCTGCCACAAACCTAATAGCTTTCCAGGCAGCTCTTCTCTAAGTGCGGGTGCAGAATGCTGATGAGTCAGTAGTCCTTCAGGCCTGCCACAATGGTGTCAGGTGCTGGGGCCTACTGAGTTTTTTTTTTTTTTTTTTCGCCTTTTTGCTCTCCTCCGTTTGGTCTGCTCCCTGATCTCATGCATTTCCTGTGACTGCAGTACCAAACTGCAGTGAGATGTGTGACCATTGCCTACCTTTGGCTGGAAGCTACAGGGCAGGGGGCAGTGGAGGGTTGATGCTCCTGCTCTGTCTGCTTTCAGAAATGGCAGTGGAAAACTTACCTGCAGGGACCGTATTGGTGAAAGAGGCAGAGCTCAGCAGGTGTGTGGAAGATGTGTTCAAGGTAAGGTGGAAGAGGTGGGTCTGGAGTCATTTGCCTGAGGGTAGCTAAGGAAACTGTTTCAAGAGTTGGTCTTCAAGTCTGGGACCTTGTGAATTCCTTGGAGTGGAGGCTCTTGGCTCAGGAAGCACTGCAGTGCAGACATGATGCTGTGATGAGGCCTGGAGTTGTGCATCCTGTATCCCCTGCAGAATACTGCCCCATCGAGTCTGCTGACAGGCACCTCCATGACCCTTCCAAGCACTCGTGCCCATACTGTCACCAGGAGAAGACACCAAGCCCCTTCAACACATGAGTACCTACTGCTCTGCTCTTTTCCCAGGAGCTAGTATCATCCTGGACCCACTGTGAAAATGAAACTGGCTTTGTTCTCTGGAGCGAGTTCAGGCAGCAGGTCATAAGGACAGAGCGACTGTGCCATCCTTAGGCGAAGTGTAACTAGACCTTTCAAACCAGTCCTACATCATCCAAGGCTTTACCCAGGTGGTATTTGGTGATAGTGTCAGTAGAGCTCTACAGAGTCCAAAAGCTGAGTGAGCTTGCAAAGCAGCTCTGATCTAATGCAGTGAGCAACAGGCAACCTGACCTGGAGGGATGGGTCAGAAGGGGTGGTTTGCTGCTCAGCTGAATCATCCTGAGTGAGTGCATTCCCATGCTCACCTCTGCTTTGCAGCCTCAGTGGGTGAGGATGCTTTTACCCACCAGCCTTGCAGAGCATTTAGGCGCCCAGTTAGCAATGGTAGAGCACTTCTGCACCCAGCAAATGTGTGGTGTTGATAGGGGATCTGGACCCCATACCCAGTTCTGCAAATGCCTAGCTAGGATCACAGTCATAGATTTAATAGATTTGCAGGGTCAGAAGGGACCTCGGTAGATCACTGAGTCCACACCTCGCCCTAGGCAGGAAAGAGTGCTGGGGTCTGATGACCCCAGCTAGGTGCTTGTCTAGTCTCCTCTTAGACTCCAGAAATTCCCTCCCTGGACCAAATCACCTGCTCTGCTTCCTGGTAGAGAGTGGCTCCCCGCTTTGCCATGTCTTCCACTGCTCGACTTGAACACTGGAAACTGGCAGCGGGGCTTCCACCAGCTGAGTAGACATTGCCATTCAGTCCTCTGGGTTCTCAGCTGGGGAATGCTGGCGTTCACCGTATAGCTGTGGTGGAGTGTGAGTGGGTGGGTGAGGTCCTTTCTGCCCGTAGCTCATAGTGGATGGTGATGCATCTTTTAAAGTCAGCGAATAAAATGCCCTTGGCTTGTAGTTAGGAAACAAGCAAATTTGTGCCCCTTAGGGACTGGTGACCTGTTCCTGGCAGGGAAAGTGGGATTGGAGGATGTTGTGTGTTCAGAAGAGAAGAGAAGGAAGGGTTTGAAGGAAAGCAGCCTCCTGCCTTCCTGTGGATGAGACTGGGGCATGTGTGTTTGCTTGGATGGGGTGTGGGGGCACCAAACGCACAGGGGGCAGGGCAGCCGCTTACAGACGCCCTTTGGAGCAGGCGTTGGATGTAAAATATAACAAAACCGTAGAGGGCAGCAGTTATCTTAACTGCGAGGCTCTGGCAGCCCCAGCAGTTACACTCTTCCTCCGTTCTGTATCTGGAGGGTGGGGGGAGAAATGTCACAAAGGAGACACTGTTCCCGTTAGTGCCCAGCATTGCACTGGTATGTGTCCCAGGCAGGA
>NW_017728998.1:2114271-2116493 GCF_001723915.1 Gavialis gangeticus | reverse complement strand
GGTGTGGGGGCACCAAACGCACAGGGGGCAGGGCAGCCGCTTACAGACGCCCTTTGGAGCAGGCGTTGGATGTAAAATATAACAAAACCGTAGAGGGCAGCAGTTATCTTAACTGCGAGGCTCTGGCAGCCCCAGCAGTTACACTCTTCCTCCGTTCTGTATCTGGAGGGTGGGGGGAGAAATGTCACAAAGGAGACACTGTTCCCGTTAGTGCCCAGCATTGCACTGGTATGTGTCCCAGGCAGGAAATGACCCATAGCTTGGAGGGAGAAATTCAGCCAGGGACGTGTTAGCTGGTGATGTGCGTCTCAGGGCTGCAGGTGAGCCAGGCTGGGAGAGCAAATAGCGATGGCAGCAGTCTCCACATGCAGGTGAGGCCATTGTCTGCTCCACCTCTCTCTGGGATCTCACAGAGGTGGGCTAAGTTAGCGCAGCGCTAGACCTGGCTGTCCAAGGACTCACTGAAAAGCCCGGCCAACACCTGCCTCATCCCAGCAGTGCCCCCAGGCAGGCTTGTGCTCAAATTCCCCCTTGCAGTCACAGGTAAACGCATTGAATTTGCCTCCTGGTCTCTTCAGCATGCCCCAAATGCACAGTGAAACCCTGGGCTGCTCCTTGCTTTTTTTCCAGCTGCCGGCTACTGGGGCAGAGGTGGCTCAGGGTCACGACCATCCGACCACTGCCCAGAGGCCTGTGGGGAACCAGAGTTTCTGTCCTGTCTTTCTGGTGCAGGTGTACGCACCTCTCACTGAGCCTACTGCCAGTTTCGGGTGCCCGGGACTCTGCAGGCTGCAGGGCCAGCTTTTGCTTGCTCCTGACAATGTTTGCTGCCCAACTCAGCAGAGAGGAATGGGGTAAGGAGAAACGGGGGGAAATTTAGCTCTTCCTTAGCTGGACGAGCAGAGCTTCAAAGCCTCCTTGGCTGCTGTCTGGCAGCTTTCCTTGGCATGAAACTCAGGGAGTTCACACACCAGCTATCTTAGTGATTTAATCCTGAGAGCACCTTCCTGCACAAAGTGGTGGATTTCCCATCACTTGGGGCTTTAAATGGGGCCTGGACAACACTTTTTAACAGATCTGCAGATGCTATGGGCTGGGTGCAGGAATCCCTGAGTGCAGATTTCTGGCCCACAGGGAATACGTCAGAGCAGGGGATTTGGTGATGATCTTTCTAGTCTGATAGCCTGGAAAAGTGATCTGCCCTGGAAAAGGAGCGGCAAGCCTTTGAAGTGGCGTAGCTTCAGGCTGCTAGTGAAGGGCTGTTGTGTCTGCCCAGAAGGGCTCCTTTTGTTCTATGACTCGAGCTCCTTTTGTTCCGTGACTTGATCCTTCCTGTGCTCACTGGGGGCTTTCCCAGTTCTACCTTTCCCAGAAGATTCACCGAGCCAAATTCCCACCAGCCTGCACCTTTACAGCATGACCTACCCACAGCTTGGCAGGGCGTGGAAGTGCAGCTGCAGGCCCTTCACTTCTTGGATGTGCGCTCTGTTTGGGACAGGGTGTGTGTAGCAAGACTGAAGAAATAGAGTGGAAGAAACATGGAGTTCCCTGTGCTCCCCCTGCTTTCCCTGTGGCAGGTTCTGTTGTGTGGTGGTGTCAGGGTTGATGGTTGTTTTACTAAGAGGTTAGATATGGGGCAGGCAATAATTTGGGCTGGAGGGCCAGTTAAGGAGTTTGGGCAGGCTGTGGGGGGAGAGGGTTCCTGACCTAGCTTGGCATATGGGGGTGGGGAGGCAATTGATCCTACCCAGGCCTGCCCACTGCCACACTTGGCCCTGCTGGTGCTGGACGGAGCAGGTGGGCCCTCCAAGGGCAAGGCACGCTCACCTGGGTGGATGGGATGGGGGCTGCAGGTGGGCAGAGAGTGGTGTCTGGGCGTGGGATGGGTAGGTGGGGCTGCTGGGAAGTTGAGTCCGGCTGCCACACCAACCCCACATTGCCATGCACCCGGGGGCAGTGGGGAAGCTGATTGGCTGTTGGGAGATCATGTGCTTTCTGCACAGGCCCTGGCAGCTGCTGGAAGGTGTGTGTGTGTGCGCGCACATGCAAGCAAGCTGCTTGGGCAGCAAGTCTGGGAGGGAGCAGGGTCTGCCGGTCAGAAGTGTGGGGCACCAGCAGTGCTGGGAGGCAGGGGGTTGTAGGTCAGGAATGAGGGGCACTGGCAGGACTAGGAAGACAGGGGCTGTGGGCCAGGATGAGGGGCACTGGCAGATCTAGGAGGA
>NW_017728998.1:2091346-2113921 GCF_001723915.1 Gavialis gangeticus | reverse complement strand
CCCCAGTACTCTTTCCTGCCATGGCAGGGGGTCGGACTAGATGATCTTCTCAGGTCCCTTCCGACCCTAGAAACTATGAAACTATGCCACAGCCAGGCTTACCCCATGTGTTTGGGCCAGGTGGGGCCAAGGGATCTGCCATGGGCCAGACAGAATCACTTGCTGGGCCAGATCTGGCCCCGTGAGCTGTATTTTGCCCACCGCTGGGTGAGATCAGGGATTTATCTGGGATGATTTGGATGGGGATGATCTTGCCTCAGGCAGGGAGTTGGCGTAGACCTTTGGAGCTCCCTTCCAGCCCTGCGTCTCTATGATTTCATCTCTGCTGCTGGTGGTCATCTTTCTCTGGCTGGTAGAGGACAGAGGTTACCAGCAAAATGCCTTCTAGCTTCTGAATCCTTTTAGATTCCCTTGGAAAAAATCCTGTTGCGCTCTTCAATGCAAGAAGGGTGCGTCCCGCATGCACAGGTTGAGTTCTGAGTCTGGAGTTGACTGCAGCGAGTTGCAGAGGCCATCACCTTCCTCTGCCCCACAGGTGACCGGTAGCCTTTTCAGCAGTGATTGCCTGTTGTTCAGCATTATCCCTGAACAGCATAGTTTACTGGCCTGGTTTCGAGAGACACCATTGCTGAGTGTAGATCCACACGTGGAACAAGTGCTACTCTGGCCTCCAAACAGATTTACAGCGCCTGGGCTGACTGCTGCTGAGGCAGGGAAACTGCTGAGACGTAGCCGCTTTCCTGCTTCACAGCACATGCGGCTGATTAGATGGGGAGGGGCCGGAGGGCTGTGAAAATCATGACCCTTCTGCCTTAGTGGGGCTCTCGCTGTCAGGAGCTGGGGTAAGTGGCTGTTGAGTGTCAAGGCAGAAGCCATAGAGGGCAGGGCAGACAAGGCAAGCTCAGCACCTTCTGCGGAGATCCTTCCAGCCGTGATGTATGTATTGTTCCTGCAGCTGCTGCAGCTCGGAGGCACGGATCCCCTCTGCAATGAATTGCATCCTTGATGATAGCAGAGGGCAGGGGGTGCCTGGGCCCTCTTCACCCACGCCTGCTAGCCCGCTGGTACCCAGAGAAGCACTCAGGGATGAATGCTTGCAGTCAGTCTGGGTTGCAACCTCAGAGTTGCCATGCATAAATCAGAGCTTGGATCGAGAGCTGCTGTGTGTGCCAGCTGCACCTCCCTGCTGCGGAGGCAGTGGTACGTGGTCCCCAGCTATAGCAAATGGCCTTTGCTAGCACCCGGCTCATATGCTTGACCCCACAGGGTGAGGTGGGGGGGTTCCTCTGCTGCACAGCCCCGGGCCACTGGGGCAACATCTGGAGCCAGAGTGATTGGCTCCTTGGCAGGCACTGAGGCAACCTGAGCTCTTAACCGCTGCAATTGTTGCAGTGTGCTGGGTAGTACCGGCCTGTTGTAACGAGCTGGCAGGCAGGGGCCGGCCGCTCTGTGGCTGGCGCCCATTGTGAGGAAGCCTCTGGAGTGCAGGGTGGGTCCCTGGCTAATGGCAGTGTGCTTTAATCCTGACAACGGGGAGATTAGCAGGGAGACTTCAGCTGGCAGACGTGCTTTTTTTTGCCTAGCAAGTGTCATTTGATGCCGGGAGTGGAAAACTCCACTTGGGGCTTCAGCAGGGAGGCTTTGTGTGCTGAAGGTGCCGGGCAGGAAGCGTGGCTCCATGGGGATTAGCACAGGCAGAATGCCTCCTGCATCTGAGCAGTCGGCCAAAACAGCATCTAGAGACCCTCTTCTTTCCTGCATATTCCCAGACCCTGCAGCCTGCGAGGAATTGGGATGAGCTCAGACCTGAACTCCTGAGCCCCATGGAGGGGCTGTGTGTAAAGGGGCAGCATCCTCTGAGCAGCACCTGAGGTTAGCAGCCGGCTGACCTGCAGAAGGGTCCAGCAGTTTGTAGGCAGGACTCTTCCCAGGCCCTCCCCATTTCGCACAAAGGCATCTCCGCCTCTTAGTTTGTAATCATGCACTGACAGATGTGTCTGTTCCCTGTAAACCCAGTCTCTTGCCCATCTGAGCGTTGTGTTCACAGCTTTGTTCTAAGCTGGGTTTTCGCAGCACTGCTGCTTTAGCTGCAGCTACCGTAGCAGATCTGTAAGGAATTGCCTGGCTAAGTGATGCAGAACAAGGCAGTTATGTTGCGAGGTTTGCTGTGATCCTCTGTGCTCCTTTGGGACATAGCTAGATGAGTTGGTGAGTCAGGACATGACTGCACCAGCTGATACCTTTGCTTTTTGGGGTGTGAAGAGGTTGCTGGCTTCCTGATTCTAACGGTACTTGCAATGTCTAGGGCTCTGAGTAAGGGCTTCTTGCAAAGCAGAGAAAGGAGCTTCATGCCGTGGCTTCCTCAGAGTGCTGCTGTTCACCAGCCTTTGTTTCCCAGATTTCAGCCAGCATGGCAACTCAGGGATCTTACCGCCTTCACATTGGAGATGGATGCTGTAGCAGCGGGGAGTCGGTTCTGGATGCGGTACTTCCATAAAGAGTGGCTGCTTCCCAAGAGGCTAATGCTCCAGGCAGTGTCCAAGCTTTTAGCCCAAGCGATAGATTCCCTGAACGACTGGTTGTAATGTTTGGGCACTTTTGAAGCCTCTTGTACTAGGTTACAGCACTTCCCAGATGGCATTAGAGAAGGTGCTGGAGGCCACCTTAGGAGCCAAGTCAGCAGAGCAGGGGTTCCTTGTTAGCAGGGTAATAAAATGAGCCCACAGTTGGGAGGGCTAGGAGCAGTCATCTGTAGCTTGTTCTCTCTGATGGCAGATCATGCCAGGCACACGTTCACCTTTTATCCTTCCCTCCCTGTCAGCTCATGGCAGAGGCCTGGCCCTGCTCTGAGCGTGCCTGTCCCTCTCTGTAGGTGTACGTGGTTGGAAACGAATCCTCTGGCACGTTGCTGGAGTCCTTGCAGCCGACGTTGGGAGTGGTTTTCACTCTGTACTGTTTCACCAAGCAGAATGTGTCTTATTTGCGGTAAGAGCTGGGGAATGGCAAAGCGGTGAACTTGTCAAGCCTGAAATGTGGTATCCTGTCTTAGGAGAAACCTCCTTGGTTGGTGCCCAGCCCTGGAGGACAGGGAGAGCAGTGCCTTGTGGCGAAGCAGGCTTGTCACCTGCCTCACACCAGTATCAAACTGGTGCCGTATAAGCATAATGGAAAACAGGGATTCCTACCCTGAGGATTTTACAGTTGAAGTAAATGTAATAAGCACAGCTATTAGGCTCATACTTGCACATGCTACATTGGCATCGCTGCAATTCCCGCTGCAGCCAGAGACAGCCATGGTCTCAGCTTCTGGATTCTCAGAAAACCAGTGTCCAGGACCTGCTGGTTCTGTGCAGGTGTGGTTGTATCAGTCTGACCCAAGACTAGCTGAGTGGCAAGGAGGGATCCCATGTGACAGGAAGGAGCCTGGCTGTGGGGAGAGGTGGTTTGAGTGCTGGGGGGGATTTAGGAATAGGAGAAGCGCACAGGCTCCTCTGCTGGTTGGAAGCACCTGTGCGGCCCCAGCTCTGTTTAGACCTGCTAAGTGTGAGGCTGGACAAGAGCTTGCTAAAATCTCTGCAGTAGGTTTATAGCAGTGCTCCCAGAGCAGGGGCGTCTGGCAGTCATTTCAGAGGTGCAGTGGGAATTCCTGGAAGGGACAGAAACAGCCCGTGTTTAATATGGCTGCAGGGGGACCTACTGCCAGAAGCTGTCCCTTCCTTAAAGGATTCAGCACGGGTCTCTGAACTCCAGCTGCCCAGCCCTCTTGCGCCTTCCAGAATCCGGGTACCCCCGCAGAACTGCTCCTTGATCACTTGCTGAGCAAAGATGTCTGTTCCCTGTTACTTTGCTCTCTTCCCAGTCTCTCTTCTCCTCAGACTTCTCAACAGAGGGAAGAGCTCTGTGCATTGTCTCACTAAAGTGTGTGTGTGTGTACATGTGTGCGTGTGGAGAGGCCGTCCCTGCGAGGTGTTTGCTCATGCTGCCAGGCTTCTCTGTTCATGGCTGGGTAAGGATGCAGAACCCTTTCTATATAGGCAGGAGAAGCCAGGGCAGTATACTGGACCTGCCTTATAAAGAATCTTCCAGCCTTTGGATCGCCGACTGAAGTTTGTAGCCCAGTGTGTCCGTGGTCCTTGGCCACCTCTGGGCGGGGATGAACTAATGAAAGATGAAGGGCAATTTAATGGCTGCTTCTCCCTGCCAGCTCTGCTTGCCAAGAGATCCTGCTGTGGTTCTTGGAGAAGTCTGAGATGGAGGTGGCCTTTTCCACACTGGAAGCATTTGCCGGACTGAATACTGCCATGCATTCTCTCCACCCGCACTGCCAGTTTGGCGTAGCCAGTGAAGGTGGTGCCCTGATCGCAGTCAGAGAGACCGTCAGGTAAGAGACTTGTATGAGGATTCTGGCATTGCTGTCTTCCTCACAGTGGCTGGCCAAATAGGTGGACAGTCTCCATTTAACACCTAGGGCTGCTTCGTGGCTCAGCTGGAGGTGGGGGTCACGCAAAGTACAGCCAGTTCCACGCTGAGCACAGTTTCCTGGTGCTGCCACGTTCCTTCCATGTGGCGCGCAGGACCCAGGTGGTCGCACCAAACCCCAGCAGGCATGGCTCCACCTGCCCAGCAAACAACACTGCATGCTGACAGAGCCACGAGGCAAGAAAGCAGAGTGGACCTTACCCTGGCACAGCTACGAGATCACCATTCACGTGGGACTTCTCTTTATATGGGGGAGCCCTTTGTCCTGAGACTGGAGGGGGGGAGCAGGAAATGTGTTTCTAAATAGCTTGGTCGAATTCCAGCTGGCCTGGAGCATCGGCATGTCCTTGCTGTCTTGTGGCTGCCTGCCGACACAGCGAAGTTCCTAGTGGAGTGGTGGGACTGTCAAATGGGCATGTTGGTCACACACTACGGGGGTAGAGAGGGGTTACAGCGGCAGACTATAGGCAATGGTTCTTTGGAGGCTCTGGTGCTATAAGACCAGAGCCCTTTAGCAACCTTAAAATCAGTGCCAAAGGAAGTTGTTTTTTTGTCAGGGGAATGGGATGTATACGTGAGCTGGGATGATGGGGTGGATGGAGTGCAGGTGTCTGACCCAGGAGTGGGCAGGCCAGAGGTTGTGGGAGTGCAGGTTTACTTAAACGATAGCCCAGCCTGGCATGCTGCTTTCATTTGGTTTAGATTGAACCCAAATGGCCCAAAGTGAGAGTGTCTGCCCCAGCTGCATTACGTTATCACAAAAGCACCCTTACCTCAAGGCAGTGCAAGTCTGCAGTGAGCAGGTCTCATGAGCTCCCTGTAACTGTATCCCTGCTTCTGGGGAAGAGGAAACTGTTTTGGGCTGCTGCATTCATTCTCTAATGCTCACCCAGCTCTTTGCGGTGCTGTCAGGTTACAGGCGTATTTAGTGCTGATAGTCTGCCCTTGTAAGCCCAGAGCTCCGTCCTTTCAGCTTCATCATGTGGCTTAGCAATAGTTCATCAGCTCCCTGAGGCTGCCTCTGCCCTGGGAGCAACTCCTGCTCCTGGTTTCTGTGAAGCCATGAAGTGTATTAGCCCCCCCAGCATTGTGTGGGTGGGCTAGGTGTGAGAGGGAAACAGGAGACAGAGATGGACAGATAAGCAGAGCAAACCTGGAGCTCTTCTGTTCCATACAAAGGGCCTTGCTAAGGCTCATTAACACCTGAAACTGCAGGGTAAATGAGATGGAATAGCAAGATGCCAAACACCATTAACTGGGGGGAGTTTAGGCAGGCAAGCTTCTTGGAGTAGATGTGGTGTCTCTTATTAGACAAACTGAGTAGTTGGGGAAAAGTTTTTAGCAAGCTTTCAGGCAAAATCACCCTTCTTCAGGCTTAGGAAGTCTCTGCTGTTCTGAGACACCAAGCAATGAGAGAAGCTAAAAGTGTGACAGGATGTCAGTGAGAGTGTAAGTAGATAGAGTGGGGGGAGTTTGTGCTTCAGCAGCTGGTGACCACAACAGAGGACTCCTGAATGTCCTAGCGTCCGTGCCAAATCCCAGCTGGGAAAAACATCCATCTCCCAGCTCAGGTGCAGTTTCTGTTGGCTGCAGATTCCTTGCCCCCCTGTCCTGAGCTCCTGTGTGGCACTGCTATGTGGAGGCTGCTGCACCTCTGCATCACCTCCTTTTACTCCCAGAACGAGGGCAGCCAGGGACTTGTTGCTCAGTGTGTGGGTAGAAGAGGGGGAAGGAAGGGCTGGATGCATCTTGTCACTCTGTCATTGGGGGTGGAAGGTCCTTGGGAGGCACCAGACCTGGAGCTGATATTGCTGCAGGCTGGCTCTGGGCGGGCTCCTGTCAGGGTGAAATGTCGCCTTTGTTCCAGTGACGAGGATGAAGTGCTCTACCAGAAGCTGTCCTGGGAGCAGTGGCAGCTGGAAACCTTGGTGGACCTGCTGTCTCACTGCCAGAAGAGCGGCTTAGCGGGAGACTTCTTCCTCCGCTGCTTACAGGTGAGGGGCTGCCTCTGCTGGGAGCCAGGCTCCCGGAAGCGTCTTGCCTTCCAAGGGGGTTAACGTTCAGAGGCCGGATGGATCCTGGCTGCAGGTGGGAGTGAGGCAGAGAGGAGACTTAGCTCAAATCCCCTGAGGACAGTGAGGAAGGACCCACCGCAGGTGGAGGGGGTAGCTGTACTCCTCTCCCTTCTCTGCACCAGGGCTGAGCAGGCCAGGGTGTTGGCTCCAAGGAGAAGTGTGGAGCCTTCCGGCCAAGAAAGGGTTAACCCTTGTTCTCCCTTGGGCTGTTTTGGCAACAGGAACATGTCTGGAGCTTAATGGTGGGTTTCAGGTCTGCAGTAATCCCCCCCAGCCAGACTGCCACTGCCTTGGCTTTTGGGGAAGCAGGAAGCGGGCACTTCCCAACTCCCCCGTTCCCTTTGATCCTGCAGCTTGGCATCCAGCCCAGCCATGTCCAGGCCCCCCTTGGGCTGTGCTCCCCCTTTGCCAGTTGGCAGGTAGAGCCTATTCCTTGCCCCCCTTGCACCTGTTGGGGTTGGACCATCTTTCCCTGGTACTTTGGCCAGTGCAAAGAGCTCCAGGCTCCTTTATCTGGAGCTCTTTAAATGGCCTCACGTGCTGTGTGGGTGTGAAGGGGTACCGCTGTGTGAAACGAGCAGCACAGAGAGTGGGAGCCTGGTGAGGGACCCAGCGCAAGACCCCTTGGGACACCTCAGCACTTAAGGATGTGGCTGGGGAAGAGCCCCAAACCCTACCCCCTTGGAGCAAAGATCCTGGGACAGGATGAGGCTGGTGGGCAGAAGTGGAAGACTGGGCAGCTGCTTGTGACAAGAGGACTGCCCTACTGGGGTGCTGCTCAAGGGTGGGTAGTTGTAGTTGTTGGCCATTGACGAAGGTCTGGATGAGGGAGCAGCCAACAGTGCTGTAGGGCTGTGATTTTTCCGGTGCCCCTAGAGCAGAATTCTTCTGTGTTGCTTCACCTCGGTCTCTGCTGTCCTGGCAGGAGCTGACTTGCATGGCTGCGGAGGATAAGACTGGTCTGGACCCTACTCTCTCCTGTGAGAGCCTCCTGGACCTGGAGCAGCACCGTGAGCAGCTCCTCATGGGGCAGAAGAAGCAGCTGCTCATCCTGCAGCTGGTGGCCATGCTGTGCGAGAGCATCTCGGACACCGTGTTCACGGATGTGGTGCAGGTGGGTGGTAGGCGTGGCGGGGGCAGTGATGCTTCACGCTGGGGGTGCTGCCTGGGTCTCTGTCTCTGATACAGCTGTAAGAAAGGATCAAGGGACCCAGCTGATCAAGCTCTACTGGTTTATTGATTAAACTGTAGAGCAGTGAACATGAGCTAGTGTTCTCTGTTGCCAGTCCCAAGGAACAACATGGCCTGCTTAGCTAGGAGATGGAGGCAGTTCAGCACACACTGTAGCATGCCCATCATTATATCCCATTTGGGAGAATCTTCCATTCATTAATCCAAAGCTTGGGTTTGTTCCTGTTGATTTCTTACCTCCTTTTCAATGAAACCTTTTGGAAGCTCAGCAAAGCTCAAAGACATCTGTCCCAGACCACCTCTGGTGCGAGTGCTTGCTCATGGGTACTTGGACCTCTTACCCTGCCTGGGGCTCACAGTTAGAACTTAACTCCACTGCAAATCATTCTGGGAGTCCAGGGTGTTGGCTAACAGGCCCCCGGCTTTCGCCCATGGTCATTATGCTGGAGGACAGCTTTGGTAAATTGTATGCGACTGGCAGATGTCACCAGATCCAGATGTATTTCAGTGGGTTGATAGGAATGCCTCCTGGCCCTCGCTCCCAGGGTCAGTGCATCCTCCAGTCTCTCTGAATAGGGCTAGGAGAATTGAAATCATCTATTTCCTGTGGACAAGCCTTGTTCCTTTGTATTGCATGGCAGGGACTTGAGCTCATGAAAGAGACTGGACAGTGCTCAGGGTGGGTGGAGATGCCGCAGAAGACCAAGATGGGGGTGTTAATAGCGGCCTTCAACTCCCTGACAGGTGGTTCCAAAAATGAAGCTGGACTGTCCCCGGTGGTGGCAGATGACAGAACAAGGGGCAATGGGCTCAGGTTGCATCAAGGGAAATTTAGATTAGATATTAGGGAAAACTTCCTTATCAAGCAGCTAGTGAAGCAGTGGAACAGGTTACCAGAGAAGTGGCAGAGTGTCCATCCTTGGAGGTTTTGAAGACCCAGGTAGACAGAGCCTTGGCTGGGATAATGTAGTTGGGGCTGGTCCTGCTTTGAGCTGTGGGTTGCACTAGATGTGACTTCCTGAGGTCCTTTGCAGCCCTCATGTTCTATGGTCCTATGCAGTGCATAGGTTTGAGGGAGCCTCTGCCCTATTTCAGGGCTGCAGACTAAGAGTTGCCTCGATTTAAGGGTTGTTCCAAAGAGCATCATTTACCTGTGACGACCTTCTACTCCCAATACTCTCTGGTGCCAGCTGCCCCATAATGCTGGGGTGCAGCAGCAGTTAAATAAGCCTTCACAAAGCTGTGGTTCCCCCCTTGGCTGGTGAAGGTAGCAAAGCACAAAAGCCATGTTAATCTGGGGCTCTCAGAGCGATGCAGGAAGCTGTGGGGGGCCAAAGGTTTGGCTGCCAAAGAAAGCCAGTCTGGCGCGCACACTGGTTGTCTTAATTGCAAAACACGCACCAGAAAGGGGTGTCTGCCTGTGTTCTTGGCTGCAGACCCTGCCTGGCCCGGGAGGTCTCACCCCTGGCTTTGTCCCCTTGTCTGGGCAGCGGGGGTGCTCTTTGAACTGATTAGATGTGCCTATTATTGGTCGCATCTGGAAACTTCCTGGTGTGTTTCTGCAAAAGATTGATCCCTCTTTATTCAGACTGCTCACAGCTGTGCTAGGTGCCCTGCAGACAATGAAACAGCCTGGTTGTCTGGGAGAGCTCACACTCCAGCAAGGCGGGTTACAGACAAGGCAGGGTGAATCGTTGTTTTTTTTTAAACGGTCATGTTAGAGCCCTACTGAGTCCATACTTTGCCATTTTGTGTGTATCCAGCCATCAGGGCTTTGACTGACTGGTGTGGTGATTAATCATTCTCTGCGCCTTCTAATTATTCCTGCATGAGGCATTGTTCTCCCCAGTGCTTCCCCAGTGGTTGTGGCACTTAGCCCTTGCCCTTTCTCTTGCTGCCTCTTTAATATTTCAAACCTCAGGCCTTCCCCAGGGTGTTTGCTGGAACCCTAACACCTGTGCCTGCCAGCCCCCCCAATCCCCTTCCCACCTCCTCCCTCCTCCCCCTGCACAGACCTCTTGCCACCTGCATGGGCTGAGAGCTTGCTAGGGGCAGGGCAGCCCATGTCGGGAGGGAATCAGTGTGCCCCTGCCCCCGGGCCTTTTCCTAGGCTGCTCCCTGCAAACCCAGCAGGGGGCTGAGAGCTTGTTAATGAATGTAATGAGCTGAATTTAATAGCCTAATCCTCCAGGGTTGTGAAGGGCTGCAGTGGAGAGAGGGAACCTGGCCTCTGCAAGCCTCTGCAGTAGCCAGGCCACAGTTGGGCTTATCGCCCAGTCTGTCAGCATGTTCATCACTGAAGGGTTTCCAGAGAAGCTGTGTGCTAGCCCGTGTGTGACCAGGCCGGGGAGGGGAGGGGGTTGGTTAGTGTTGTATTTTCAGTATCTGGTTTCAGACGTATCCATTTTCTGCCTTAATTGCAAAAGACAGCGGGAGCTGGGGCTGGCTGGCTTGGCTGCTGCTGCCTTGCGTACCTGCTGCTGAAGGCCAGCTCTTTGTGTTGGTACATACAATGCTCAGACAGTTGGGGAGTGATGTTGCTGAGGCGCTTTGGGTAGCAGAGAACCCACTTGGATTTCCAGAAATGCTGCCCGTGCTGAAAACTGCGCTCGGACACTCCAGCTTCCTTGTGCCACCACGTGAGCTTGGAAAGACATTAGCCTCAGCCCATGCCAACCCCGTGCTGCGCTGTAGCACTTTGGCACAGGAGCTGCCCTTTTCTGCTTGTGGCCAGCACTGAGTGGTTCCTCAGCGCCAGACGTAATTCAGAGCTCTGTGTGCCCGGTAGATACAGCACTGCTTCTGGCTTCTGTAGCAGTGCCCTGTGGGCATGTCTGCAGAGCGATGCTTTGGGGTATAGATCCCCTAGACCAGAATCAGGATGGCTTCACTGGCTGAGAGCCCTGTTCTCTCTGCAGGGCAAGTCAGTCTAGTTGGAGCATTGTGCTGATGTGCCCGTCCTGGTCCCCAAGTGAGCTCGGGGCGCTCTGTGCAGCTCTGCGTTGTGCCGTGCCAACATGCCCTGCATCTCCAGTAATGTGCAAGGGGCATTGCAAGAGGAGACTTGACGACGCCTTGCCCTGAGGAGAGGGGCACAGGACCTGCATGTTTCTGGCTGGACTGACGTGACTTGTGTTTCTCTCCCTTCCCTCCCTCTGGCAGGTGGTGCAGTTCGTGGCTGTGACGCTGCAGCGGGCATGTGCAAGCCTTGCCCAGGATTCTGCGGGTGCTGTGGAGGCGCAGACGCTGAGCATGGCGATGGGGTTGGTGGCTGCCATGTTGGGTGGGGCCATGCAGGTAAGCCAGATGCAGCAGGCCATGTCTATGCCACCTGCGCATGTGAAGGGGCTCAGGGCTCCTGTCAGCAGCAGTGCAGGCTGTTCTGAACAGGTGAAGAGGCAGTGCTAGAATTCCTGGAACTGGCCCTTCGCCCAGAGTCGGATCACACTGACGTATTGGAGATGCTAGAGACCTGTAGTGCCTACGCCTTGCTGCTTGTTCTGCACCAGTGGGAAGACACCTCTTCCCTTGGCTGGGAAGGCTTTAAGCCTATGGTCTGGGTACCAAGATGCTTCTGTTCTTCCCACGTCTTCTCTTTTTTTTTTTTTGGAGACATGACATGATAGTGATTCATGCTGGTGTGTTGGCCAGCCCGTCCTGCTGTGTCACAGTGGCCAGGGATGAATTTCCTTGCTGCACTCTAGCCAAGAGACCTTGTGATTTCAGTAGTGAGCGCAATTGGTTGTCAAGAAGCATTTATGTCTGTCCTGGAGGAGCTTTCAGCCTGCAAGTTGGTCTTGGAGCTACTTGTATCTTGGCTTTGTTCCTGAGCCTCTTCCTTCTTCATAGGACCCAAGGTCCTACTGTAACACAGGGTCTAGTAACTGCACAGTAAGCCAGGTTATAGGCTTGGACAAGAAGCAGCTTGGCTGCAAACATAAATTCCAAGAGCAGCACTTGTTGTTTGGATCTGTTCTGTGCAGACTGTGAAAGGAAAGGGAAAAAGAGCTTGATGACTTACGATGAACTGTGGGAGCTCTGACTCTGGGGAGGGGCAAAAAAATATCCTCCCTGGCGACACATTTCTAGTTCTACAAATAGTTGAAGCTATTTTGTGCATCTTGTAGGGCATTCTGGTAATGTGTGGCTGATTGTGGGATGTGTGTGGTGTCCACAACATCCTGGAGAAGGTGGTTTCTAAAGGAGAGAGTGAGCAAGGAACTGTTATTCACCTAGGCCCAGAGTACAGGCACCCACTGAGCTCCTCAGGAGACAGGCTTAAATCAAAAAAGGGACAATACTTTTTTACATGGCACATAGTAAAATTGCCACAGGAGATTATAGAGGCAGAGAGTATAACTGGGGTCAAAAAGGGATTGGGTAGATTCATGGCATACATGACCACTGTGAGCTATTGAATACAAAAATTGGGCATCTCCTTTAACATCCCTGAACCAATGATGGTTGGGGCCAGAGAGGGTCTGACAAGGGATAGGTCACATGAGACCTGTCCTGTTCATATCATCTCCTGCTAAAACATCTATTACTGCCGCTGTCAGAGACCGCATCCTGAGCATAGGCCTAGGAAACGAGCCTGTGCCCAGCCAAGTGCTTGCAAGTCAGGAAGTGGCAGCTCAAGTCTTCTGTGCGACCCTGGCTGTACCTTGCTGCCCAGATGTGGTGAGCCCATGCCTGATCTGTGCTCTTCCTCAGATGCAAACTGCTCCATGTTTCTAGCTTTGACCCACCTGTGGGACATCTTGTAAGGACAATGCCATGTTCTTTGTGCACCAGATGGTGCTGCAAAGCCACGTGCATGAAATGTAGGCAGTAAACAGCGCTCCTGCAACATGCTGTGTATCACGTGTGTTGGAGGCTGAGGGGGCACGGTGCTGTTGGTCAGCCAGGTTTTCAGCTCAGTTCCTTTTCCAGTTTTGCCTCATTTCCCTACATTGCACCCAACTCATCCAGCTGCCCGTGAACGAAAGAAATTCACTGTAGCTATTTGCAGGTTAAATGACTAGGAATAGCAGGAGAAAAGTCCTTTATCTTCGCAAACCAGCCAAAACATGCTAGTGTTTTGCAAGTCTTAAAGAATGAAAGAAACCTGCATGGGTCTTAGGTGTTTAAAGCAGGAGAAAACTTGTTTGAGGCTGCCCCTGGTCAGGAGTAGCCTATGATGGGCTCATTAACGACCTTGTCCTGAGGACCCAGTGCACAAAGGGGAGGATAAGCCCCTTCTCCACCCCCTGCAGAACCTCATCAGTGTAGGTGTGAGTGGGGCTTTGGGTGTGACGGGTGAGTTTTCACTTGGGATGTAGGGTTCAAGGACTGCCAGATGTGGGGCTGGGAAGGAATTTTGCCCAGGGCTGACAGGCAGGGCTTCACCTTCCTCTGACCCAGTGCTGGGAATGTCCCATTAGGATAAGGTGGGCGGCTCGCACATGATTGGCTTTTGTTCTCTACGCTGTAAAACTTGCCTGCCATGAAAGTCCCAGCAAGAATGGACTCTTCCCCTTCCTCAGCCTGACTCCTGCCCCTGGCAAGGCTTGCCCCTGGCTGTAGTGTGCTTTGCCTTTTCCCCCCTTTGGGCCTGACATGGAGATCCCAGCCAAGCAATTGAGCCAGGACCTTGAAAGCTGTTCCACTCTTGTGCATCTTTTTAATAGCCCCACTCCTGAATGAGACCTGAGTCTCATTAGCAATTGTTAATGGAACCAGCTTAACTTGTCCAGGTCTATTGCATGAGAGAGGTTTTGGGGCCAGATGGCAGTTGTCTCTAATGGATCTCCACACCTGGCCATCTTGGTTTGAATTACTAAGTGTTTTGCATAATTGTGCACAAACAGCCTCAGGCTGTAGGGCCAAGTCCTTGCTTTCCCGGGTCTCTGAAGTGGAGGTGGGGTAAGAGCTCTCATCCTCCTCAGCTGCTGACAGATGCAGGACACTGGGACAGGTTGCTGCAGCATCTGATGGAATTTTTGTCCGAGAAGATAAATTACAGAGACGGTCTTGAGTAGCTCAGATGTGTCAGTTAACACCCCCTCCCACTGTGCCCCAACAAAACCGTGTGTGCCCATGACAATGGGGAGGTCTCAGTTTTTGTGCTGTGCCTGCTGGAGCTGTGTCGGAGCTGGGCTGTCATGGTCGAGGCTGCTGTCAAAGTGTATGGGAACAAACTGAAAACATCGCTTTATCCTCTGCCCCCCTCCTGCCTTCCTGCCCTCTGGAAATTTGGGATGAGCATGCATCAAATGGGAAAGCTTGGTGGTACCACAGAGTGAGCTGCTTCGCCAGTGCTGGAGAGAGCTGTTGGAGTCCCGGCTGTTAGCACTGCCCCCCTCACCCCATCCTAGCTACCCATTGGCCTCCCTGGGGAGTTGTGATCTTGCAATGGCAGGAGAGCATCCTGGGTGTGCAGCACAGGGGTCCTAGCTGTTGCTCACCGTGGTGTTGGATAGGCCTTGAAGCTACTCTGTAGGTCGGTCTTTTAAGCCGGAGTCCTGGATAGTGTTTCTCTATTAAGATGGGCCTAAAACGGTCTGCATCAGTGATGCCGGATAGGAGACCTGCTTGTCAGCTGCTGGGGCGTGGAGTCGCAGGGTGCTGGGCAGCCGCACTTCCTTTCCTGAGGAGCAGCAGGTGGTATCTTGGCCCTTACAGAGATACCAGAACGGAGGTTATCACATTTAGGCTGGTCAGACAGACCACCTCTCATTGATGCAGGCGCTTGTGTCTCCTGGGAGTCCAGGCTGGTGGAGGGGCTGGGCTGAGTGTTCCCGATGGGAGCTGAGAAGTGATCCTTTGGGGTTTGCAGAAGCCCTGGCCTGCTTTTCCCTCCCCACTCCCCTGCCCTAGATCTGCTCCCTACTGGTTTCCTCCAGGCTCTGCACTGCATTGAATCAAGACAACTACTGCTCAGTTCATTTTCTGTGATATCCTAAACCAGTGGTTTTCAACTTTTTAAATTTGCGGACCCCTAAAAAATGTTGAATGGAGGTGTGGACCCATTTGAATGGTAAGTATGGGTGTTCATATACCTTTGAGTGATTGCAGTCATCTTTCCCAGACCCCTTAGATGTAGTCTGTGCGCCCTCAGGGGTCTGCAGACCACAGATTGAAAACCATTGATCTAGACAATTTGCCTTCCCCTCCCCAACGCAGCATCTTCCCTGGGCGCTGAGGCTCTGGCAATGGCTCTGTTGAGGCATTGGCCCCAAGTGAGAAATCTGCTGTAATTGTCATGTTTGTTGGCTAATAACCCAGCGCTTTGCTCTGTTTTTCACTCGTTAAATAACACTTACAGCCTAGCATGAAGTGCCTCATTTTCCAGCTCATGTTCATCCCCAGATGATCTTTTCAGGGGAAGTTGACCTGGGCTCTGTGTTAGATAATGACCTTGTGATTGGTCTTGCTGCCAGCTGTGGGGAAGGTTGGCTTCCCATGGATGCTGAAGTCCAGGGCATCCTTTCTCCTGCCTGATGACACAGGAGCTCTTGGCCCCTCTCTTTTTGTGTGGAGGCATTGGGCAGGTTGAACCAGCAGCTGCTCCCCTGTTGCAGCCAGAAAAACATGAACCAGAGATTGACTTGAGCCCGAGCCTCAAGTGCAACAGATTCCCATGTCCCATCCCCATTCCTCCCCCACTTATGGGAGCATGCTGCCCATCTGCGCATTGCCATCTGTGCTCAGGGAACCTGGCCCTCATCATGCCGCTCCTCAGTTAGCGGATGGGCCTTGCAGCATGCTCTGTGCAGTCGCATGTGCAGGTGTCAAGATGCCTGACTTGGGAACAGCTGTGTGTGCAGCTGGACTTGCCTAGCTGGTCATGAAATCTCCCATCCTGTGGCTTGTGCAGGTCATGTGTGCTCTTCATATGTGCTGTACTGAGAGCCAGGCCCACGTGGAGCCCAGGAAGGGCGTCCCTGTACTTTGCAGAGCTTGTGCTGGGCAGCTGGGCTGAGCTGGCGGCATGCAGGTTGCAGAGGACTCTGGCGAGACCGTGGCAATGGCAGCTTTCAGCAGATGTGAGCTGCCATCTCGCACAGCCTGACCAGAGGAACGCCCATGCAGGATGCGCTCTGGGTCCCCTCCAGCCATGTTACCCAGCAGGGGTGCTAGGGAGCTGTGAAAGGCCATAGTCCCACCACACCCGGTGCTCGCACCTGCCAGCTCCGGGCATGTTGTTGTCTCCGCCATCAGTGCTGCATGCTTACCAGAGCGATGGTTTCCTAAGAGGTCCTGCTCCCTCATACAGCGCATCCCAGCACTCCCTCCCTCCCTCTGTGCGCCGCGGCCCAGGGGGATGTTCTTGGGAGCGCTCTCAGCCAGGGCGTGCATGTCTGGGTCTGAAGCCGTGCCAGTGCTCTTCTGCCTTCTCTTTTCCAGCTCAGGTCGAGCGACTTTGCTGTCCTGCAGCAGCTGGTGCCCCTTCTGGAGCAGGTCTCCTGTATCCACCCTGAGCCGGTCATCCAGGAGCTCGCTGCTGACCTGCGCATCACAATCTGCACTCACGGAGCCTTCTCCACCCACACGCTCGGTGCGGCTGCCCAGAGCGCCCTGGGGAAGAAGCCAGGACTGAGCAGGATGAGAGAAGCGACCTGCACAGGCCTTGCAGAAAGCCCTGATGGCCAAACAGCTGGGACTAGCACCGGGCAGCCATGCAGCAGTCCAGATCCTAGCCACGCACGCAGCAGCATGTCTGCTACCCCCAGTCCCAAAGAGCAGACCAAGGAATGCAGTTTGGGGGGAGAGCGTCCTGCTGAGAGCCCTGGGGCAGGCCACAGCACCCGTGGACAGACCCCACAACAGCTGCAGGAGCTCCTTTTTGCCGCCTATGACCCTGATGTCCCAGCACGGGCAGCTGCCCTGCGGAGCCTGTCCCGCCTCATAGCACAGAGGGATCCAGAGACCCTTAAGATACAGGAGAAACTCCTCCAGGTAGTCAGCACTCCCTCCAGGGCTTGCTTATAGGTGGTGTGCAAGACACGTGGTCCTGCCCTGGCTCTCCCTAGTCTCACACTGTCTTCACACTTATAACATGACAACACCTGTGGGGTCATGCAGCTACTAGGGGACTCCCTTCCCCACCCCCCCTGCAGTCTATGAGCACGAGACACACTGATTTCCTCCCCCCTCCCCTTGCACAAAGCTAACATGCCTGGTCACTGACTTGTCCCAGGCAGCTGAGGTCCCTTGTGCATTCTGGAGCATTGGGCTGCTCTTGCCTTCCTCGCAGCAGTGTTACCTGTGAGCATGGCAGCAAGGACTGAGGCCTCAGACCTTTAGCCTATGCCATGTGCAGGCTGTGATGCTGAGAGACGTGCTGTAGAATTGGTCCTCTGACAGCTCAGTGTCCTCTGTGGGCTGCGAGGTCTGAAGCCTCCTTACAAGGATGTCCACTGGCAGAAGCCTCCTCCGATGTGCTTGTCCATCATTGCTGGCTGCAGTGGCATGTGCTGGGCATGGGATGCAGTGGACAGCTGCCTGGCCACAGGGTTCAGAATGCCAGAGCCCCTCTTGCAACGTCCTGTAAACTCCCAGCCTGCCACCATGGCAGAGGGGAAAGATGCCTCCCCTCTGCTGGAAGCTGCAGCTACCTCCGAGGTGCTGAAGGTCTAAACTCTGCTGCCTGCCTCCCCCATGAAGTTGCCCCACTGCTGCCAGTACCTGCAGCTGCCACAGGTTTTGCAGTTGGCTGCAGGAAGTGGGACCAAGCAGGGTGAAGGAGGCACAGCTTGCACAGTCCTGCTGACCACTGTGGGCACAAGGGCTCCCGGGCTTCCCTTGGGCAGGTGGGCTAGGGGCAGCTCAGGAAGGGGAGGGAGGCATGCTGCCAGCAGGCAGGACTGGGACTCTGCTGAGGCTGTGCCGCGGAGTTCACTGGGGCACGTTGTTTTTTCAGGTTTTCCTGGAGAACATGGAGCACGAGGATGCCTTCGTGTACCTCTCTGCCATCCAAGGTGAGTGCAGGGCCTGGCCTGTGTTTTGTCTTCTTGATTCCCTTAGGGGCTGCCAGTTGCGTGCATCCATCCCAGTGGCTCCTGAGCTGACGTGTGTTCCATTACCGTGGTGCAATGCCAGTGTTCGGGGAGGAGGTGGGAGAACCAAGCCCTTCTGGGGTCTCACCCCAGCTGTGCTCCTTTCTCACTCTGTAGCCAGGGATAAGCCCCTTCAACTCTGTGCCTGTCTCCCCCTCCTATAGCTGGGCTTTACCCATGGGAGTTGGTATCTCAGCAGCACCTTCCCAGAGAAAGCTGCTGTGACCTGCAAGGGTGCACCTTTCTCTTCTGGAGTAATGCAGAAGGGAATGGCCATAGGCCTGCATAGGCTGCAAACCATGAACGGCTACTTGGGACCAGAGAAGGAACAGTCTTTTGCCCCTGGTGCCCTTGCAGTGAGCAGCTTTGGAGGACCTCCTCGTGACCTGCACATAGAGCAGCTGGTGCAAATGTAACTGGGTTCATCTGGCTTCTGGCAGCCATCAGAGGGAAGCATCAGACTCCACAGTGTTCTCAGATAGCCGTTCTGCAAGGTTGTTCTCCCCCAGGCAGTGGTCAGGTTCCCTCCTGCTGCTCAGAACAGGCCCCATGTGAATGTGCGCTCTAGCAGGAGCGTCTGGGGATGGCTGGTTAACACCTGTATGGGGCAGCAGGGACAGGTGTTAATCCTGCCCGTTCTCAGGTGACAAGGTGAGGAAACTGCGACGTGCTCTTGGCAGAGATGTAGCGGCAGCAAGGTGGCAGGGGTCAAAGCCAGAAAAGCACGTGGTTCCCTCAAGTACTTAAAGCTGTAGAGCAGTAGCTGGAGCTACCCTATCGCACTGCCAGTGGTGGGCTGTGGCCCACTGCGGTGGGGAGAGAAGGATGAGCAGAGACTGTGCAAACTGGGGGTGCAATTTGTTGAGCATGGCACTGTCCGTCACTCCCCTCTTCCACCTGGTCATCTCTTTCTGCTGGTACAGCTAGCTGCAGTAACCGAGAGGGTCACCTGCTGACCACAGGAAGCTAGCCGCTTGCCTCGGTCTCTAGTGACAGCGAGTTATGAACGCTTGGTCTTTGTTCTGTATCTTAGGAGAAGCCGCGATCTCCTGTCTTGCTGCACCTCTCCCCACTCTTGTTCTCATGCTGTTTTGCAAGGAGTTGCCACGTGGCCTGGTGTAATATCGGGGGAGCCATGTTCCCCCAGGTACTGCACAACTTCTCAGCCGGTCCACATGTAGATGGTTTCCACGAGCGTCTCTGGGGATGCTAGGCAGGCACGGTTCTTTGGGTTCTGTAACCCAAAAGGCAAAAACATCCCCAGCTCTCGCTCTGCTTTTGCAGCTTGCCTCTGCCTTCCTGGCCCCAGTGAGTTAAGCTTCCTCTGGTTATCGCCAGGCTTTTGCCCAGCCTACAACAGACCTGCCTCCCTGAGCCACAATGGGAGGTCAAATCACTGTTACTGCCAAGGCATGTGAATGGGTCCTGATGCCACATCCACCAGGAAAGTGCAACTGCTCTACACCTTTGCCCTCCTGTCATGAGTCTGGCCCAGAAAACTCCTTCGCACACCAGGAAAAGTAGTCTGATGTGGGTTTGGGTTCCTTTTGGCAGCCGTGCCCGGCACTCCTGTCTGCCGTGGGAGCTGCATGGTGTCCTGCCAGGGCCAAGCAGGTCAGTCTGGGACTCGCAGTTCCTAGCTCCTGCGCAACACCCAATGTGACTAATGCACACGGTGGCATTGGTCCTGCCTGGGTTTCTGTACAGAGGAGGAAAGCTCCCTCCTGCGAGCTCTACTGGAGGGCAGCTCCCACGGCCGGTTACTTACCATTTGGCTTGTCACACGTTCTGATTCCAACCCACAAAGCACAGGCCTGCTGATCAGCCACTGCACATGCGCTTGTTGGCTTTGCTGACTTGGATTGATGTTCTGCTGCTCAGCACGTGCTGGGGATTTAATGTGCTCTCTTGCCCTCCTGTCCTTCCTGGGGAAGTCAGAGGCAAGCAGCAGTGGGGCAATCCCTTGGAAAGCAGACTTGCTGCTGGTGAAATGCAGGTGCCAGGCCCCTCGGCCTGTAGTTCAAATCCACATGGCTTTGCTTGCTCAGGTCCTAGGGGATGGCATGGCCCCAGAGCCAGTGTTTCATCTTTTCCACTTGTCTAGTTGAGAGCTTGACCTAGAGAGCTGCCCTGCCATGAACGCACATGTTGAGATCCCACAGATACTGGCTGCAATGAAAATCACTGTTCCTTCTGCCAAGTGGGCAGCATGGCTGCTGTGTGGCATGCCATGGGGCTTCTCCATCACAGCGAGGGCAAGGGGTACAGGTCGCAGGGGCCAAAGACCCCTGAGCTATGTCAGCACAGGCAGCAGAATAGTGACAAAGTAGGGTGCAGGCTGCTGCGTGCCTTGGTAGATCTACAGGGCAGAGGGAACCAAGCCTGCTCTGGCCACACGGGCCATGGGACTTGGAAGCAGTTTAGCCACATCCCTGTGATAGTCTGGCTGCATTGGCAGGCCCTGTGTGGTAAACAGGGTGCAGCGATATGCTGCACTAGTGTGATCGCACTGTCCCTGCATCTGCAGCAGGGCCACGCAAGGCTAGTTTGGTACCTCCTGCTGGTGGTGCGTAGCCTCTGGTAGGTGAGGCCTGGTGCTTGCAGCTGGCTCGGGGGTTCGGTGGAGATGCACCCATACAAATAGCAGCCCAGATCACTCCTTCGACAGAACTGCTGGTCATGCAAAGGCTTGTCCAAAATTCCTTCTAAGCCAGGAGGTCCTTGCGCTAGGAAACACTTCCCGCTGCCAGTGCCTGGGAAACCCAGAGTAGCTGGAATGAAGCAGGCTTCTTTCCCTCCTTCAAAAAGGAAAGCTCTTTCCGACTAACCAGCTGCAAGCTGTGCAGACATGTTTTACTGACAGTGCACACAGAGCCTGCAAGACTGGCACTTGCTGCTTCCTAAGAAAAGCTGTAATCTGGCAATAGTCCTATTGTGTGTGACCCGTTTCTTATCTCAGCCCTAGCTTCTCATGCAGTGCTGCCAGGTGCTTTCAAAAGGTGGCTCTGTTTATTGGCTGAGCAAGTTGTGTATGCAACTGAAATCATTCATCTAATAAGGACCTGGAAGCCTTTGCCCGGCACTTAGGATTTAGGGTGGCATTTAGGATTTAGAGGACAAAGCCTTGTGGATGAACCCTGGACTGAGACCATACAGCTTCCCCCAGCAGGTGCTTGGTTGTGGCTGGTTGTGTGAGAGCCAAGGCAAGGTGCTGTCAACTTCTAGAGCCAGCAGCATCACAGGTGTACAGTGCCCCTCCTTTCCCTCTCGTTATCACTTCATTGCCAGGCCCTGACCGGAAGGGGTCTTGCCCATCTAGCGAGCCTCCTGCCAGCCGTTGATTTGGTGGAAGGCTGGATTGGTACAATCCTGTCTTTTAAGTCTCAGCCAGCTTTGCAGGTTGCTCATCTCCACCACGCTCTCTTCACCTTTCCTATGATCACAGCAGAGGTGAACAAAAGAAAGCAGCAGCTATCTGCTAGACTGGTATTTCCTCCTTGTGGCTTCAGAGTATGGGAAACATTGTGAGCCACTAGTGAGTTTCCCAGAGCCCCCTTCCCTCTCTTCCTCTGTTCCTTTTCATAACCACATGGCTGGGGTGAAGGAGAGAATCCAAGGGGTAAGCAAAGACCGTTTAATTATCCCAGAGCTGTCCTCTGGTGGGACTGGCCACGTGAACTCAAGGATGGCCATGGAGCAGCAGGCCATTGAGAGCAAGGAGCAGAGAAGGAAGGGGAGCAAAGTCAAGGAACAGCCGTGGTCCAGTGGTGCCAAATACAAAATACAGGGGTTGCTGAATACAACAGTTGGGTCCTAAACAAAAGAAGGATCAGCAGCAGCTGGAGGTCATCCCTACAAAGAGGCCAGGTTTTCCCATGATGGCACAGTTGGGAATGTCATTCCAGAGTATCCAGGGACTGGCGTTTTGGCCCAGGGACCTTCCTTGAAGAGGGGATTAATTGTCTCCACCGAATGGATTCGGCGCCTCTTGGCAGGTGCTCTTGCACACTCATCATATCTTGTCCTTTCCAAATTGCAACGGACCCTCACCCATACATCCAGCAACTTGGGGCCTCTCTTGAGGGTAACATGTACCATGGAAGGTGCCGTATCTCATCATGCAACGCGATGTTTCTGTGGGCAGGTCCACATGTAAACGTTTTGCTGGGAATTAGGAATAGGGAAATACGTGTGTTCTAGCCAGTGCACGGTGCTGACAAAGCCCAGGCCAGGCACTGCTTATACCTGCAGTGGTCTCTGTAGCAACTTGAAATGCCTAGAAGTCTGCCCTTCTGCCTCTGGCACTTGGTCTGAGTTGCTAAACACAGACGCCTCGTCCTGCTGCACTGGTTGAAGCTAGCATGCATATCCGGGCTGTTCTGGTACTCGGGTGTTAGTTCTACCTCTGAACCCGGCACTCTGTGTACATGGCAGGGGCATTCCTGTGTATCACGGGCTTTTGGGGTCAGGCAGCATATACTTTGGGAAGGGACTGTCCTCGTGCAAGGGGCCAGGTTCTTGGAGCACCGAGCAAGGCATTGCTTAGACCATGCATAAGACCCGAGGAGGAAAATACTCTGAGGTGCTTTGGGTTAGGGTTCAAGGCAGAAGAGGGGAAAGGGACCTATTGGTGGGAGTCTACTATAGACTCCCTACCCAAGCAGAGGAGCTTGACCAGGAATTCTTGGGTCAGCTCACTGAGGTAGTAAAAGCTAGGGATGTGGTAGTCATGGGGGAGCTGAATTTCCCAGACATCTGCTGGGAAGAGCAGTCGGCCAGGTCCGAGCGCG
>NW_017728998.1:2067650-2089961 GCF_001723915.1 Gavialis gangeticus | reverse complement strand
CACGGTCAGGGCGGCTAGGGTCTGGAACCAGCTTCCAAGTGAGGTGGTGCAGGCTCCCACCCTGGGGGTTTTTAAGAGGAGATTGGGTGACCACCTTACTGGGGTCGTTTGACCGCAGTGCTCTTCCTGCCATGGCAGGGGGTCGGACTAGATGATCTGCTCAGGTCCCTTCCAACCCTAGAAACTATGAAACTATAAAATCCCTGCAGAGCATGCGACTGGTTACTCCGTGTCTCAGCCCCCTCTGCAGTGCAGCAGAAATCCTAGATGAAGCAGCGCGGGGTGGATGAGCTGTGCCCTGGAGCATGTTAGCTCATGGCTGAGCCTGAGCTGATGAGAGCCCCAAGCCCCAGCTTGTATCCAGTCCCTCCTGCTGGCTGGGTGAGGGGAAGGAGACGGAGGAAATCCAGCAAAGGCTGCTTTGTCTTGATTGATGCAATCGAACAAGCAGCCTTCAAAACCAGCTGGAAAATGAGGTTATCAATATGCCTTCCCCTCTCTGCCTGCATGGTCTTGAGCGCAGTGAGGTTCTCCTTGCCCTGCAGGTGAAATGCAAGCGTCTGCTTAAATAGTCTCCCAGTGATTAATGTGCAGTGTGCAGCTGCTCGCCCAGTTGGCAGCCCAGGTACGGCTCTGATTAACCCTGACGCAGGGCTGAGTCACTGGCTGTGTACAGAAGCCCACGCTGGCTAAATTAGGCAGTAGTGGCTGTGGAGCCCTGGGATTGCCCGCGAGAGGCGGGGCAAGAGGAAGCAATAGGCACTTGACAGGGTTCCCTGCTTTCCTTGAGGGCCACTTGCTGCTCCTGAGGCTGAACTGTCATGCCAGTGTGCATCCTGGTGCTGGAACCAGAGCTGTGGTCACTGTTAAATGGAGCAAGCCCGCTGCCCCCCTTGGAGCGATGGGGTGGGAGAAGCTGTTTGGCAGTGCTCTGCTGCGTGGTGGGTGGGAGGTAACTGCAGCCAGTGCGCGAGCCCCTGACCGTGGTCGAAGGGAGAGGGCTGCAACTTTAAGAGACCGGGTAGGGAGCTGGATGTACCTTTCTCTGCCTTCCCCACTGACTCGGTGCCTGGCAAAGCCAGGGACTCTTTCCATTGCTGTGCAGTTTTCCCTGACGGGTTTTATGACACTGGTATTTCCAGCCAGAAGTAAGTTTGCAGGCCCGAGAGCTGCAGATCCTGGACAGGCTGGCAGTGCAGGCCCTACCCTGGCTCCCAGGACTCTGCTGTGGTTGTGATGCTCTTTTTTTCCATCTGTCTTGGAGCGTCCTGACCCCCTGCTCCTCAGCACCGCTGTGTCCTCCAATGTTCAGATCAATCCAAGAGCGAGCGCGCGCCTTTTGGGGGCCATCCTTTGCTGCCCTCCAGTTCTCTGCTACGTCAGGCCTCCAATGTAATTCCCCCTGAGGAGCCCTCCTGGCCCCTTCTTGCAATTTTTTTTAAAGCCACTTCTCTGCGTCTGCCTGACCCTCCTGCTGACTGCAACCAGGACTTACAAACCAGAGTGATCTGCTGTAGCCTGTGCTCCAGAGCTTGGTTCTCTGATTCAAACAGCTGACGAGAGCTGGATGCATTTGACAGTTCCCAGGCCCTGCCTGCAGTAGGGTGCCTGTGTTCAGATGGGCTCTGAGCCGCTGCCCGCCTCAGATTGCAGCAGAGACCTTACAGACGACCAGCAGCTACGTCTGAGCTGCCTTTGCCTGAACACAGTGATTTGAGTCTGCACCCAACCTGCATTTCTCCCCACGAGTGTCTTGCACCGTGTGATGCCTGGCTTACTAAGTAGGTGCTAAGTCAATGGGTATTAACCAGTGCTAATTAGTGGACACCTGCTGCCAACTGTTAATTAATGCATCTTCCAAACTGGCGTCCAAGTTGCTAGCCTGCTAGCTCCCCTTGGCGTCTCGGCTCAGTGCAGGGATGCGAGCAGAGCTGTACGATGTGCTCATAACCAGGCGGGGTACGAGCCTCTGCCTCAGTCTAGAAATTAAGCTCATAGTCGGAGGGAAATCTCAGCAGCTATAGTCACACGGGCAGCACAGAGGGGCATAAGGCCCCGGGCCAGTGAGAGGTGCAAAGGACACAGCCTATTCCATGCATCAGCAGGTAGCTCAGCCAGGCACAATACAGCCCTGGCCACCGCACCTCCGGGGGGAAGAGGAGGGGGATCCCAGCGGGCAGGGGGAGCCGCAGCTGTCTCTGTCTCGCGGAGTCTAGGCAGGGGCCTGTTTCTGCTGCCAGCCTGGTGGTGTTTGGTGTTTCTTTAAGCCCCGGCCCCTGGAGTGAAATCGCTAGATCTCAGCTTCTAGCCCTGGGTAAGGAGAGCGGTTAAGCCAGCCTTGGGTTTGAGGCTTGGCTGGTGATTTCCGAGCGTGCGGTTGGTGCCTGCAGCTGCCAGGCGGCTCACTACAGCACATCGGCCCAAGGCGGGTCTGAGGTGGGAGCCTCCGGGAGGGACCGAAAAGGGTTGTTGGTTCAGTGTGGCCTGGCACTTGAGTGAGACGGGCTTCTTGGGAGCCTTTGATCCCTGCACTTTTCCCACGATCCCCATGGCGAGGCAAGCTCAACTGAAATGGATCTCGGCTGAATGAAGCTAATCTGTCCCCAGAGCTTTGCAGAGCGCTATTCAGCACAGCTCTCGGCGACACCTCCCCTCGTCCTCCTGCAAAAACCAGGGTTTTCCCCGCCAGCCTCTCCCCCTCCCCCCCCCAAAAGCCTGGCCATGGATGGGGACTTCAGCCCCCTCCCTGCAGGCAGGGCGGCCTTGGTGAGCAGGCCCTGCACCCTAGAGGGGGCGATGCATGTCCCCTTCCCTGGCCACCGGTGAAAGGCTCTGCCAGCTCAGCCCGTAAGACTGCAGCTGCCTGTCGTTTTCCCAGGTTGATACCGATCGCGAGACACCTCCACGCACAGACACAGGCGCACCAGGAGCCGGGGGCTGTCTGGGAGACTGGCAGGCATGCTGATGATGCGGTGAACAAAGGCTATTGATACTCGATGAGCTATCACCTGAGTATGGCTGGGTTTCCCACAGCCTGTCCCTTCCCACCGCAGGCAGTCTTCATTTCCGGATCCCACCCCCCATCTCCTTCTGTGCCCTGGTGCGTGTCTGCGCGGCCCCGCTGCTGCCGTGCAGAGATGCGTGGATGACGGCTATATCCGCCTCAGCCCCTGCATGCGGAGCAGTCTCTCAGCGGCAATTAGTGGGGGAAGGGGAAGCTCCGGTGGGAGCCGTGTTGCTTTATGGCTCTAATCAGTCCCCAGTGGGGTGCCCTTCGCAGTTGCCAGACCTGCTTTCCTGCTCCTCCCACCTGCACTGATTACCCTCTGGGCCGGATGCTCTTAGAGGTTTATTGGCCATGGGAAGGAAGTGGGAGCTGTAGGCTACTGCTGAATGGCAGCCTGTTGCCTCGGGGAGGAACTGACCTTCCTGGTGAAGGGCAGGCCCCTGGGAGGCAGGGGAGGCTCTGAGCAAAGCAACAGTAAACTCAGCTGGGACCTTGGGGCTTTTGTCCTGCAGGCCTGGGATGCTGGGGTCCCTCTGTACGCCAGCCCTGTCTGCAGCCCCTCTCTCTCCTCAGTTACTCTGCCCAGTTCCTCTCCCCCCATGAGCTCTTTATTTTAGATGGATTGCCCTCTGTTCTTCCCTCCAGGTGTTGCCCTCCTGTCCGACATGCATCCAGAGACAGTCCTGCCCAGCCTGCTGGCCCAGTATGGGGGCACGCCACAGGGTACCACAGGGACCCGGACCGTCGAGACCCAGATGAAAATCGGGGAGGTGCTGATGCGAGCAACCCGGGCGCTGGGTGAGTCTGTGACAGGGGTGGTTAATACGTTCGTTCTTCCCCAGCTCCGTGCTAGTGCACTGGTGCCTGCCATAGCAGCAGGTGTGCCCAGCTGAGGGTCGTGGTGGCATGTCCTAACTGAGGCCATCATATGCTGTGCTGCAACCAGGCTTGTGGTGGAGCATCTAGTTGGCGCGCACAAGGTGACTGCCCTTGCACAACGCTGCTCGAACATTGCTCAGATGCACTGGGCACTTTCTGCTCTCGCCCATGTCCACAAGAATAAAACCTGCCTGTTCCTGCAAACCAGGCCCAGGAGCAACCTGGGTCCAGTCTTGTTCCTCCGGTGCGTTAGCAAATGGATCTGTACTGTGTGCAACCCAAAGCCCAGACCCAGTAGACTCATCCCCTTACTCCTTTCCCCCCATCTGCAGGGCAGTACAGGCCTGGCAGCCTGCCCTGAGCCTGTTGGACTTGGAGCCAGGATCTGGAGGCTCTTGTGAGGAGCAGCACCCAGCCAGCTGCCGCCACCTCCAGCTGAGCCCACTTATCGCTGCGGTGGTGGTGTGGTTGCGGGGCTGGGAAGAGAGGGTTGCCCTGGCGTAGCAGGCTGCTGTGCATCTCAGGCCCTGGCACAGTGGACCCCCAGCCTGCCTCAAAGCCTTCACACCTCCTGTCACAGACTGGGCACCAGTCCCATCACTGCACCCACGAGCAGATTGCCTGGCTCTTTAAATAGCTGCTGGCAGGAAGGTTGGCCAACGCTGTGTTGTAACAGAGCTGGTATTTCTCCCCACTGCCTCCCTGTATGCCTCAGCCTGTTGCCCACAACCAAGTCTGAAGGAGAAGCTCTCAGCCAGGGGCGGCCTCGTGGATGGTTGAGGCTCGTCCAAGCTTCGATGTTTCCCTGGGGACAGGAAGGTTTGGGCAGGATGTGCTGTTGTATTTGCCCCACACCTGCCATTCACCTGCAGCCGACCTGTGACTTCGGCAGTTGAGTCACGCAGTTGCTCAAGAGAGCGCAGAGGCAAGAGCCCAGACACCAGACTGGGGATGCTGGTCCTCGTCCCCCGCGAATACCTCAGCTGTGCTTTGAAGGGGGTGTTGGGAGAGGCCTGGACACGCAGGCCTGAGGTCTCACTTGGAGGCAGACGAGGGGGTTCGGGCAGCTGTTATGACACAACTCATTGCGAAGTGCTTCCTCCCCCTCGCAGGCTGGGCTAAATGGATGGAGTCTGTGATGCCTCCATCCAAGGCGGGAAGGGAGCAAGGATCCCTGTGCTTTTTCTGCCTGCTGCGAAGGGGTCTTGGGCTCTGGCTGCTGGACGCAGCAGACCTCCAAGAGCCGTCCTGCAGGGTCAGAGGAGGCGGCAAGAGCAGTGCAAGGGGCCCGTGACTGGGCCTGTTTCCCCTTACAGCTGCTTGCTCGCCCAGGGAAGCTAAAGCCATTCCCTTCGGAGCGCTCCGAAACCCTCTTGGGGGTGCTGGAGCTGGCTGCTATGGGTTTGGGAGAGGTCAGCATTCCCCATTTACCCCGTGGCTGCTGATGCGGGGTGGCTGAGAGTCCTGGTCTCAGGTCTTTGGTGGGCTGAATCATAGCTGGAAGCAGACCCGCACCAAGGTACCCACTAGAAGTGCTGTGTTGTCCCCTGTGCAGACCTGGCCAGAAGTGGAGTCATTTTTTGACAGCAGAATTTGTCACCCCTGAATGCTGCCGCCTGGCCCAGCGGAGCCCTCGGGATGTTGTGATCCGTGTGTGGCATTTACTGCTCCCTAATCCCCTCGCCTGTCTCACGGGGTTGTTCAGGAATTAACCATCTGTCAACAATGTGCCGTAAACCTGTTGCATCGCCTGGTGCTTGCTGGCTCCCTGGGACGGAAGCTGGGAGCGGCTTGTTAGGACACGAGGGCGACTCTGTGCCCGGGGGTTTTGCTTCAAACGGATCCCAGTGCTGCTTGGGCAGCTGCTTGTCTGTGCCAGCTTTGTTTGTGCAGCTAGGAGACTTGGGGCTGGTAGGGGCCAGCGCTGCCTGCTCACTTACGCTTCCCCCTTCCTTCCCGTCGCTGCTGAGCTGAGGCTCATCCCGCAGCGGAAGGCATCCCTCCCCCTTTGTGCCATTGACTTGACTGCGCTCGGGGTTGATTGTACTTATCTCTTTACTAAGTTCCCAGCTGCTCCAGATGTTTGCCCATCTGTGTGTGTTCCCATTTGCCCAGCATCGAGGATGTCTAACCACGCAGCTTGGGGCTGCTGGGAGGGCTGTGAGCGAGGCCGGCATCCTGCTCCAGCTCACACCAGCCTTATCTGCTCTGGGGGGGCTTTTGCACTATTGCCAATGCCCCACAGTGCCCTTGGCTCCAGTGCCCTCGTGGTGCATGTGGAGCTGCCAGCTGCTGCGGACCCATTCGGGCACCACATTGTCTGCTCAGAGCAGTTCTGCCCAGCCTGTGTGCCGTGCTGTGTGGGCAGGCACCCAGCATCTCCCGCCGGCATTTGCCAGGTGGGAACGTGCTCTGCATTTTTCTAGCGGGGTCAGGGTTTCTCTTGGGCAGGGGATCTCTGTAGCCTCGGCTTAGCCATGCGGCTTTCTGGGCATCTTCCTGGTTTAGTAATGTTAGCTCCTGAGTGGATATTATCTGTGCTTGTCTTCAGTACAGGTCCCTTTTGTGGGGCTGGGGAAAATTGTCTTCCACAGGCTGTTGTGAAGAGGCCAGCAATGGCTGTTGGGGCTCAGGGAGCGGCCGTCTCTTCACCAGTGTTCCTCCCCGACACTTTCCTTCAGACGTGGCCGTGCCGATTGCTGTTGGTTGGATTTACTGGGATCTCTGAGCTGCTGCTCCAGCCCCGCACGGTCCTGCCTTGTCTTTTGCCTTCCTCTCTCCACGCCCCGCAGGGAGGCAGAGACCCTCCTTTGCCGTCAGTGTGGGCTCTGCAGACCCTTGGGTGGCCTGGAGTGTTTAACCCTCGGCTTCCCCGCTCCCCCATCAGGCACTTTTTGCTATCGGGTAGGATTACACCTCTTGCGAGTTGGATTCCCTTAAATAGATATTCCAGCCTCTTTCCAAAAAACCACCAGCTGCGGGAAAATTCTTTTGGCTCGGAGACACGAGCTGCAGCTGGCAGAGGGCCCTCTCTTTAAAGATAATCACATAATTACACTCGGAGTGGCAGGGTGGGATATTGCTCCTTTAAAACAAAAATGCATATGTTTTTTCCCCTCCTGCTCTCCCGAGCAAGAGGCCTGGGTTGGAGGTGGCAGCCCCGAGAGCTCAGGACAGAGCACGGGGCTGCGTTCCCGGTAGCAGACAGCAGGAAGGGGGGAGGGTGTTTGGACTGATGCAGGGAGCTGGATGGGAGGTGGGGTCTCCAGGGGGCGGGGGGCCAGGGACCTTGGACGCAAGGGTCTTACCCTTGGGTCCTCGGGGGACTGGGGCCTTAGACAGCCCAGGTACCCAGAGAGCTGCACTCTGTGCTGGGATGCGACCCACATGCCCCCAGCGTTTCTGACCTCTCGGTATGCTCTGCCCCCCCAGCTACTCTGGCTTCAGCTTTAGTGCCTCTGCTGTCCTTTGGGGGGATAGAGCCCCCCCGAGCGAGTCCAAGGGAGCTCTGGTCTGCCTGGCACGTCAGGGCTGCCGAGACAGGGCCAGGAACAAAGCTGGCAGGCCGGCGCTCAGGTCTCTCGGCCCTGTGGCGCACCTCCCCTGCACAATCCTCTGTGCTTTCCCTGTTGGCAGGTCCTGACTCGTCAGAGCATTCACAGAGCCCACATGAAACGAGCCTGCACTTTGTAATTGTTCATCCTTGCGGTGCTCTCACACGCTTTCACCCTGCGCTTCCCAGGCCGCCTTCAGTTGCCCCCTTTATCCACGAATTGGAGCCCTTCCCTCTGCGTGCTCATAGCGCGATGCTCTGATGTCGGTGCTGTCCCCCAGGGCCACCGTGTTGCAGCATGGCTGGCCCTTGAGCAGTGCAGGGGGCTTGAGAGGCTTTTAAGTGAGAGCAATTGCTTGAAAGTAACAGAGCTGGGGCTAGCTGGCTGGGCTGGGTGGGAACTGAGAATAGCCATGAGGAGCCCTGATCAGCATATCGCCCCTGTGCTGTTAGCACCTGGTCAGCCAGCACGGCTGGACACGAGCCTGTGCACAGCAAACTGGCCTGAATTTAGGGCTGGTCTGCCTGGCCCTCCTGCCCTGCCCTGCTGTGCTGTGCAGAACGTGCGCAGCTTGCAGCTGGCTGGGCACAAGCCAGTGCTTGGTAGCGGCTGATCGCCCAGGAGGTCCAGAAGCCCAGCACTAAAGGGCCACAAAGACCGAACTTCTCCCTTTTGTAGCTGCGTTGCAGGGCAGGTCTTGGCAGGCGGCACGTGTGAAGCCTGTTCACACCATGTCTGTCCCGAATCTAAACAGAGGCCCTTGATCACCAGAGATCTGGACTACCCTTCTGTCTGCATAGGAACAGAGGTGGCTGGTAGGAAGCCGAATACAGCAATGGGGACAGAGCCGTGAGCCTTGGCGTGTGCGGGAGGCACAGGAAGGGTTCGGCAGTGGCTGCATTCACAAGTCCCATCAAGACCAGGAGCCTGCTCCAGCACGAAGGCAGTTTAATGCCATGATACGTGCTGGGAGCACACAGTGCGGAGGCAGAAGCCGAGCCACTTATCTCAGCTTCTTGACAGCCCGGGAGAGGTGGGGGCGGGCGGGCTGGGGGGCATCATTCTTTCTCAACGGCTCTTCAGACGGGAAAGACTGAGCTTTGTGGCAGAGGTTGCAGCGGCTCAAGCTCTGGAGTTGGAGCACAGGTGCAGCCAGCTGACCGCTGTGGCAGGAAGTTGTCTAATTGCCCCAAATTTATGGCTGTAATGTTGACCGTAAATGGCTGCTAGACACGAATTACATGTATCGCTGCTGCTGCTTTGTCGTCTCTCTCCAAGACAGGATCCTTTCACCCCCTGCACGGTTCCCACATCTCTGGTAACCGTATGGAGCAAGGTCCTCACATTCTGCATTGCCGGACATGTCCTAGTGGCCTGTTCCAGCCAGTACCTAGCAAACGACTGTACTGGCATCGACTGACTCGTGTCAGGGTCAGTAATGTAGCATCATAGAAGAAAGGAACCGTTTGAAGCAGCCGCTTCCCCACCTGCTGCTGCTGTGGGCAGGCTGGAAGGAGGTGGTCAGGGCAAAGCAAGACTGGGGATATCTTAACGACCCAGCCTTAGACAGTAGCAGAGACCCCGGTAATCCTCCAGCAGCGGGTTGGGTAGCTCAGCCAGCTAGGGAGCGTGGAGCTGGGAAAGCCACTCAGCTGGCCACTGCGAGTTCAACTCTCTGGGAGGGTGGCAGGTCTCCATCTGCCGCTGCTACATGCGTGCCTCTCTGGGCAGGAAGGGGTGCCAGCCTTGGGTTGCGCCCAGCACTGGATAAAGCAGTCGTAGTGGGCCATCCTTCGTGTAGCCGGTGAACAGGGGTCTGGCCCTGGAGCGGCTGGAGACGGGCAGGGGAGGAGGGGAGTCTTGACGAGTCAGCCGCTGCCTGCTCTCCTCGCCCCTTGTGCTGTGGCAGGGCTGGGGGCTTTGCGGGAGAGCCCTGGACAGGTGGCACTGCGGGCATCTCTGCGGCGTGCGGACTTTGCCTCTGGCGAGCGCCTGTTTCCGGCCTTCGCGGCAGCTTCACCGCAAAGCAGCGTTTTCGCGCCTGGCAGGAGACGGTTTCGGGCAAGCCGGGATCTGCCTCCGACTGAAAGGAACAGGGTCTGTGCAACCTGATGCTGCTCGTGGCGGGGGATCAAAGCGGCGACTGAGTCAGGCCTGCTGCTCCCGACTTACCAGTAACCCCATTTCCGCTGGGGCAGCTCTCCCCTTCCTTCTCGGAGGGTTCCTGCGTGATCTGCATCATTCCAGGCCCTTCCCGTCACCAGCGCCCTCGGTCTGCTCCAAGTGTGTCAAGGGAGACGTTTCCTCCTGTTAGTCAGGGATTATTCGCCTGGCTCCCAGAGGGAGGGGTAGCCGCTTCGTTCATTCTCTCACTCATCTGCCGAAAAGGGTGTTAGCAAGACCGCTCCAGTGTCTTGCTAACCTGCCACCCCCTGCACCGGGTCTCGGCACGAGCCCCTGGCTGCTGAGCAGTATGGAGCAGGCTGCAGTTTTACCTCCAGGTGTGTCCCCAGCTGCCCTGCGGATGGGCCTGGAGCTGGTCTCTGTGATGCACGGATGGCTCGGGCCCGAAGTAAAGGCAGCCCCTGCCCCAAGGAGCTGCTATTTTTAGTATAAAGCAAGAGAAGCAAGAGGTCAGAGCAGTGAGGCTGGTCTCCATGCACCAGTGGCCCTAACCACTTCTGTGTAGTCCTGGCAGGAAGGGAGGGTTTGAGAGCAGCTGCCAGGTGAGCAGCAGGGGAGAAAGCCCAGAGGGGCCCCCTGGAAAGTGTAGCGTAAGGGGGAAACCATGTAGGTGCGGATCTGTGCAGTCCCCGGGATGCCTCCAGCCATCTCGTGTACGATATCCCCAGAGCCCCACCGAGGTGAAGTGGCTGAAACCCGTCTGAGGCTGCCAGACCGTGGGCCAGTGGTGCAGAGCTGCGTGGGTTTGTGCTACTGTGCGAGTCCTGAGCCTCTTTGCATTCAGGCGCAGGTGAAACAAAGCAAGCTTGGAAGTGCCTGGGAAAGTGCTTGTCCCTCGCGGGGAAAACACGCCTTGGTACAAGCCATTCAGAGCTGAGAAATGCAGGTTCTTCCTGACCTCGGGCAGTCAGTGGTTGGCTCGGGCTTGGAAATGGAGGGGAGTATCCCTTCTATCAGCATTTATCTTCCCTAATTCAGCGCAAGATATTCTTGTTGCTCACGGAAATGACAAATCCCCTCGCGAATCCTGCCAAGCCCTTCGCTCATGTGCGGCATCTCACTTGGCCTGTTAACTCTGCAGGGAAAGCAGTCCTTTGGGGGCTTTCCATGCCTTTGGCTTAGTGCGTCCCCTTGTTGTGTTACGAGGGGGAGGTAGCAGTGCTGGCCATGCCGCTACGGACAGTCCTTAGCCTGTGCACGTGTCACATCGCTTCTCATCGAGCTCTTCTGTAAACTAAATGATCCTAGCCTGGAAAAAGAAACCCAACCAAATGCCTGCCTAGTGCTTAGTCTGGAAACCAGGCTGTGCAGGATGGACAGCTGCTCCTCTTCACAACACGGCTCCCTCAGCGCCTGCTGGCTGGGGGAGACAGGCCACAGCCCTGCTCCTTCCTGAGGGTCCTTCTGGCAAGAATTTCCCTGAAGCTGGTGAGTTTGCAGAGGCGTTTGGGGTGGATGAGCCGATGCTTCCCGATGCTCCACAGAACAAGCCCTGGCCCAGGTGTGCAGCTCCCCAGCACGCTCAGCAGTTGCACAAGAGCGTGTCCCTTCCCTTCCCCAGCTCTTGGTCCCAGCCCGCATCTCCTGGGTTTTTCTCCTTGGCCTCCTTTAGGATGAGCGGGTTAGCTCCTGGCTTGCTGCAAGGCTCTTTCTGTCCCGCTGCTAATGAGGACAGACCCCCAGATGCTGCTTTATTCGTAGCGCTGGGATGCACGTGTGGGCGGCTGTGCTCTCTGCATGTTAAACCCAGGCGTAAGCCAAGGGCACGTCTGTGCTGTGCCCGTGCCAGAGGGCAGCATGGTGGGGGCTTCCCTGTGTCCTGGCTGTGAGCCTTGTAGAAGGACCCCTTCCTCTCTGAAGAGTTTTCCCTTCTCAGGTGGCTCTTTAGCTCCTGCTGGCGCTGTGTCTCGGAGGTGGGTGGCTCTAGGCCCATTGCCTCCACAAGTGTAGCGGCAGCCCCAGCATCACACGAGGCTGGAAGACCATAGTGTGACTTCCTGGTGAAGGTGCCGGCCACTTGCTGTGACTAGCAAGGGAGGGCTGGGACCCTGTGGGTCCCTTCTTGCCTCGGGACCAGTATCTGCCTCCCACCTTCTGATGGCTGGGTGCTGGAAGAGCCCCAGCCAGGGGCCTGTGCTTCCTCTCAGGGCCATGGTACTTGTGCGCCATCCCCTGGGACTTGAGTTGGAACAAGCAGTGGAGCTCCTCGCTGGCAGTGATCCAGTGTGGGGTTGCCCTGGCTCCACTGAAGCGTACTACTGAGTCATAATCATCCTTTTCCTGCTAAATGCATCGTGTGGGCCAGAGCCCTCAGTCTCTGCTGCTCCTGTCCAAAGCCCTTCAGGCAGCAGCTGCTGGCAGTGCTACTGCAAGAAACCTGGGGTGGAAGCACCTGACGTTTCAGCTCATCCGAAAGCACCAGCTTCATCCCTGCCAGCCTGCAGCAGTGCTGCTGCATGGCGCAGATACCATGGGCCAGCTCTTGGGCCTCGGTTCTGCTCAGAGGGGTGGGCACACCTGTAATATAGTTTCATAGTTATAGTTATAGTTTCATAGTTTCTAGGGTCGGAAGGGACCTGAGTAGATCATCTAGTCCGACCCCCTGCCATGGCACCACGTGCTCTGCTACAAAGAGCCGAAGGCCAGAGTGGGTCATTTGTCCTGGGTGGGCCAGAGGGTGTCCTGAAGTGCTCTTGAGCCCTTGGCCATTCCTTTCCTGCATCTGCTCAGGCCACACGAATGGGGCCCCCAAACAGCGTTCGTGGCAGTGCATAAGCCTTTGGACCTGGCCTCTCCCAGCACAGCCTGCCCAAGGAGGTACCTGTGCTGCCTGGAGCATGGAAGAGGCCAGCAGAGTGCAGGCCCTGTGCCTACAGATTGGGTAACGGCACTCGCAGATAGCTCTTTGTGTGCCAGACGTGCCTCATTAGCTGGCTCACGCCTCTAAACTCACTATTTACACTTGCTAATTAACTGTGCATTCTGCACCACTGAATTGCCTCGACTGTCACAATGCAAATGACAATGAAGTTGTTCCCAGCGAGAGTGCAGTTCCTAGAGGCAAGGATCAGAAGCAGCTGCGCGGGAGAGGCAGCCACAGACAGAAGCCCTCTGCTGTGGGATTGGCAGAACGTGGTCACTGCAGTCAGGGGTATTTGGCTTGCTGTGTACTTGTGGCCCATGGGGTTGGTGCTGGCTGAGGGCTCGGCAGCCCCGTGCACCGAGACCGTACGGCAAGTCACCATTAAGGGCATGTTTGTCATTTGACCAGGGTCTGCACCTGGTTCCCCTGTATTGGATGTAAGAGAAGTTGCTACATCCTGCTGCTCTTAGGAGGTCGTGGCACAGGATACAGGCAGTCTTCAACCATCCCAAAAGGGTTCAGACCCTCTCACCCCTGTGTCAGGGGCAGAACTGTCTGCCAGCTGCACTTCTGCAGTCTCCAGCTCTGGAGAGCCAGGGCTTTGAAAGGCTGCATTAGGACTGGGACTGCTACTCCTACTCGTGAGCTGCGTCTGGCTGCCGTGCTGGATACTGAGCAGACCCGGGGTGGCTCCCTAACCGGCCCCTACTTTCTCTCTTCTGCAGGGGACATGGTGTCCAAGTACAGGGATCCTTTGATTCATGCCTTCCTGAGGGGAGCGCGAGACCCAGACAGCTCCGTGCGGGCCAGCAGTCTGTCCAACATGGGGGAGCTGTGTCAGAGACTCCAGTTCCAGCTGGGCTCCGTGATGCACGAGGTATCGGCCTTCTTCCTCTTTCCACCGTAGTCACCGCTTCAGTTGTACCTGTTGCCGCTGAACAGGGTCTCAGGGGCCCAGGGCGAGAGTCTGAGCACCAGCCTCGTGCCCCAGTGTGGAGACACGGTTGCTGCAGGGGGGAGGCGGAGTGAGTAGCTGCCTTTGGACTGAGTAGCTATTCAGGGCTTTGGGGAGGGGAGGACGCATTGCAGCAGCGAGCTGCTGGCCTGTTTCCTCAGCCCAGGAAGGGGGGAAGCCTGTTCTTGAAGTGTCTGTTGTTCCCAAGCAGTTCTGCCGGCTCTGCCTGTATTCATTTCATGGTAATAGGGCACGGTAAGGCACGTTTCGGACCCGCTGCAGGCACCTCCCCTGGTTCATGCAGTCTCCACCCTCCATGCTGCTGGTAACGAGGAGACGGGGATGCCTGCTGCATCCAAACAGCTGCAGTGCTGCAGTCTGCATTTTGATGCAGTGTGTATTGGAGGCATGAGGGAAGTGAAGCTGCCCAGCCACTCTTCTCCCTTGGAGTCTGAGGCCAGGTTCCTGGGGCATTTCTTTTTCCCCAGCTGGTGGTGTGAGCAGTGAATATGTCACACAGATGCCTGGACTGGGAACACTGTCACTTCCTCAGCCACCAGCTCTGCTTGGGCCCAGAGGACTGGCATGGCTGCAGGTCTACAGCCAGGCCATGCCCTGAATGATGCCCTTCCTGCCCGTCAGCGCTGTGCCTGGAAGGCCTGCAGGCCTCGGGTGTGCTGCACCCCATAAGTAGGAACAAGCTGCTAGACAGCAGCCTTGAAATATGTGTGCAAGGAGCACATTTTTTCCCAGGTTGGGTACCACATGAGCACTGCCACTCCTGGTGTGATCCAGGCTGCTCCATGTGCCTCCCCTCCCAGTGCAGTCTCTAGCTCCCTCCTCCCATATGTTCCTGATCACATGCCTCTAGGCAGGAAGATGAACTGCATGGAAGAAGCAGAGGCATAGCACCACACCTCTGTCCAGGGCAGCTGCATGGCACCCAGGGCAGTGCCAGCTCCTACCATGCCAATTACAGCAGGGTTATTAGCTGCCCCTCTTGCAACAGCTGGTTGTGTGCTCCCGACAGAGGCAGCACCTCGGGCTGCTGCCCCAGTCGCTCCCTTCAGGTACACTGTTGGGAAAAGTCATGCCAAGTATTTCGCTGGTGCTTCCACAACCTGCATCCAGCTGCCACTCATAGATGCACTTGAGAAAGAGGAGCCAGTGCCATGCGCATAGCCGGCTCCCTGTCAGTGCCCGGCTCTCTGGGTGAGTCTGCCATCTCCAGGGCACACATCCCTCCAACACCTTCTGCCCAAAGGTGCAGCCCTGCGACCATCCTAGTCCCGATACATCACTGGAGAGCGCAGTGGGGTCACTGCAGCAAGGTGAGGCTCAGGAGTGTAAAAGGAGGGGCGTCTCCAACCTGTACTGCATGGGCAACCCCTTCTCTTCAGTAATGTGAAGATTTCTGCTGACCAGGGAGCATGGCCCACCATGCCTGCAAGGCTCGCCCTCCTCTCCACTCCCCTGCACCCTGCCCCACCATGTGAAAAGCATCAGCATCTCCAGGTTCCTTCAGCTGATCTGCAGTCCTGGCCTGGTGGCCTGCATGTGTGGGGTGCTGCTACACTGAAGTCTGGATGCCAAGAGCCAGGAGCTCCCCTCTGCATGTTCAGGGCTGGCTGGTGACAGCTTCATCCATGGCTGAGCTTCCTACGTAGAAGCCAAGCTGCCTAAAATAGTGCAGCTCTGTCTCCAGCCCCCTTCCCACCTCCAGGCTGGCATTGAGGCACCGACAGACGCGCCTGCTTCCTCACTTCCAAGGAGCCAGGAGGAGGTGTGCTCGTGCATCTTGAGACGCGGGTGCTGTGCTGACAAACAGAGGCTCGCCTGGCAGGGCGTCTGCAGAGACTCCTCTGCCTGCGTCATGAGGCAGCTCCGGACCCTCAGCAGAGCCGGGGACTGTTGTGACGCTGCTGTTCATCAGTCCCTTTGGACAAGCAGCCTCCTAACAAGCCTGAGGCAGCACGCCCCAAGCCAGCTGAGCACAGCGCCGGCCCCAGGGGGGCGAGCACAGTGAGGGGGCAGGCATGGCATTGCCTTGCAATGCTGAAAGGTCCAGAGATCACCCCTGGTCAGGGCCCAGGACCTTCTCGCCCCCCTGGCAGTTGGAGAAGCTGCGGGGCACACCCAGCTGTCCAGGGGCTGCTTCCCACCCCCAGCACCCACTGACAGCCAAGGCTAGTGCCACTCAGGTGGGTTGTAGGGGCTGGGGCTGGCATGGAGCCACACTGCGTGCAGGGGCAGGGCTGCCTGGTGTTGCTTGGAGGAAGCTGCCAGGATGAGCCTGGAGAGCTGCATGGCCTTGCCTTGCTCAGCTGCACGTTTCCAGCACCCCCTCACTGACAAGCAGCCCGCGGTACTGAGGCTCAGGGCTGGCACTGTATGTGCCCCAAGCTAGAAGGGAGATGGAGCTGGCTCAGGTTTCAGCCAGCCTGAGCTTGTGACCATGTGTACTCCTAGGCCGCTTCAGCGCTTTGCCTCAGGTCTGTTCCTCGCTGAGCCCCTGGCACCTGGGGATGGGTGGTGCAGCCCCTGTGCTGCCGCACTGTGGATTGCGTCTGGTTTCCAGCTGAGCTCAGCGAAAACGGCACAGCCGGCTCCTCTGAGAGATGCACCCGCCACAGAGGATGGTGCACTGTCCTTGAGCAGTGCCTGGTGCTGCGGTGAGAGACCTGTACATCCTTCGTGTTGCTCTGAATTGGAGTCAGCCGAGCACGTGCCCTGGAGAGCTCGGCTGTGCTGCAGGAGAACCCTGCAAGGGGCAGGGCTGTCTCTCCCTGCTGCCCTGTCAGGAGGAAAGACAGGGTCGTGCCTGACAGCGATGCTGCCCGATGTGATAGCAGCCGGGGTGAGGAGGTGGGCACAACAGGCGGGGTAAACCCCCAGGGGGAATCCAGAACCAGCATGTCCCACGAGGGCAGGGAGCGAGGGCGGCTCTGCTTGGCCCCCTGCACCTGCCCGCTGCTGAGGCAGTTCTGCTACCACGTGCCCAGCGGCTGCCAGAGGGACTCCTCGCTGGGCTGGGCCTTCCACGGAGCCCCTGGTGTTGGGGCAGGCACACGTGCTGCTGCGAGGAGGCCGTGGGCAGCGGGCAGGGAGCGGAAGGAAGGTTCCCTCTTGCCTCTTGCCTGTGCATCGATCCAGGAGCAAGTGTCTGATGAGATACCAATGCACCACGCGTGCAGCTATTCTGGGAATCTGCTAGCTCGGCTGATTCTCCTGCTGTTGCCAATCATTTAATTAGGCTCCTTTTAGATGCCGCGTGCCGGTTTGAAAGCTAGAGCCATTGCGGGCTGTGGGGAAGCAAAGCTGCCTCTTTCCCAGGGTAGACTCTGTTGCTGTCGGAGCAAGCTCAGTTCCACCTGGGGTCTCCACTGCAGGTGCTTTGGGCCCAAAAGGTCTCTGCCGCCCTCAGATGTGGCTGCTTCAGGATGCACACCTGGGACCCACCTGAGTGACGTCCAGGCCGAGGCTTTATTGCATGTTCCCTTTCCTGCTCCAGGGTTAAATCGGCCACACAGTCATCTGGATCCGTTCGGACCAATGGCCCTTTTCCCTGCGTCCCTGCCTGGGAATCTCAGGACATGGGGTCTCCTCCCGCACCAGCAAATGCCTCCTATGGCCAGGCTTGGGGCCACAGCAGTCCCCAGCTGGCTGGGCAGCAATGCCTGGGGTTTCTCTTCTCGCCCTTGCTGACTCCAACCCCAGCACCAGTGCAGCCAGAAAGAGCGGTGTGGTGCCATATGCTCCCCCTGCGGGGCCATCAGCCACCCTGAGCTGTGGGTAGGGAGGCCGGGGCAGCTGCTGTTGCCACCCTCGGAGGGTCATTACCATCACCAGGTGGATTCTTACCATTAGGTTTCTCATGCCTTGTCTCCTTTGTCTGGGCAGCTGGGACTGTCCTTCCTGCAGCCGCGGCACCCTCAGAGCTGAAGAGGCCATGGCTCCGGTGGCAGGGGGGTGGTGATGGCCTGTGCACGCCTCTGCTGACGGCTCTGTCCTTGCTAGGTGACCTCCTGTCTGACGGCCATTGCCAGGACGGACCGTGAGGCCGAGGTGCGCCGAGCTGCCGTCCATGTGGTCGTGCTGCTGCTGCGGGGGCTCAGCGAGAGAGCTACTGAGGTAGGTTGCCCTGCCTGCTCCCAGTGGGTTCGGCCAAGCAGTCGGGAGCCCCTGGGCACCTCTGTCTCGCATACAGGATGGCACATGGTCAGTCCCCAGAGCTGCTGCACGTGATGCCTGTGAGCATGGCAAGCCCTTGGGAGTGGATGCCCCAGCTCGGTGCGTCTGCGGTAGCATGCAGCAAACAGGCTGGTGAACTTCTGCCTGAGGCCAACGCTAGCGGCAGTGCCACACTGAGCCCCACAGGGCCCCTGTCCCTGGCAAGGGGCTGTCGGGGCAGGTTCCCTCGGCAGCCACCCTGCCACGTTGATGGGGGCTCCCAGGGCTCCCGCCACGCAGCTGGTCAGGAATCGGCTGCTGGGATTCAGTGGCACGCTGGCAGGATAGTAATTACCTTCCCGTGCTTCCCACACATCCTGTGCTACCGCGGGTCCTGGCACCCTCACTGCCGTGGCCTCCTGCGGGGGCTCGGCACTGCCTGCTGCTCCCACGAGAAGTCGGTTCAGCCCCCTGCAGCCACCTTCCATGGCACAGTGGGCCGGGGTTCACTCCTCTCACTCCAAACCGTGCAGTGGCTTGGCCCCTCTCCTCCCTGCACTTCCATGGGCTCCGCCAAAGCCACGCCGGCCGTGGGAACAACGGCACCTGCTATCCACGCATGGATGTGGCGGTGCCAGCCACTTCCCCCCTCAGCAGGAACTGGTGCCAGAGCTTGGCCTTCGCCCCCCTCTTAGCACTTCAGCTGGGCACTGCCGTAACCCAAGGGGCACCACAGGCTTGCTGCCCCTTCCCACAGCTCCTGGCTTTGGTCTGCCTCCCTCAGCACAAGTGACAGGGGCTCCAAGCTCCTGTCCCAGCTGTTGCTCCTCTGTCCCTGTCTCCAGCACCACCAGGTTGAAACCGAACAGCAGCAATGGACCCTGGCCTGGGCTGGGTTCTCCTGCTGCAGCCTGGGGAAGCTGCGAGCAAGGCAGAGGCCCTGGGGTTGCCTGCAGACTCAGCAAGGTGACGCTGCATTGCTGCATACTCGGGTCACAAGGTTCTGCCCCTGCCGCAGTCGTCGTGGTTGGAAACTTAAATGCAGCAGTAGTTTCTACAGCAGCGGACGGCACGGGCTCCTCGCTCTCTGGGGAAGGCTGCCACGGCCCAGTGGCCTGGTCCAGCCTCAGCGCCTGTTCCTTCTGGCCAGGCTGGGCATTTATTTCCCTTGGGTGCATTGCACTTGCTCCCCTTTGTTTCTCAGGGTGGCCACACTGCGTTTCCCCTCTGCTGCATGGCGCTGGCCCCTGCCTGCAGGGCTTTATTGCTTTGCAGCGTGTGAACAGCTGGCTGTGTGCGTTTTATGGCACGGTGCCGTGCTCTGAAAGGCGTGGGGAGTTTCTGCGCCTACCAAACGGGCAGAGGTGACGGGGCTGGGGCTGGGGCCGGCCCAGGTTAGCCCTGCCTCTGGGACAGCCGTGGTTTGAAGCAGCGGCTGGTGTCCCTGTGCCTGAGCTAGCCGGCTGAGCGCTTGGGGAGGCATGTGAGGCTGCTGGGGCCAGGAGCCCTGAGGTCTGCCTGGGCTTATCCCTGTCTCTCCAGGAGCAGGTGCCTTGCCTGCATGCAGGGGCAGGGCAGGGTTTGAGGCCGTGCCTGCTCCGTGGCTGTGGCATCGGTTATGGTGTGCAGGGGAGGCTGTTCTAAGGCCTCGCTTTTCCCAGCTCCCCCCAGACCATCCAGTCCCTCCTTGTGCATTCACAAAGCCCCTCGCACCCCTGCAGGGCTGTGCACACCCTGGGCATGGAGGGACCTGCAGGGGCCTGGGCAGCATGAGGATGAGGTGCCTTCTTGCCCACCAGGTCACTTCTGGCCATGGTAGGAAAGCAAAATCCAACATCAGCATGTGTGGCTGTCCCATCTCCGCCCCGGGCCCGGCCCTGCTTGCCAGCAGCTTCGGCTCTGTGGAGTCTGCCCCTAGTCGACACCCCGTTGGCAGCCTTCCCCTCTGCCTGGGAAGGACATGCCCTCCCTCCTACCTGCAGAGCTGGCAGCTCCCTGGTGGGCCACAGGCAGGGGAAGCCCAGGCCAGGAAAAGGAGGGGGTTCTTGCAGGGGGTGCCCAGGGGACCGAAGATCTGGCCCTTCCTCCTGTAGGGTGAGAGTACAAGGGACCCTGTGGCAGGACCCGGGTTCCCTTGCTGCGGCCTGCGGCCCCCTCCCTGCTCTGCCCCTTCTGCAGTGATGGGTGTCGCTCAGAGCGGAGGCTTTTGGGGTTGCGGCCGGCAAGCACAGCACCCTCGTGCACCCCGGGGTGCCTGCCTCGGGGAGGCATCCATAGCCGCAGGGGTGCTGGCGCATGGAGCACTGGGCTTGGCAGCCCTGCCAGCTGCCACACGCCTCTGCTGCTCGTCTGGGTTCACCTGCAGCTCCGAACATGAGCAGGGGCGCGTGCGACAGGAGCCCTAGTGAACAGCTGCTTCTGCGGCAGGTCAGAGCCACGTCCAGGAAGCCACCGGCAGTGCCGCGAGGCCTGTGCACAAAGGCGGCTACTGGAAAACAGCCCGTCTGCATAGCAGGCTTCACAGCCCCCGCACCAGGGCTTGCTCGGACAGTTCCCCTTGCTGGAGCAGATTTGCTTCCTCCTGGGAATCCCCGGTGCTGGGTTGGCGCGTCCTTGGCCCAGCTTCTTGCTAGGGGAGGATGCCAGGTGCCTGCCCGCCTTCTGCACGGGGACAGAGTGCTAACACGTTGGCCCTTCGTCCCGCAGAATGAGAGCATGAGGGGCTGTGCGGCAGGGCTCGCGTTGGACTCCGGGCGGTTGTGCCCGGAAGGGAGCGGGGCCGTTGGGGTGGAAGTCGGGACGCGTCAGGGGACGTGGCGTTGTGTGAGGACAGGGTGTCGAAGCCAGTCCTGTGGCAGTGGCCGCTGGAGGGGTCAGCGAGGAGGTGGAACAGGCTCCCTGGGAAAGGCAGAAGCCCCGTGGCTAAGGCTGAGCCCGAGGCAGCACAGTGCGAATCCCTGCGCTCCGGCCCTTGGAGATTGGCCTCTGCACGTCCCTGAAGCTGGGGGCCAGTGTCGGCTGCGCCGCGGGAAGCTGCCAGTCCTCGCCCGCTCCCCAGCAGGTGCCTTGTGACCCACCTCTGGCGTCCCTGGGGAGCGAGCAGTAAGGCCCAGCTGCCACCTTGCACTCCCAGCAGAGCCGCTGCCCCGGGCCACGCGATGCATCCTGCAGGACATTGGTCCAGCACACGCTGCTCACCGCCAGGTTCTCCAGCCTGGGCACCAAGCCACAGTGCTGAGCCTGGGGCAGGAGGGGCAGCTCAGCAGGGTTGGTGGTACGGGGGCCTGGGCGGCGGTTGCAACCCCTCCTGATGCCACGTCTGTCCCCACAGGTTCTCAGGGACGTGCTGCGGGACCTCTACCGCCTGCTCAAGTGGGTGGTGGCGTCCGAGCGCGACCAGGTCACCGTGCTCCACGCGCAGCTGGCCCTGGAGGAGCTGGACGACATCATGCGGCGGTTCCTGTTCCCGCCGCAGACCCTGGAGAAGAAGATCGTGGTCCTGCCTTAGGCGGGCTTGCGGAGCAAGTTCCCTGCCCAGGCTTCGGGCTCCTGTGCGCCAGCCTGGGCTGGGAGGGCCCAGCAGCCGAGCCCCACCACCCCTGCTGCCTCCGGATTTGCTGGGAATGTTTAACCCTCCGCCAGGACGTGCCGAGCGTCTTGCCCACGCGTCCATCCCCCTGACCTGGGCCCCTGCCAGCCTGCCCCAGCCACGACGTGGAAGCTGCCGGGCACCGAGGGAGGGCTCCCTGCCAGGGCAGCACAGCAGGCGCGGAGCCTGGGAGCGCCGTGCGGGGGCACCCCCGTGGCATGGCAACGGCAGCCTGGCTCGGGAAGCAGAGACCGCTGGGCGCTGAAGCCCGGCGCAGGGCAGGGAGCATTACTCCCCCCGAGCGTTTCGCAGAGCCGCGCTGCGGGCCGAGGCAGCGGTGCGAGGGCAGCTCTGACGGGCACAGCTCGGGGTGGGGGTTGACCCTCTGAAGCAGAAAGCCTGTCGCAAAGGGGAATGCTGTCCTGCTGTGGGAGGAACAGGCCTGGGCCTCGTGTCCCTGCCCAGTCCTGCCGGCTTTGCCCATGGGCACGCGCAGGGGTGCAGAAGGGAAGGATGTCCCGGGTTTCAATAAAAGCCTTTCTGGGGATTCCCTTATGAGTCCGTCCCTGTCGGCTGTGCCCTGGGAGAAGACGTGGGGCGATACCCACAAGCGGGCCCCGGCGGGAGCAGGCTGGACCCCTCAGCTGGGGCCGTGGCCTCTGCTTACTCGGTGCCATGGGGGAAGCCTGAGCCGGGGGCTTCTGTCTCTGGGGTGGGCAGGCCGCTGCACCTGGGAGCTGGCGCTGGAAGCAGCCGTCTAGGCTGGGACAGCTACCGGGGCAGTGGGAGGCTCCGAGCCCGGTGATGCCTGCTGCATCTTATCACGCCCCAGCTCCTAGGAGCTGGGGGTGGCGGGAGAAGTTGGGCTTGCGGCACCGTGCGGGGGGGGCTTTGCAGGGGTCCCTGTGGTCCCCAGGTGCTTGGGCAGACCCTGCTGCCCCACCCAGGCCGTCGCCCTCCGGGGGGCTGCGGGGCTCCAAGACTGCGTTGTGATGGGGGGGGCCCTGTGACCCCGCGCTGCCCCACCGGCCGCCTGCGGGGGGAGGAGGGTGGTCTCCAGAGCGGCTTGGCGGCGCGGCACGTGGAACCAGCAGGGGCCCGCTGGGGGCG